>NC_081797.1:16651227-16999560 GCF_963082965.1 Carassius carassius | reverse complement strand
CTGTTCCGGATGCCTCCTGGACGCCTTCCCGGGAAGGTGTTCCGGGCGCGTCCCACGGGGACGAGACCCCGGGGAAGACCTAGGACACGCTGGAGAGACTATGTCTCCCGGCTGGCCTGGGAACGCCTCGGTGTCCCCCCAGAAGAGCTGGAGGAAGTGTCTAGGGAGAGGGAAGTCTGGGGTTCTCTGCTTAGACTGCTGCCCCCGCGACCCGGCCCCGGATAAGCGGAAGAAGATGGATGGATGGATGGATGTTTAATGCTTGAATTAATCAGTGTTTTTGAATGAATCAATGATTCGTTCTTAAAAGCCACTCTGTTCTTGAATGAATCAACTGTTTGAATGAATCAGTTGAATAAATGACTCAGTGACTCGCTCATTCAGACAGTGACTTGCCGTCATCTACAGGCAGATTTAGTTTTGTATTTAAATATATTTATATTTATTAAATGTATTTCTGTTTGTTTTCTATTATTTTATTTGTCAGACAGAGGTCTGAAAGCTGCGAAATTTTTTAAATTTATATATTTAATTTAACTGTTTAATCTAACAGGTTATACCAGGTTTAAATTGATACTTATGTATCATATTTAAAATATAAACTCTAAAATAATTTCGTAACTGTAAATTCAAAATAAGTTTTACAGTATTAATCTCACAGCATTATCAATGCTATTATAAATACAGTGTAAATACATCTGAATACCACTTTTGTGCCACTCATGCAGTGCAAAAAATTGATTTTATTTATATGATTTTATTTGATTGGTCTATAGTGTATTATTGATCCAAATCAATGCATTGAATAAATGTTAATAAAACTGACAAAAGATAATGGATACATCTAAAAAGAGTAGAAAAATTGTAAATAAAGAATAAAGGTATATAAGCTAAATAAGCTGCAAGTAACCTCATAAATGTAAAATGTTCAGTGCCAATTTTTTTTGTGCCCTTTTTAGAGTTAAAAATACCACTTGAATGTCAATTTAAGATGGCAAACATTGCCCATATAGAGGTAAAAATGCACCTTAAAAAGTCAATTTAAAGTGGCGAAAAATGTCTTCATAAAGGAAAAAAATACACGTTAAAATGTAACTTGAAGGTAGCAAAAATGGACCTTATGAAGGTAAAAATACACCTTGGAAGTCAATTTAAGGTTGCAAAAAAATAACGTGTTAAAAATAAAATGTGAGGTGACAAAAAAGGGCTTTATAAAGGTAAAAATGTCACTTTGTAATCGATTTAAGTTGGCAAAAAATTGCCCTTATCCACCTTTTTCTTCCCATAAGAGAAAGCACGCCCATTTGTAAATGTTATGGGTCTAGCTTCTGGTCTCATCTGCATCCAGCTATTTGTAACTGTACAAAACTCGTTTTGCTGCTTGATATTGCAAATTGGTGTGTCTTACCATATTATTTTATTATATTATCATAATTATGAACACACTGGTTTGTAGTGCAAACAGTTTGACCATTTACTGCACTTTGATATTCTTCTCGATAGTGGCTCACACATAGGCTTACTTCTGCGTTAAAGAATAAAGTGTATCAAGGTAAAGAATTCCCCTTAAAAGTCAGTTAATCTGTTCATACAGTATATTGCCTCAAAGTGTAAAAGTACTATGAAATGAATATTCCACAGAAAATGAAGACTATGAAAAGCTTTGGAAGTCGACTCATCTGTCCATGACAAAACTTAAACCCGCCAATGTATGTGAAATCCCAGAAAATATGTGTTCCTGTCGTGTGTGGTGACACTGTCCTCTAGTGGTGCTCTGTAGAAATGTTTTGTGTGTTTCAGGTTTGGCGTGGGTGTCAGAGACATACCTCCGCCTCTGGGAGCTCCGCCGCCTCTCATCACCCCCAAACCTCTTCCTCGGGACCAGCACCCCTCTCCTCCCGCACCCAGCAGCCTCTGGAACCCCGTCACCCTCCTCCGCTCGCCCTCCGCTCGCCCTCTGTCCCACAGCAGACCAGACCCTCCAGGGGAGGATGTCAGGCAGGTCGGAGCCCAGAGCCAGCAGAGGCACGTCTCCTCCCAGTCAGACAGCAGGACCCCCCAGGGGCCGGCTCGGGACAGGACAGACCCCGTGATGGTGTGCGACCAGGCTCTCATGCAGCACAGGAGACTCGTCAGCAAGCTTGACCTGGAGGAGAAGAAACGCAGCGAAGCCAGAGAGAAAGGTACGCAGTAGAAAACAAGACTGTTAAACAAAACTTCAGCTTATTCCTTAGGATGTCCATTCATTTATCTATCAGACGGAGTGGAGAAAGGTGGAGAAAGTATAAAAGTTTGTTTATTTGTTTATTTCATAGAGTTCTGAAGGTGGAGAAAGTATAAAAGTTTGTTTGTTTGTTTATTTCATAGAGTTCTGAAGGTGAAGAAAGTATAAAAGTTTGTTTGTTTGTTTATTTCATAGAGTTCTGAAGGTGGAGAAAGTATAAAAGTTTGTTTGTTTGTTTGTTTCATAGAGTTCTGAAGGTGGAGAAAGTATAAATGTTTGTTTGTTTGTTTGTTTATTTCATAGAGTTCTGAAGGTGGAGAAAGTATAAATGTTTGTTTGTTTGTTTATTTCAGAGTTCTGAAGGTGGAGAAAGTATAAATGTTTGTTTGTTTGTTTGTTTGTTTATTTCAGAGTTCTGAAGGTGGAGAAAGTATAAATATTTGTTTGTTTGTTTGTTTATTTCATAGAGTTCTGAAGGTGGAGAAAGTATAACTATTTGTTTGTTTGTTTGTTTGTTTATTTAATAGAGTTCTGAAGGTGGAGAAAGTATAAATATTTGTTTGTTTGTTTATTTCAAAGAGTTCTGAAGGTGAAGAAAGTATAAATGTTTGTTTGTTTCTTTCATAGAGTTCTGAAGGTGGAGAAAGTATAAATATTTGTTTGTTTGTTTCTTTCATAGAGTTCTGAAGGTGGAGAAAGTATAAATATTTGTTTGTTTGTTTATTTCATAGAGTTCTGAAGGTGGAGAAAGTATAAATATTTGTTTGTTTGTTTGTTTATTTCATAGAGTTCTGAAGGTGGAGAAAGTATAAAAGTTTGTTTGTTTGTTTGTTTATTTCATAGAGTTCTGAAGGTGGAGAAAGTATAAAAGTTTGTTTGTTTGTTTATTTCATAGAGTTCTGAAGGTGGAGAAATTATCAAAGTTTGTTTGTTTGTTTATTTCATAGAGTTCTGAAGGTGGAGAAAGTATAAAAGTTTGTTTGTTTGTTTGTTTGTTTCTTTCATAGAGTTCTGAAGGTGGAGAAAGTATAAATGTTTGTTTGTTTGTTTGTTTATTTCATAGAGTTCTGAAGGTGGAGAAAGTATAAATATTTGTTTGTTTGTTTGTTTGTTTGTTTCTTTCATAGAGTTCTGAAGGGGGAGAAAGTATAAATATTTGTTTGTTTGTTTGTTTGTTTATTTCATAGAGTTCTGAAGGTGGAGAAAGTATAAAAGTTTGTTTGTTTGTTTATTTCATAGAGTTCTGAAGGTGGAGAAAGTATAAATGTTTGTTTGTTTGTTTATTTCATAGAGTTCTGAAGGTGGAGAAAGTATAAAAGTTTGTTTGTTTGTTTATTTCATAGAGTTCTGAAGGTGGAGAAAGTATAAAAGTTTGTTTGTTTGTTTATTTCATAGAGTTCTGAAGGTGGAGAAAGTATAAATGTTTGTTTGTTTGTTTGTTTATTTCATAGAGTTCTGAAGGTGGAGAAAGTATAAATGTTTGTTTGTTTGTTTATTTCAGAGTTCTGAAGGTGGAGAAAGTATAAAAGTTTGTTTGTTTGTTTATTTCATAGAGTTCTGAAGGCGGAGAAAGTATAAAAGTTTGTTTGTTTGTTTATTTCATAGAGTTCTGAAGGTGGAGAGAGTATAAAAGTTTGTTTGTTTGTTTATTTCATAGAGTTCTGAAGGTGGAGAAAGTATAAATGTTTGTTTGTTTGTTTCTTTCTTTCATAGAGTTCTGAAGGTGGAGAAAGTATAAATATTTGTTTGTTTATTTCATAGAGTTCTGAAGGTGGAGAAAGTATAAAAGTTTGTTTGTTTGTTTGTTTATTTCATAGAGTTCTGAAGGTGAAGAAAGTATAAAAGTTTGTTTGTTTGTTTATTTCATAGAGTTCTGAAGGTGGAGAAAGTATAAAAGTTTGTTTGTTTGTTTATTTCATAGAGTTCTGAAGGTGGAGAAAGTATAAATGTTTGTTTGTTTATTTCATAGAGTTCTGAAGGTGGAGAAAGTATAAATGTTTGTTTGTTTGTTTATTTCAGAGTTCTGAAGGTGGAGAAAGTATAAAAGTTTGTTTGTTTGTTTATTTCATAGAGTTCTGAAGGTGGAGAAAGTATAAATATTTGTTTGTTTGTTTGTTTATTTCATAGAGTTCTGAAGGTGGAGAAAGTATAAATATTTGTTTGTTTGTTTGTTTGTTTGTTTGTTTATTTAATAGAGTTCTGAAGGTGGAGAAAGTATAAATATTTGTTTGTTTGTTTATTTCATAGAGTTCTGAAGGTGAAGAAAGTATAAAAGTTTGTTTGTTTGTTTATTTCATAGAGTTCTGAAGGTGAAGAAAGTATAAAAGTTTGTTTGTTTGTTTATTTCATAGAGTTCTGAAGGTGAAGAAAGTATAAAAGTTTGTTTGTTTGTTTATTTCATAGAGTTCTGAAGGTGGAGAAAGTATAAATGTTTGTTTGTTTATTTCATAGAGTTCTGAAGGTGGAGAAAGTATAGATGTTTGTTTGTTTGTTTATTTAATAGAGTTCTGAAGGTGGAGAAAGTATAAATGTTTGTTTGTTTGTTTATTTCATAGAGTTCTGAAGGTGAAGAAAGTATAAAAGTTTGTTTGTTTGTTTATTTCATAGAGTTCTGAAGGTGAAGAAAGTATAAAAGTTTGTTTGTTTGTTTATTTCATAGAGTTCTGAAGGTGGAGAAAGTATAAATGTTTGTTTGTTTATTTCATAGAGTTCTGAAGGTGGAGAAAGTATAAATGTTTGTTTGTTTGTTTGTTTATTTCAGAGTTCTGAAGGTGGAGAAAGTATAAAAGTTTGTTTGTTTGTTTATTTCATAGAGTTCTGAAGGTGGAGAAAGTATAAATATTTGTTTGTTTGTTTGTTTATTTCATAGAGTTCTGAAGGTGGAGAAAGTATAAATGTTTGTTTGTTTGTTTGTTTGTTTATTTAATAGAGTTCTGAAGGTGGAGAAAGTATAAATATTTGTTTGTTTGTTTGTTTGTTTATTTCAAAGAGTTCTGAAGGTGGAGAAAGTATAAATGTTTGTTTGTTTGTTTCTTTCATAGAGTTCTGAAGGTGGAGAAAGTATAAATATTTGTTTGTTTGTTTCTTTCATAGAGTTCTGAAGGTGGAGAAAGTATAAATATTTGTTTGTTTGTTTATTTCATAGAGTTCTGAAGGTGGAGAAAGTATAAATATTTGTTTGTTTGTTTGTTTCTTTCATAGAGTTCTGAAGGTGGAGAAAGTATAAATATTTGTTTGTTTGTTTGTTTATTTCATAGAGTTCTGAGGGTGGAGAAAGTATAAAAGTTTGTTTGTTTGTTTATTTGTTTGTTTGTTTATTTCATAGAGTTCTGAAGGTGGAGAAAGTATAAATGTTTGTTTGTTTATTTGTTTATTTCATAGAGTTCTGAAGGTGGAGAAAGTATAAATATTTGTTTGTTTGTTTATTTCATAGAGTTCTGAAGGTGGAGAAAGTATAAATGTTTGTTTGTTTGTTTATTTCATAGAGTTCTGAAGGTGGAGAAAGTATAAATGTTTGTTTGTTTGTTTATTTGTTTATTTCATAGAGTTCTGAAGGTAGAGAAAGTATAAATATTTGTTTGTTTGTTTGTTTATTTCAAAGAGTTCTGGAGGTGGAGAAAGTATAAAAGTTTGTTTGTTTGTTTGTTTATTTTATAGAGTTCTGAAGGTGGAGAAAGTATAAAAGTTTGTTTGTTTATTTCATAGAGTTCTGAAGGTGGAGAAAGTATAAATATTTGTTTGTTTGTTTATTTCATAGAGTTCTGAAGGTGGAGAAAGTATAAAAGTTTGTTTGTTTGTTTATTTCATAGAGTTCTGAAGGTGGAGAAAGTATAAATATTTGTTTGTTTGTTTGTTTATTTCATAGAGTTCTGAAGGTGGAGAAGGTATAAATGTTTGTTTGTTTGTTTATTTCATAGAGTTCTGAAGGTGGAGAAAGTATAAATGTTTGTTTGTTTGTTTATTTGTTTATTTCATAGAGTTCTGAAGGTGGAGAAAGTATAAATGTTTGTTTGTTTGTTTATTTCAAAGAGTTCTGGAGGGGGAGAAAGTATAAATGTTTGTTTGTTTGTTTATTTCATAGAGTTCTGAAGGTGGAGAAAGTATAAATGTTTGTTTGTTTGTTTATTTGTTTATTTCATAGAGTTCTGAAGGTGGAGAAAGTATAAAAGTTTGTTTGTTTGTATATTTTATAGAGTTCTGAAGGTGGAGAAAGTATAAATGTTTGTTTGTTAGTTTATTTCATAGAGTTCTGAAGGTGGAGAAAGTATAAAAGTTTGTTTGTTTGTTTATTTCATAGAGTTCTGAAGGTGGAGAAAGTATAAATGTTTGTTTGTTTATTTCATAGAGTTCTGAAGGTGGAGAAAGTATAAATGTTTGTTTGTTTGTTTGTTTATTTCATAGAGTTCTGAAGGTGGAGAAAGTATAAAAGTTTGTTTGTTTGTTTGTATATTTTATAGAGTTCTGAAGGTGGAGAAAGTATAAATGTTTGTTTGTTTGTTTGTTTATTTCATAGAGTTCTGAAGGTGGAGAAAGTATAAAAGTGTGTTTGTTTGTTTATTTCATAGAGTTCTGAAGGTGGAGAAAGTATAAATGTTTGTTTGTTTGTTTGTTTATTTCATAGAGTTCTGAAGGTGGAGAAAGTATAAATGTTTGTTTGTTTGTTTGTTTATTTCATAGAGTTCTGAAGGTGGAGAAAGTATAAATATTTGTTTGTTTGTTTCATAGAGTTCTGAAGGTGGAGAAAGTATAAATATTTGTTTGTTTGTTTATTTCAAAGAGTTCTGGAGGTGGAGAAAGTATAAATGTTTGTTTGTTTGTTTGTTTATTTCATAGAGTTCTGAAGGTGGAGAAAGTATAAATGTTTGTTTGTTTGTTTATTTGTTTATTTCATAGAGTTCTGAAGGTGGAGAAAGTATAAAAGTTTGTTTGTTTGTATATTTTATAGAGTTCTGAAGGTGGAGAAAGTATAAATGTTTGTTTGTTTGTTTATTTCATAGAGTTCTGAAGGTGGAGAAAGTATAAAAGTTTGTTTGTTTGTTTGTATATATTATAGAGTTCTGAAGGTGGAGAAAGTATAAATGTTTGTTTGTTTGTTTGTTTATTTCATAGAGTTCTGAAGGTGGAGAAAGTATAAAAGTTTGTTTGTTTGTATATTTTTTAGAGTTCTGAAGGTGGAGAAAGTATAAATGTTTGTTTGTTTATTTCATAGAGTTCTAAAGGTGGAGAAAGTATAAAAGTTTGTTTGTTTGTATATTTTATAGAGTTCTGAAGGTGGAGAAAGTATAAATGTTTGTTTGTTTGTTTATTTCATAGAGTTCTGAAGGTGGAGAAAGTATAAATGTTTGTTTGTTTGTTTATTTGTTTATTTCATAGAGTTCTGAAGGTGGAGAAAGTATAAAAGTTTGTTTGTTTGTTTGTATATTTTATAGAGTTCTGAAGGTGGAGAAAGTATAAAAGTTTGTTTGTTTGTATATTTTATAGAGTTCTGAAGGTGGAGAAAGTATAAATGTTTGTTTGTTTGTTTGTTTATTTCATAGAGTTCTGAAGGTGGAGAAAGTATAAAAGTTTGTTTGTTTGTTTGTTTATTTCATAGAGTTCTGAAGGTGGAGAAAGTATAAATGATTGTTTGTTTGTTTCATAGAGTTCTGAAGGTGGAGAAAGTATAAATATTTGTTTGTTTGTTTATTTCAAAGAGTTCTGGAGGTGGAGAAAGTATAAAAGTTTGTTTGTTTGTTTGTTTGTTTATTTCAAAGAGTTCTGAAGGTGGAGAAAGTATAAATATTTGTTTGTTTGTTTGTTTATTTCAAAGAGTTCTGGAGGTGGTGAAAGTATAAATATTTGTTTGTTTGTTTGTTTCAAAGAGTTCTGGAGGTGGAGAAAGTATAAATATTTGGTAATCTAAAGCTGTTGTTATCTAAAGCTTGCACGTAACAACAGTGTTATTAAATGATTAGTTATTTTAAAGATAAGTGAGCGTTAGATGATGGCAAAGGTCATCTAATATAAGGAAATAAGCTGGACAATCAAATATCCAGTACACATCTATATAAATGTGCTATGTACTCAAATGTATTCCTCCATCCATCCGTACCGTGTCTTTCAGCTGTTTTGCAATAATCTTCAGGTTATTACTATGAACTAGACGACTCTTATGATGAGAGCGATGAGGAGGAAGTTCGAGCTCATCTGAGAAGAGTCGCTCAGCAGCCTCCTCTCAAACTGGACGCGTCTGCAGAGGTACAGTCACACCTCTCATCAGTCAACGACCACAGCCGTGTTATACTAGAAACCACATATTTCATAGCACTCTCTCACACTCACTGTGGTTCTCTTCTCTCTACAGAAGACAGATTTTCTGTGTTTGTTTGGACTGACGACGCTCTCGAAGCGCGATGAGCTGCTGGAGATGAAGAGGAGGAAGAGGAGGAGGATGCTGCAGGAGCGAGTCCCTTCCCCCTTAGCCGTGCCGAATAAACGTAAGACTCCATCTCCTCCTCACCCTCCACTCAGCACTCACTTCACCCCGGAGGAGATGGACCGCACGGAGGAGCTGGACGACAAGAAACACTTCCTCAGCATCTTCAGGCTCAGCCATGTCAGTCAGGAAGAAAGACAAAGTACGTACACACACACACACACATCGAATACTGTCACAGTCACACTACCAGTGCGTAAGAGGCTGGAGAACTAGACCTAATAATTATTAAATCTTATAAAATATCAAAATTATTTTAAATAATAAAATATAAAATACATATATTAATCAATACATTTCTTATTATTAAATATAAATATTTGTATAATTATATAATATGTTATGTATAATTAATTAAAATGTTTATGTTAATTTACATATATATATATTTATATATAAAATCTGAATATTTATTTAGCTGTGTTAAAATGTGATTATAAATAAATATACGAAATGTAAATGTGAAATTGTAAATAAAATGCGTGTGTGAATATAATAATTGTTTTATAAAACATCTATATATAGAATTAAACATAAAATAAATATTCTGCAAGATATTGACTGTTATATAAATATTATATTGTATACTTTATATAGTATTAAAAAAATACAAAAATATATAAATACACCCACGCTGAATGTTTATTTACTAATTTAAAGTAAAAAAATTAAATAAAAACATTTACAATTCATGTAAATATAAATAAACACATTTTAATATATATTATATGGTTATAAATTTGAATATTTATAACTTTCAGTATTTTAAGGAACATGCAGGAACTCCTGGGATTACAACTTGAGTAATTTTCTTTATTATTATTAGTTCATTAAAACATATTTCACGAGAATAATTTGAATTATTCCGATTTGTTTTAAAGTCTAAGTGCATTACAATTTGACAGTCACAGTGTGGTCCAATTAATTAGTTCATCTTTTATCTATCATCAGAGAATAAGAAGATCATGGACGTGCTGGAAGCCATCAAACAGAAGACTGTTACTCTGGACACCCTCAGATACGCCACAGATACGCCCTGTTGCAGCCCGGCCGCTGCAGTGACTGGTAAGAACTACACATTCAGATACAGCTTCAGAACAAGAGTCAGGTTTTGCTCTTTAGATCTTTGCAAAGTCCGAGATTCTCACCCGAAATTTTCTCGCGTTAAAAACTAAATACGTCCTCATGTTGTCTCAATCGCATTTACACACTATCCTCGAAACTTTTTTATCCATCATAAAAACAATTTAGACCAGGTTTGATTTTCTGTGTTTTTGCATCTGTAGCAAACATTTTGATAGAAAAGGATGACAAATATGAGAAAACTGAAAATTTTCAGACTCGGTGTGCAAGGACCTTTAGTCCTAATCTCTGCTTTCTCCCATCATACAGCTGTCCCGCATCTCAAACAGTCAGTCAGTAATGTTCACCTTGAACCCCAAAATCACTCGCCCGAAAACCCTCACCTGCCTCTCGACCCGCTGCCACTGGCTCCTCTCCACGCTCAAGGTCAACCCAACCTGACGTCCCCGAGCAGAAGAGGCCCGAGCCTGCAGGACAGCTCTCCGCAGCCCGTCGCCCATCCCAAAGACCCTCCGTCGAAATCCCCCGTCTGGGAGCGAATAAACTCTGAGGAGTTTGCACAGCACTTCCACCAGTCCATGCTGCTGTCCACTCAAACATCCCAGCAGAAACCTAAAGGTGACGATGGCTCCCTCTACAGTCCAATTTTGAGAAATACAACCAGAGACGTTTTGCTTAATGTTTTTTGCATTTGTATCCCAAACAGGTGGAGCGAGAGAGCAGTTTGAGCCTCCTGCGCTTCAACCTCCACGCCTCCAGAGGGCAGTAAACAAACAGAGCAATGGCCACTCCTGCCATATATCAGCCCAACGTGAGTCTCCGGGCGTGAGGAACGACTTCTCAGCCGAGGAGGGTGTCAGTTCGGATGAAGACGAGGAAGAGGAGTCGGTCGCTCCCAGGTGGAGAGGGATTGAATCGATATTTGAGGCGTACGAAGAGTACATGGAGGGTACGTTGATGGACATTATTTGGATAAACAGTCACTTTCATACCAAGCAGTAAAGCAGCAAATTTACCTGGGCAGCTTGAACCTGTTGCAAATCTGTGTTAGGAAACTTTGTGTACTCACACAAAATTGCATGAACTTCTTGATTTCGTCCTTGAAAATGTGCCAGATAATGGTAAGCGCACATTTAGGCTGCTTTGAATTGTCTGTGGTTGTGGAATATTGGCTTTTTGGAGTGTATGTTTGCATTGTGCTGTAAGATTATAGTGTATTGCTCACCTGTCCCTCTCTCTCTCTCTCTCTCTCTCCTGTCTGTCTCTCTTTCAGAGAAAAGTATGGAGCAGCAGGTTCTCCAGAGCGAGTGTAGACGTCTGGAGACGCAGCATTACAATCTCACCCTCACAGGCGAACAGCTCTCTCATAGCATGAGGGTAAGAATATATTCAGGTTGTATTTGCATATTATTTTATTTTCTATTATTTTGTTCTTTTAAAGAATATTATATTTGTATGTTTTATCGTTTATTATGTTTTCACTGAAAAGGTTAGGATATATATATTTCTTGTAAATATTATTCCACAAGTGCTATAAATTTTCCATTGGGCATTGTGCTTAGTGTGTATGCACTGGTTTGAGTGGTTTATGGGTACACAAATTAAAAAATAGATAGATAGATAGATAGATATAGATGGATATGTACATGTTTATATATATATATATATATATAACTTTATTAGATTTATATTTTATGTAAATATTCTACATATTATCATTAGTATATAATTTATACTATTAACATCATTCAGCATCTTTCTGAATATTTGCTCATTTATCAAAAATGTTAAATGCTGTCCAGGGAACTGTGGAAAATAAATAAAAAATGCTTTACTACAAAATTATTTGTCCTCATCATAGTTTTTACGCATATATTAAATGGAACATCTGAAAATAAAGCAAAACAACCGAGAATAAAAAATGGGCAAAATGGTCCTCGTATGACATGTTCGTTATTTACAGCAATATCTGACTTTACAATTAAATCTCAAACTTAGCAAAAGTTGTCATGATTAACGATATATAAAGTTGCATGACTGACTGCGACAAAGTTACTACTGTTTTTAGAACCAATCATAATTAGCTACTCGAAGCTGCAGAACTTTTTTTGGTTTAAAAATTATCCAAAATCTATAGTTGAGCAAGTACATGACCAACCAGTGTTCAAAACTATCGCCTTTAGCCCGATTCACAACGGTTAGCCTATAATATTGTTCTCTAATTTGAGTGGTATGGGTAGGTTTTCGCGGTAAATTCGAGCATGGCACTGCACCATTACGTCACGTCTGTAAACATAAGGAAGTTGTCCCGGCTAGTAAGCTATATATGCAAGTGGTGGATCATTCACACGTTTCAAAGGCTTTTATCGACAATTACATGACATTTATGCAAAGAGTCAGTATTTGCTGTGTTGGCCCTTCTTTTTCAGGACCTCTGCAATTCGACTGGGCATGCTCTCAATCAACTTCTGGGCCAAATCCTGACTGATAGCAACCCATTCTTTCATAATCACTACTTGGAGTTTGTCAGAATTAGTGGGTTTTTGTTTGTCCACCCGCCTCTTGAGGATTGACCACAAGTTCTCAATGGGATTAAGATCTGGGGAGTTTCCAGGCCATGGACTCAAAATTTCAACATTCTGGTCCCCGAGCCACTTAGTTATCACTTTTGCCTTATGGCACGGTGCTCCATCGTGCTGGAAAATGCATTGTTCTTCACCAAACTGTTGTTGGATTGTTGGAAGAAGTTGCTGTTGGAGGGTGTTTTGGTACCATTCTTTATTCATGGCTGTGTTTTTGGGCAGAATTGTGAGTGAGCCCACTCCCTTTGATGAGAAGCAACCCAACACATGAATGGTGTCAGGATGCTTTACTGTTGGCATGACACAGGACTGATGGTAGCACTCACCTTTTCTTCTCCGGACAAGCCTTTTTCCATTTCCCTCCAAACAATCGGAAAGGGGCTTCATCGGAGAATATGACTTTGCCCCAGTCCTCAGCAGTGGCTTCTTTGCTGCCCTTCTTGACACCAGGCCATCTTCCAAAAGTCTTGGCCTCACTGTGCGTGCAGATGCGCTCACACCTGCCTGCTGCCATTCCTGAGCAAGCTCTGCACTGGTGGCACTGCGATCCCGCAGCTGAATCCTCTTTAGGAGACCATCCTGGCGCTTCCTGGACTTTCTTGGACGCCCTGAAGCCTTCTTTACAAGAATTGAACCTCTTTCCTTGAAGTTCTTGATGATCCTATAAATTGTTGATTTAGGTGCAATCTTAGTAGCCACAATATCCTTGCCTGTGAAGCCATTTTTATGCAACGCAATGATGGCTGCACGCGTTTCTTTGCAGGTCACCATGGTTAACAATTTAAAAACAATGATTTCAAGCATCAACCTCCTTTAACATGTCAAATCTGCCATTCTAACTCAATCAGCCTGACATAATGATCTCCAGCCTTGTGCCCTTCAACATTCTCACCTGAGTTAACAAGACGATTACTGAAATGATCTCAGCAGGTCCTTTAATGACAGCAATGAAATGCAGTGGAAAGGTTTTTTTGGGATTAAGTTAATTTTCATGGCAAAGAAGGACTATGCAATTCATCTGATCACTCTTCATAACATTCTGGAGTATATGCAAATTGCTATTATAAAAAATTAAGCAGCAACTTTTCCATTTTCCAATATTTATGTAATTCTCAAAACTTTTGGCATTCATCCACGCTAAACGCACAACCTATGCATGGAAGATAATTGCACAAATAGCTGCAATTGCAGGTTTCAAACGGAGATGGCGACAAAGAGGTAAAACTTACGTACTGCAGCTTTAATTTCTCCAATGATACATTGCATTGTGGTCAAGCAGCGATTCTTGCCTGACATTTGGCTTTGTTGACAATCACAATCACAGCAGCATTAGCTCCCCCTTGTGTCAGCTTTGAAATCTACCAATTGTCTATGCGTTATTTTGTGAACTTTGAGTAAATATTGTATAAACAAGGTATGTTTTACCTCTTTCCCCTATAACTAGGACCTAATGGCTCAGAAGCACAACCTGGCACTGAAGAGAGATCGTATGCAGGCCGAACTGGAGCACATCAAGAAATGTTTGACATTGCCATTATTACACTGGCACAGAGCATACTACAAGAGACCCTCACTGAGGTGACCTGAAGATGGACGACAGCACGAGCCACAGAGATCAACATCTACTGCACGAGTGATGATTTCAGCTTTGGCAGGAGGAGATTCACAAGCTAGTGCAATATCTGACGCCTCACTGTGACTCACTGCAATACAAGTCCAACCACTAGATTCAACAAAACAGGCATTCAACAGCCATCGAAATATCCATTACTTGACTAAATCTGACAGCACGTTTGCCAAGAGCTGCATAAACCCAAGCCAGAGCTAGCCTGGGTATGCACTTAATATTGATCTCTCATATATCTGGTGCAAAACTCTTCTACTGGACCATGAGCTGATGTGGAACGGAGTTTAAATGTTTTCATATTTATACAGTTTTTAAAACAATGTGATCGTGTAAAATACTGTCAAATCACATTTTGTATGTTTTTATTTTAATGATTAAAAAGACTGTAATTTGAAATATAAATATTTTAATGCTTTTTTGCTAGGGGGAAAACGTGTCGATAAGCTACTGCTGGTCAGAAATGTTGGTGAAAGAAAAAATGAAGTGGTTTGAATTTAGTTTTCATTTCAAAATCTTTACTTTATTAATTGTAGAAAGTCATGAAAGTGTTTGTCTAGGACAGTGTTTCGATATGTTTTGTTATTCCCCCTTGTCTCCAGTCAAACCAAAATTGCCATATGCAATATATATTATCCACCAGTACATGGCTATTTGAAAATAGACACTAAAATAAACCGATCCAATGTGGGAACCACTTTATAATAACTTGAATTAATGACAAATGGTATATAATAGTTAACAGACCAGCAGGTAGCATACATTCAAGTATGAAGTCAATCAATCGTGATTCAAGATCAAAATATCTAAATTATTATGCATAAAATAATATAAATAAACTCAAATGAAATAGAATACCCAATGTAGCAAGTGCAATATTGAAATAATGGCAATTATGAAATAACAGTACAATAATCAACTGCATATTTTGTTTATTTTATAAACTGAATTGATTTCTGAATCACTTCTAAGATAATTATGAAATGCCACTAATGGACCTTACGAAATAATATTCTGTTAAACATTAAATGCTTATTTAATACTGTCTGTTATGGATTTATTATAGTAATGAAAGTAATTATAAAAGGTTGCCCAAATGTTTTTATGTATCATTAGGCCAATATGATTTAGTTTTCAGCCTAGCTGCCATGAGAACAGTCATTTTATATCGAATTAAAAACACACATTGTTTTTGCTCTATTATTAATTATAATCTAAAACCGAATACACTTGACATGTTGAATTTTCAAGAACTGTCCAATGCCACAAGTTGAGAAGAGTGTCTCAAGACGTCTGTCTAATCTCCACTTTTTCTTTTTGACTTTTATTGCATATTGTTTGCAACTGTTTGCATTTGATGGTAATGGCAAAAAAAAATGGGGGGGGGGTCTGTAAAATGTTTTAGTTGTCATTTTTAGTGGAATGAAATGTGAGTTAATATATTATTTCTTGAAGGTAGAAATACTTATTTATGGATATTCTGTGTATATGCTGAGAAAAGATAAAAATAATTTCTTGCCATATTTTGTCTGTACAAAAACTCTCAAGGAGTGAGAGTTTTTGTACAGATCTCATGATCTTCAGTTGTTTCTTGACTCTATATGATTTGCAATGCAGCAAAATAAACAACTTGATATCTGCATTATCTCCAGTCTGTATAATGTATATGTTGCATGTATATTTTGACTGTATTTGTGTTTGCTGTTGGCTATAAAGGTTACCAGGCTGTTTTGGGCAGTGTCGGTTCCTCCTGTCCTGCTTCACATTGTTCTGTTGAAGCTTGTACTACAGTTCATCCCCTGCAGCGTTTTTCATCACAATGCATCCTCTGCGTTCCCAGACCTGAAGGCCACCTTCATCTTGTTCAGCAGGTCATGCAGGTCCTTTCTGATCCACAGCTTGGAAACATACTCCGCCTTTGAAGGGAATAATCAGTCTGCACAAGCGTTTGCAGAGATTTCCCCATTAAAGAAAAGTAAATGAACTTCACAAAATCATTTTCTTGAATGTTTGGTCTGGTAAACTACTAGTTCAGCCTAGTAACATTTTCTCACCTTTGTGTCATATCTTGCTTTCTTCCATGATGAAGCACCAAATGTGAATTTATGATGAGTCCTGTTAAAGTATCATAAAAGTGGCACATATGACTATTTAAATATCACAGTTTTTGTAAAAATAAATAAAATTAAATTGTAAAAAAAATTAAACTTTAACAAATTATCACTGAACATCCATCCTAACCTACTTTATGTTGGATGAACAAACGAACGAATCATTCTTTGGACCCGGATCTTTTTTTAAAATCCTGTTCACACGTGATTCATTCAGGAATCAAATTAATCTGAACTGAACTCAATGAACCAACTGCGATTCTTTTTTTTCTTTCTTTCTTTTTTTTACTGAACAGTAAAGACATCAAACCATTAAGACAATACAATTATAAACAAAGACACACTTCAAGAAAGAGAAAAACTGAAGATGCATTCAAAATTAAATGTTGTATAAACAAAAAGGTTTATATTTGTTTCAATTGCTTTTATTGTGACTGAACCAGGCTGATCCGGCTCCCGAGTTCATTCAGATTCCTGCTTCGATAAAAGGATGATATGTCCTCAATTAACTGTACAGCTATCAAAAAACTTTTTATAATTAACAACTTTAAAATTTTAGAATTTACAGTTTCTATAGGCCTATACAAGTGAATGTCAAACCATGTTTTTTCCACAAACTTATGCGATGTAAACGGACTGTTTTCTCTTTAGACTTCCTCATTTCCACACATCTCGATTCTTCATTAGAAGCAGGACGCGCGCTATTTTTAGTTCCTGGGAATGGACGCATACGTCAGACAGGCGTTTTGAACGTTGTGTAGCGTTTCGCAGTTGCACCTATCGTTTCATTTAAAAGATAGCCTAGTTAAAGTTTTTAAAAAACGCTTCTCGACATCCTAGTAGTCCTCTCACAGCGCCCCGTCCAGCCCAGCTGTACTTCACACGACACGAGACCGCGGCTGAGTCCCAATTCGCCTACTTATACTACGACCTAAAAGTATGTACTGTTTTTGTGAGGAAAAAGTACATACTTTTGAGTGTGTAGCAAAAGAGTATGCACGTTCTGGGACACACTTCGATGACGTCATGCAACGTGAACGACAACGTGGTTGCCTAGTTACGCACGCCACAACTGTTAACGTTTCATTCATTCTTGTATGTCCGATAAAATTTTATTTACTATTCCCATCTTTTTTCTCATCGTTTTTTTTCACAATACATTTTACAATTGTGTTCTTCTACCAAGTTGAGGAGTGAAGAAGCAGGGCGGCTTCGTCGTAGAACCAAACACAGGTCGTTTGTGAGGCGGCTGGTTCTGACGTTCATGTGCAATGTGTGTAACAAAGCCATCGCAAAGCTCCTCCCTCCCGCACGCAATGGGTTGTGGGCAATATTAGCACTTAGGTGTGCATTGATCTACACTTCGAATTCTAACCGGAAATAGTAGACCATCCGGGTATCTTTGGAATACTCTTTTCAACATACTACGATTTGGGACGTACTAATTCTAGTTTCGCATACTATTTAGGACGGATAGTATGCGAATTGGGACTCAGCGCGCGTCTATGTGGACGCCTGCGCGCGCACCTGTTCAAAGAAGAGCTCGCTCAGGTGCACTGGACCACGTGACCGTCGCTGTATTTCACAGTACAGTCAGTGATTCTGGGCGACAGACTCGGTTTAACCTTCCGCGTTTACCTGCAGCTGCTCAGAGAGACATGCCACCTCCAACCTCTGTTTGAGTTGGTTAACTTAATGACACGAGCTGTTTCACTCAGATGAAAGGATTTATGAAAGGACTGCGATGTGGCGTTGTCTTTTGATTCTCTATCTGACATCGCTCGCGTTTACTCAGTCTGCGGGTAAGTATCTGTCTGTCTGTCTGTCTGTCTGTCTATCTATCTATCTATCTGTAGTGAATGTGTTTTTATTTTTACGGCTATTGCCTCTGTAAAAAGACACGGTTCATTAAATACATTGACCTATTGTGGGGCATGTTGTCACACTATGGATTAGTTATGACAATGGAATCTGCCATTAAACGGCCTATTATAGTTTTTTTTTTAAGGGAAATTTTAAAGTGAAACGAAAAAAACAACAACAACTGAAATCCTGAAACGGTACAATACAAATGTACAAAAATGTCAAATATTGTAATGAATATTGTTTAAAACGTGACAATTTGCCCTGTTTGAACATTTGAAAACCCCTCTTGTGAACATGGTTCAGCCTTTATGGATAGCAGTCTAGTTTTATTGTTTCACATGTTTACATAACAAATATATGATGATGGCCTGAAGACCCCTTACACTGAAGCTGTTTTTCCAGTTAACATTGTTCATCTCATCCATGCAAGCATTAGTTCTTTACCTTGTTTGTCTACCACCAGGAGTAAACCCTCTCAACCTGTAATGGGAACTCTGCACCTGTTTAGCTCAGCTGCTCCTGTTTAATGATTGAATGAAGTTACTGGCTTTAGTGCAGAACAATGATCTTACTTATTACACACTGACAAGATCTGGTGCACTAATCACTATTCAACTTCAAAGATATTAAAAATACTTGTAATTACCCTTAAACAGTTGTGACTAGTGTTATAACCCATGGGATAGGTTATATAGTAATACTGTAAAATCCTTTCATTCATACAGCATAAAGCATTTGTCAAACCTGTTGTCATAATGATAGACATATCGCTCTTCCGCCTATATTAGCTTTCACATCTTGCCATTTGTGTGTGTGTGTGTGTGTTTATGTAAAGCATCTGCGATAGATCATGTGATTGACCTACATGGGTAAAAGTGGCTGTAAAGTGAGCAATACAGTGTAAACTTGTTCTGGAACAAGAGTATGTTCTGCTTTTGTCTATTTTTGCTTTCATAACATTGAACATTGTTCCTTCTTCTGCCAGTCTTTTCTTGCCTCTAAATCCATGGTATTGACATTATTAGTTTAGCTGACATATTTGTCCAAAGGCATGTACAATACAGTATTTTAATTTATCACTATGTTCTTTGCCTGGGAATTGAATCTTTAACATTACCAGCACTGTGCTCTACCAGTTGAGTTACAGGAAATACATGCTATTGTTTCTTCCTACTTGCTTTGAATACATGCAAATTAAAAGTGAAAGTGAAAGTGAAAGTTAAAGGCACAATATGTAATTTTTCTGCTTTAAAAATAGCAGATATCACTATATCTATGTTATATATTTTTTTTTGTTGTGTACTTACATTATCCCGACAGTTTCCACGAACTTTAAAATCCAGAGAAAATTATAGTTTAATTAGAAGACACGGCACGTTTCTTTATTTCCGTTTTGTCGCCCGTCTATGGCGTCATATAAACTTTGACCCCTCTAGTTTATCGAACTTCCTGCGGAACCGCCAAGTACAAAGGTGAACAGAAGCAAAGACGAGACGAAGAAGAAAAAGTAGTAGCTAGCCTTGATCGAGACTATTATATTTTATATTTATATTGTTTATATTAGTATTTATACCTCAATCAATAACTTAGTTATGGATCATGATTATGCTTTGCCTGCACGTTCTGTGAAGCGCAAACGTACGAGTGAAATAAATGACCTGAGAAAGTTTTGGGACAAGAGAACAAACAAGACACGGGTAAATATTGGAGTTGCATTTCCAAGATAGAGAGAGCTTCGTGACAAGCTGAAACTACAGAGAGATGCTTGCATTCTAATAAACAGGTATGCACCCATTCAGCTAACTGTATCTATCCGTATATTTTGTGAAACGATGATGTCTTGTGTAAAACGCAGACCGACTAGCTCTCATGAAGAGTATAATGTACATCTACATGTGTTCTATATCTAGCTGGATAAAGTAGCTTCAAATGCAGTTCACTATCTTGTTCGATATCATAGTATAAACGTAGCCTAATTATAATTATTAACGAAAGGCAACCGTGTTTTTTTTTTTAACATATATTACTACTAGCTAAATGGAATATTGATTTGATAGGGGTCTGATAATTCATATATCTCTCCGTTCGAAAAGACGTGATTGTCAAAATACTAGGCTGCTGCTGCTGTAGGTGAAGGGATACCGCTGACAGACCAGGCTCTTGTCTTCATGACAACAATATCTATACTTCATGTTGAACATAAATATAAAGCCTACTGATAAAGGACACCGTCAACAGTATTGACGGCAAAATAGACGATGTTTGACAGGTGCAATATTTGAAAATCGATAATTATTTATTTATTTTTTAAATTACATTTGTATCTGAATTTATGTCAACCTATAGACTTTCAAACATCAAAATGTCATGAATTAATATGTATTTGTGTACAAAATTACATATAAACATATTTTCCTATTATATTTTGCCTGGAAACGCTTCAAACACGCGTGCGTGTCGCGTGAAAAATAGGCGCCGGTTCTATTTCTAGCATGCACACATTTTCCGCGCGGCTCGAGCCGCGCCTGAGACACGCGTCTCACGCAGGCAGTCTGCAAGCTCTAACCCAGGGATCCTCAAATCTCGACCTCGAGATCCACTTTACTGCAGAGTTTAGTTCTAACCCTAATCAACCACACCTGAGCATGCTAATCAATGCCAGTCGGTGTCTTCAGGATCATTAGAAAATCACAGGCAGGTGACTTTCATCAGGGTTGGAGCTAAACTCGGCAGTGCATTGGACCTCCAGGGTAAGATTTGAGGAACCCTGCTCTAACCTATTAACATGGGAGCCG
This sequence comes from Carassius carassius, assembly GCF_963082965.1. Classification (NCBI taxonomy): domain Eukaryota; kingdom Metazoa; phylum Chordata; class Actinopteri; order Cypriniformes; family Cyprinidae; genus Carassius; species Carassius carassius. The sequence continues at coordinate 16,978,800 of NC_081797.1, read as the reverse complement.
AATTAAAAACTGTCACGCCACGCAGCTGAGATGCTTGCGCCACGCATCCAGTGTGTCGCCGGCCTCAGTTAAAATGAGTGAGGAATGTGGGGAGCGACAGAGCGCGTGTTCCAATGAACAACAACTCCCATGAGCCTACGCTCTTTCCCGACGTCATCAAAGTACGTCTCATGTTATTGTTTTGATTGAGTGACCCCTGGTGGCCAAAAATTCCATACTGCACGTTTAAGTTCTCTACTTTCAGTTTCATGCTTGGATACTTTAAATATATCTGGATATCAAATATATTTCAGCTTTAAGAACTGGTTGTAGGTGGAAACATTTTATAATGGATATACAGTTCATCTACATCCTAGATTGCCCACTAAAACAGTTTTATTTGATTCCTCAGCCTGAAAAACATGACTTTACACAAATGCTGGGCTGGGATATTGCAAGCACACTCTACATACTTAACCTGCTAAACCAAGTATACTAGAAAATTGGGATTCAGCACCGATAATCTTATGACCGATAACAGATACATTTACACTATTTTGTCTAACTGAATTTAAAGTAAAACACATAAACGAAAAAAAAAAAAAAAGTTCATCACAGGATAAGACACAGTCGATTAGATTATAGATAATGGACCTTTTTTGTCCGCGAAATTTCTGTAATGTGATTGCACATGTTTTTAAATTATTTTAAAGCTATAAATTAAAGTTAAAATTAAAACTTCAATTGAACAGTTGATGACTGCAAAGGTATTCTAAATGCCAAGTGCGTATACCTGATATTGACCAATACTGATAAATAAATAAACATAAATAAATTACCCGATTACTGATAACATACTAGATATTGTAAATCCCTTCTACTAAACCTGAGGACCGGTGGCATTTTTAATGTAAAGTAAAGCCCAAAGAGTAGAGTAAAGCCCAAGATATACTTCAGTTTTAACGCAAATGCTTAGCGTATACATAACGCTAAACGCATTTCAAACTGTACTTGTGGTTTAATAAAATAGTAGTAAATATATGTTTAATAGTGTCGACACATGCACTGAATAGTTTCCTTGTTCAGTGTTTGCGTTATACACAGATGTCTATTTTTGTTGTATCTCCAGTAGTTTGTTGTTGTTTGGCCTCTTCATTTTCTTTTTCGACTGTGAAAAAATGGCTTGGACAAGTGTCGCTATCTTGTGGTCAGATTTATTACAGACAAAAAATTCAAAGCGCTGTCACTGGATTCGTTATTAAATCGCTCATTAGGGAGGGGCTGGGCTATTTCTTTCCTCACTTCCCTTTCCAAGGCATTTCCTGGAAAGGTGTTTTCTATCACATCACATCTGTCTTACCTCAAATCCTCAGAGATCATGTGTACCTTGCACTGCAGACGAAGTGATTCTCAAAGGTCAAACTGACTGTCCTGACATGATTAACTTGTGTATGAACAATACAAGCAGTCCTAAAGTTTGTTGGATTTATGGACCTACTTCCAAACTCTGCCCATATTGGAGTTTCCCAACCATGTTCCCGGGAATCTACATGTACAATATTTATGTTGGCAGTGATTTCTATTAATGGATTCCTTGATGGACATGTCACCAGCCGAGCTTTCATAATGAATGACGATTAAATGAACTTTTTATGAACTCCTTTCCAATTTATAGCATAAAATACCATATCCATGTTGGCAGATGTATGGTAATCTAAATATGAGAACATGGGAATATGAAGCAGTGCTGATGAGAAACAGCCTCACCTGTGGATCAGAATAGAGTTTCACTCATCTCTCCTGAGATTAGACTCAAGCAAGGTTATGCCAAATAAAGAAGTCATTGTTTTTAGCTGAGCGCCATTCATGTGTGCACATCTACCTGTATAAAGAATCTAGCAGTTTACTTGGCACAAAGTGAAGTTTTATCCATTGTAACACACTGATACTCACTTATTTCTTGTTTTCCCCTCTCAAAACAAAGATCCGCCTTGTAGCAGCGTTCCAGAGTTCAAGCATGATCAAACTCAGTCAGTTTCGGTGATGCTTGGACACAGCGTGGTCCTCACCTGCACAGCATCCATAGGTTTAAACCACACCGATTCAGACTGCAAAGACCATCTGGAGTGGATAAAAGATGGCATACCGCTTACCAACCTCACCTACTCTAAAAATGTTAAAGACTGGTGGGTATATGACGCAGGGTCAAATACAGAATATAGGCATTGTATATGTATCGGTTATTAAAATATTGAAGTGGAAACTTATCAAAGAGATTTTGTAACTTTAGTTTGAAATTAATCACTGGCTGTGTTCTAAATACTAGCGTACTGCATACTGTGCAGTAAACAATGGCAGCCTGTGCATCAGAGAATAAAAAAAATGCAAAATTAAAAAAGGTAATTGCGACTTTTTTTTAGTTTATATGTTACAAATACTTTTTTGCAATACTGAGAATTACAAGATATGAACAGAATTGCAAGACATAAACTAGCATTTGTAAGAAAAAGTTGCAATTATCTTTTCATTTTTATTGTTTTCGCAATTTTATTTTATTTCTGAATTGCGAGGCAAACTCAGAATTCATGAAAAAGATTTGCGATTTCATCATGCAGTTTCGAGTAAAAAGTTTGAATATTAAGATACAAAGTCAGAATTGTGAGTTGTGAAGTCAGGATTCAGTTAATACCTCGCAATGTAAAATTTTTGAGAGTAAAAAGTTTACATTTCAAAACTCTGAGTTTATTATATATAGAAAAAAAATTCTTAGAATCGTTATAAACGAAGTCTGAATTGTAATATATAAAATTAAGAACTGTGATGAAAAAAGTTCTTGTGAGATTTTTCTCATTTATTTCAGCAGAAGTCACCCATTTTTGTTGGACATAAAAAATGGCTTGTTTTAAATTAATTTTTAACAAAATATTCTGTCAAGGCCGTTTAATTAAATAATCAGTGTTCCCACTTTATATTAGGTTGTCTTAACTACTATGTTCTTACATTTAAAAAAAAAACACTTATTGTGTTCATATTGTAGTTTGCTGCTATTGAGGTGGGATATGGGTAAAGTTAAGGACAGGTTTGGTGGTATGGGTAGGTTTAAGGGTGGGTTAAGGTGTAAGGGATAGGTCAACAGTGTAATTACAGATGTAATTACAGAAATTCATTACAGATGCAATTATATGTAGATATTTTTTAAGTCAAGCAGATTGCATTGTGGCAGATACTGTATGCACCTCACAGTCTACACTTGTTGTATATAGCGTATTTTGGCATTGTACATCATCAGTTTTCTCTGAATGCATACAATTTGCATACTCCCTGTGTACTACACTCACAGTAGTATGCTAGTACACTATTTTGAACACAGCCGAGCTTTATTTCAGAGCACAAATTAACTAGTTTAAGTCAAATATTGTTCAGTATTCCTCACTCTAATAAATGTAAACACTTGACAGGTATCCTGATGAGGGTCACATCATTAAGAGCAGTGTATTAACACTAACCCTGACAGATCAGGCTGATTTTGGTGTGTATTTCTGTGTGGTAAGGAACAACACCGCGCAATTCAACGTAAAGGAGTACAGTAAGAAACAAATTATTTACTTTAGTCTTATAATATTGCCTACTTCAGTATTATACGATGCATTCTCATATTCTTCATCCATTTATACTTTCAAATGCTCTAAAATTTTAATATAAACTGTGAAATATATTCCAATTCTTTCTGTGTACTTGATTCTAAGGGTTATCCTATCTTTTATGCACAGAATCGCCAAGTCGCACCGGGTCAGTGGTGGCGTCAGTAGTCCTGCTGCTTGTGCTCGCTCTGGCAGCGGTGGTCTATTCCAAGTGCAGACTCAACTTTAAACTGTGGTACAGGAACATTTACGGAGAGTATGAGCTCAATGGTTCGTTTGCATTCTATATGTTAAAGCCCTTTATCATCTGTGATTACATATTGCATTTCATGATGATTTTTTGCTGTTTCTCAGATGGCAAAATATATGACGCCTACATCTCATATGTCAGCAATGAGAATGACAGGAAATTTGTCAACTTTATCCTGAAACCTCATTTGGAGAGCAAGTACAGTCATAAACTGCTGCTCAACGACACAAACATCCTTCCTGGAGCCGGTAAATCTCACGAATGAAATCTTATATGTAATCTATTAAGTAAACAGTGTATATAATATGCATGCATAAAGATATATATATTAAGTTAGACGAGCTTGTATTAGAGTTTAAAAAGAAATAAACCTGTAGAAATTTTTAAAACAGATGATTTATATTATGTGTGTGTCATGCTCAGAGCCGTCTGCAGAGCTGCTGATGAACATTAGTCGCTGTCGCCGGCTGATTGTTGTTCTCTCTCAGTCGTACCTGGAGCAGGAGTGGTGCACAACCAACTTCAGGTAACATACAGTGTATTTGCATTAATTTGCATTGTTTATACTGTCTCCCACTCAACCCTGCTTATATACACTCACCGGCCACTTTATTAGGTACACAATTGTACTCAATTGCTTGGTAACAGAAATTGCTAATCAGCCAATTACATGGCAGCAACTCAATGCATTTAGGCATCTAGATGTGGTGAAGACGACTTGCTGAAGTTTAAACCAGGCATCAGAATGGGGAAGAAAGGGGATTTAAGTGTCTTTGAACGTGGAATGGCTGTTGGTGCCAGACGGATGGTCAGAGTATTTCAAAAACTGCTGATCTACTGGGATTTTCACACACAACCATCTCTAGGGTTTACGGAGAATGGTCTGAAGAAGAGAAATATCCAGTGAGCAGCAGTTATGTGGACGAAAATGCCTTGTTGATGTCAGAGGTCAGAGGAGAATGGGCAGACTGGTTAGAGATGATAGAAAGGCAACAGTAACTCACATAACCACTCGTTACAAGAAAGGTAAGCAGAATACCATCTCTGAACACAGAACAAATCAAACCCTGAAGCAGATGAGCTACAGCAGCAGAAGAGCACACCGTGTGCCGCTCATGTCAGATAAGAACAGGAAACAGAGGCTACAATTCACACAGGGTCACCACAATTGGACAATAGAAGATTGGAGAACTGTTGCCTGGTCTAGATTTCTGCTGTGACATTCAGATGGTAGGGGCAGAATTTGTAATAAAGTACATGAAAGCATGGATCCATCCTGCCTTGTCTCAACGGTTCAGGCTGCTGGTGGTGTAATGGTGTGAGGGATATTATCTTGGAACACTTTGGGCCCCTTAGTGCCAATTGAGCATTGTTTAAACGCCACAGCCTACCTGAGTATCGTTTCTGACCATGTCCATCCCTTTATGACTAGAGTGTTCATTAATAACTCACCCTCATGTCGTTCCAAACCCGTGAGACCTCCGTTTATCTTTGGAACACAGTTTAAGATATTTTAGATTTAGTCCGAGAGCTCTCAGTCCCTCCATTGAAGCTGTGTGTACGGTCTACTGTCCATGTCCAGAAAGGTAAGAAAAACATCATCAAAGTATTCCATGTGACATCAGAGGGTCAGTTAGAATTTTTTGAAGCATCAAAAATACATTTTGGTCCAAAAATAGCAAAAACAACGACTTTATTCAGCACTGTCTTCTATTCCGGGTCTGTTGTGGATGCATTCACGACGCTGCATTGACGCTGCGGACGTGTTTTCTGGTGCGTTCAATAACAAAGATTACACGTCAGCAGCGTCAATGCAGTGTTGTGAATGCGCTTCTGAAACCTGTGATAGATTTATTGCAGGATTCCTTTTTGATTAATTTATTTAAAAAACAAACTAGTAAATAACATTGAAATTCATCCTTTTTCATTTCCTTTTTTACTTTTTAAATTAATAAATATATTATTGTATTATTTATTTTATAAATATCTCATTTGTTCATGATTATTGTGTTGTAGCGTAAAGAAATATATTTATGTGATGAAAATCATTATGAAACTGTAACGTATGACAGACACAGGATGTAAACGCAAGGCGTATTTATTGACAAACGGCAAGAAGGTCAGGATAATGAGCACGATCACAGGAGACACAGGCGGGCGGACACAAGGCTGATGGTCAGATGACGCAGGGACTTCGGTGGACAACTGGTGGTGGTGCTCGATCCAGTGACGATCCCTTGAATCCCGGTGAGTGAGGAATCCACGTGAAGTAGCTGTAATCCAGTGTTGCGTGACAATCCAGGAACGAACGACGAAGACAGGAAGACTAGGCAGGAACAAGGACACGGGAACAGCACGGGAGAACACCGGGGAGAAAACAACGATCTGACAACATGAAACACCAGTTACTGAACTTATATAGGGACAAACAATTGAAACCAGCTGGCGCTGCTGATCATCGCTGATCAGTGACCACGCCCACACACACACACACACAACAGCACGCTAGACGAAAGAGAGAGAGTGAATTCATGAACCGTGACAGAAACAAGCTTTTAACCAAATATAAAAACTTTCTCTGTCTCTGTAACAACTTTTCGTTTCTGTTGATTTAATCAAAGCCATGTGGGCTGGAATAATAATATTAACCAATAATAATGACCTAACATGTTCTCACACTCTTATAATCAAATCAAACTTGTTTTAGTATTTACATTATTATTACATGTTGTTATTATAATAACATCAGACCATTTCAAAAGAGTAAGAAACATATGAGCTTTAACGTTAGATGCTGTTTCATGTTCAGACAGGGTTTGTGGCACTTGATGGAGCTGTCGAGGAAGCCCATCTTCATCATATTTCAGTCGCAGCTGAAGGAAATGAGCCAGGATGTCAGTCACCAGCTGAGACAACACCAGCCCCGAATCACGACCCTCACCTGGGGAGCACACTCCATGGTCAGACCCTCACAGTGCTCAATACATCTGAGAGATTTAGATTAAGGGTTAAACAAGCCTAAACATTCTCATTCCCTTCCCACAGACCCCTTCTTCAGGCTTCTGGAAGGAGCTGGCACTGGCGTTGCCGCACAAGTTGACATTTCACAGTGAATCTGCTGGCGATCCGCAGACTCTGCTGCAGGGTGATAAAGATCCCATGCTCACGCAGCAGCTTGATTACCTGGACTGCAGACCGGACCCCGATCCCGCAGGAGATCTGGGTATGAAATGTGCTTCTTCAGTTTATCTTCATTCAGTTTCATTCCAACAGTGACATTTGATCTGGATCACGCTTCCTTTAAAGGGATAGTTCACCCAAAAATGAAAATTCTTTCATTAATTACTCCCCTTCATGTTCCTGACCTGTAAGACCTCTTAATTCATCTTCGGAACTCAAATTAAGACATTTTTGATGAAATCCGAGAGCTTTCTGGCCTTCTATAGACAACAATGCAACTGACAAGTTCAAGACCCAGAAAGGTAGCAAGGACTTCATTAAAATAGTCCATGTGACATCAGTGGTTCAACCTTAATGTTATGAAGCTACGAGAATACTTTTTGTGTGCAAAGAAAACAAAACAGTAGTGCAAATAGCCCGCCTTGTTAGCAGAAGCTATTTACACTAACTCCGCCCACCAAAGTGTGATTGGGCTAGTCAACACTACAAAGGACGGCCACTGAACGTCAGCTTCAGTGACATAGCTGGTAAAGCACGAGACATAGTCTTTTTGCTGAGATCGAGATGGGTTCAAACCCGCCTTTTTAACTAACTTTTTTTCTCCCTTTTCAAATCTTATATCACTTCGGAAAGGCAATTACTTTCAATAAAAATGAAGGAAATAATCAAAAAGGTGAAAATGAAGTATCGTGTAGGGTTAGTGTAGCATCCATATAAAAATTTGAAAAAAAAAATTTACATTGAAAACATTATTATATTCTGTTTGGTTATGTACTACAATACAAAGGGGCAAATAATTGCCACTATTTGCAGTAAGTTTTATATGTTACTGGAATAATACCACCATCATGTGGTTGATAACACCATGCAGCCACAACAAGCACTTCTCATGGACACCATGTTTTGAATGGGGAAAAATGCAACCCTCAATATGGCCGCACAATCGCAGGAAGCCCCGCCTTCTGAATGAAAGAGCCAGTCGCTAATCTGTAAAGATATCATATATTGTAAAGATATTTTAATCACTCGTCAGAAAGTTAAGAAAATTACAGTATTTTTTTTGTGTTTTAATGCATTAGTTTACCTCTCGGAAATCTGGCCAGTAGTTGTATTTTATGAAACGGGTTATAGTTAATGTTTAGTTTTAGATTATAGGCAGTTATGCTACACTTGCAGTTAGATAACATGAGAAACAGCTTAATAGTTATCATAACTGGATGCTATATGTCATATTTTTACATTTTTAGTCTTTCTGCAATCTTTCTCTCCCTGTAGGAAGTTGAATGAGTTCAGTGAAGACTGCCCATTAAGGAATACAAGAAAGAGTTTCCCCGAATGCAGTTGGTTGTCTTGTTTTTTAATCCTCTCAGGCTCAAATTAAGTTTTAGTAACTTTAGTAAAGTTTTTTTTTAAGTTTTTAGTATTTTAGTATCATATTTTATGTATCTGGAGTAATAAGGTTTTTAGTTTTTAACTGTTGCAAATCAGCAACGCCTACCTTGAGAGGGTTAAAACGTTATTTAATATTTTTATTGGGTTAAATTCCGTATTTGCTGACATTTTTATATTGTCTTCTTACATGCCGCTAAAATTTACACACTGCACCTGTAAGTAATTTAAATAACTGTATAATTGTAAATATAAAATGTGTTTCTTTCACAGGTTTGCGTTTGCCCATCTACAAGACCCTTTCCTCCAGAGCCCCGGTACTTCCTGCAGGTCCAGGTGTGACGGCTGAACCCAAACCCCCAGACATAGACGTGTCTGACCTCGGCTCGAGGGACTACGCCGCACGCACTGATTTTTACTGTCTGGTCTCTGAGGATGATATCTGAGACACACTCCTGTTCTTTTTTGCACTTTTAAGTCACTTTTAGCTCAATGATTTCTTGTTACTGTCACTGTTTTCTTTGCTGTTGTTTATCTACACCTGTATGATTATGCATGCACAATTCTGTATGCTTTTATGCAAAATGTTTTATAAAATTTTATATACAGTCATAAGGATATTGGTTCTGTATATATTTTAATAAAGTTTTGGGGTCCATGTAAATGTGTTCCAGTCTGTTTCTCTACTACATAGTTGTAGTAGTTAATACTGTACGGTAATTATAGTACCAGTACTAGAGTAAATACGGTAAGGGGGATGGTGACTTTCCCCGGAACTTATCTGTTCAGTGAAGTACTACGAAGTAAACAGCACTCACCTTGGCTCTGTCTCTGCGTGTGTTATTGTTCCTCTGCAAATATTACAATAGTATGCAGAAATCAGTGTGTTCATAGTATTCATAAAGGCTTTAACACTGATGTGGAAAAAAAAGTTTCATATTCGAAAAAGAATTATGTGGCCATCAGTAACATTGAAAAGACAAATAAGGGATCATGTGATAATTATCAACTGTATCTAAATTATGTACGACCTTCATCTGGATGGCAAAGTGGCTTTACTGTGTTGAAGGAGCCAATCCCACCCATTCCCGGCTACAGTTTTACCCATACTTTTATATTTCATCACTGTATGGAAAGGTGTTCTACAATTTTGTGAAAAATGTACTTTGGATTTTAAATTATAGCAGACCAAAGAGGGAACGTTAGATATGTCCATTGTCCAACATAAATATGAGACTGCAGTTACAGCCGGCTCATTGTTTGAATTAAAAGGGATAGTTCATCAAAAAAAAAAAATTCTGTCATTAATTACTCACCCTCATGTCTTTCCAAAGCTGTGAGACCTTCATTCATCTTCAGAACACAAGTTAAGTTATTTCTGATGAAATCCGAGAGCTCTCTGACCCTCCTATAAACAACAAAGATCCTTACACGATCAAGACTCAGAAACGTAGCATGGAGATTGTTAAGAGATTCAATTCAAGTTTATTTGTATAGCGCTTTTTACAATACAAATCGTTACAAAGCAACTTTACAGAAAATTAAGTTTCTACAATATTTAGTAGTAGCTTATAAGTGGAGACTGTCAGTTTGTGCGCGTATGACAGGATTTTCCAGAAAAAATTAATACAAGACATAGTCAGCCAGACGATGAACATTATTAACAGCAATTATTATATGATGCAGTCACACTTGTAGCAATATTTGTTAGTTCTGTTTGTTGATTCAAGGTTAGGATCATCTGGGGTCCTCTGAGGGTCAGCATCATCTTTTCTCAGGTGTTCTGGATCCAGACTGGAGCTTGTGTAAATCCCGTGGCAAAACATAGAAACAAATAGAGACATCATTAGCAAAGCCATTAGCAAAGCTGCTGTTCCAACAAAGTAAAATTAATTAGTTTAACCCAAGCTGAAGAATAAGAATGCACATTTGATCAGATGCAACTACACTCACAATTTAAGAGATACATTATTCGAATGCTTGGCAAAAGAGATACGTTTTTAATCTAGATTTAAACAGAGAGAGTGTGTCTGAACCCCGAACATTATCAGGAAGGCTATTCCAGAGTTTGGGAGCCAAATGTGAAAAAGCTCTACCTCCTTTAGTGGACTTTGCTATCCTAGGAACTACCAAAAGTCCAACTACCAAACTTGGTATAAGGCTAGTTAGGTACGCAGGAGATAAACCATTTAGGGCCTTATAGGTAAGTAATGATAATTTGTAACTGATACGGAACCTAGGTAGCCAGTGCAGAAACTGTAAAATTGGGGTAATATGATCATATTTTCTTTACCTGGTAAGGACTCTAGCCGCTGCATTTTGGACTACCTGTAGCTTGTTTATTGAAGAAGCAGGACAACCACCTAGAAGTGCATTACAATAGTCCAGTCTAGAGGTCATGAAAGCATGAACTAGCTTTTCTGCATCAGAAACAGATAAGATGTTTCGTAGCTTGGCAATGTTTCTAAGATGAAAGAATGCAGTTTTTGTAACATGGGAAATATGATTTTCAAAAGACAAATTGCTGTCTAATATAACACCCAGATTTTTGACTGTAGAGGAAGTAACAGTACATCCGTCTAGTTGCAGATTGTAATATGTGATTGTAATCAAGATTCTGTGTACTTTTTTTGGTCCAATAATTAATATCTCTGTCTCATCCAAATTAAAAGGAAAAATTATTGGTCATTCAATCTTTTTCATTTTTAACACACTCTGTTAGCTTAGATTAATTGAGAAGTTTCATCTGGTCTCGTTGAGATATATAGCTGAGTATCATCATCATAACAGTGGAAACTAATCCCGTATTTTCTAATAATATTACCAAGGGGCAACATGTATATTGAAAATAGAAGGGGACCTAGGACGGATCCTTGTGGCACTCCATATTTTACTGGTGATAAATGAGATGACTCCCCATTTAAATAAACAAAATGGTAGCGGTCGGACAGGTAGGATCTAAACCATCTTGGAGCCTGCCCTTGAATACCTGTATAGTTTTGTAACCGATTGTTAGGACATTTGCCCAGATCTAGGAAACAGGAGCGGTCCGCCCAAGTGCCATCATTCTACGTCACATGTGGGCCAGATCTGGGCCAACACTATGTTGCTATCTGAGATGTGTGTAAGTTGTAAAGTGATGTTGTGTAAAATTAACCCCAGAAGTTACTGAGTGATGGTACAATATGATTCTTTAAGCATGGAAGGTTTAAATAATCTTAGTTCCTATAATATTGTTGGAAGTCCTGCAAGGCATATTGAACAGAATTCTGAGTTGGTGAAAAGACTGTGTAGGCACGAAAATTGGCAGTAGCATTTTGGAAAAACCTAGAAGGTTAGGATAAGATTGCATTTGAGAAAGAAACAGAGGAGACGAATTGTTGAATAAAGTTGTTATTTTTGTTTTCGTGTACAAAAGTATTCTGGTCGCTTCATAGCATAACGGTTGAACCACAGATGGCAAATGGACTATTCTGACGATGTCTTTCATATTTTTCTGGACCTTGACAGTGTATTATATTTGGCAGTCTATGGGACAATCACAAGTCTCCCGTTTTTTTTTATCCAAAATATTTTAAATTGCATTCCGAAGACAAATGAAGCTTTTACGGGTTTGGAACGACATGGGGGTAAATGATTAATGACAACATTTTCATTTTCGGGTGGAGTATCCCTTTAAGCATCGTTAACATACTTAAAGGTGGGGTATGTATTTTCTCAAAAATGCTTTAGAAAACTGAGTCAGGCCTAGTACCAAAACAAACTTGTAGCCAATCAGCAGTAAGGGGCGTGTCTACTCATGATGTGGAGGAGAGAGCACTCTTCTTGATTTGAAGTGCACAGGACACAGTTTGAGAGTGCACACTTTGAGTGAGAGGAGAGATGTGTTTTTAATGCATGCACTCTCTCTGGGCGAGAGCAGCATGTCCAGTTTTGTGTAAGAGCAAATAAAATCTGCGTGTGAATGGAGAGATTTGAGCTTGCACATTATATTTATGTGCTTTCACGCTACAATAATGTGCTCTCTACATTTGTCATTAAAATATACCATAGTTGTTGCAAGCAGGGCCGGCCCAAGCCTTTATGGGGCCCTAAGCTGAATTTTACCTGGAGGCCCCCCGGTGTCACCAAAATGACTGATTATTGTCAATGCTTGATTATCTGCACACCCATTATCAATTTTATTTGTTGTAGCTTTTTTTCTTACATCATACCAATGTCTGCCTGTTATGTTTTTACCCTTCAACGATTTTTAACTGTAACAGTAGCAAACCCACAAAAGTGGTCAGATGTTAATTTGCAATTTAACATTCAAAGTCTTACAGTACTAAGTGGCGTACTTTGTCACGGCAGGGATCCAATGAGGCACGGAGATAGAACCAATTGCGAGTAAGTCTTTTATTAAGGGTAATCCAAAAGGGTAAACAGTCCAGGCAGAGGTCGATACCAAACAAAACCAAACCAAACATAAACAAACAAGGACACAAGGCAAGAGCACGACAAGATGACGGACATGAATTAAACATTAACATTAAACAAGGACTCCGTAACACAGACTCAGACAGACCGGGTATAAATACACAGAAGGATAAAGGGGAAACAGGAGACAGGTGGGGAACAATCAATTAACTAAACAAGGAGGAAGGTGACCAAATAAGGGAACAGGAAGTGATAAGGTGACAGACACCGTGAGAAAGGAGGACATCTAGTGGAAACCCAGGGACACAACCCAGACACTGTGACAGAACCCCCCCTCTACGGAGCGGCTCCCAGACGCTCCATGACAGACACAAAACAGACCAGGAGGGAGGCGGACAGGTGGAGGCTCAGGGGGAGGGACGGAGGGCCAGAAAAGAAAAACATGGGGAACAGGCACCAGAATGTAACACAACACAGAAAGACCAGGAGGGCGGAGGACCGGAGGAGGTTCAGGGGGAGGGATGGAGGGCCAGACTAACAGAAAGGGACAGGGACAGACATTAACACAAAAACAAAAGGAAAAAACAACATGAAGCCCCCCAGGGCGGAGCAGAAGACCACCACACCTTTGTGGTCAAGGCCAGAGTCCTCCAGGGCGGAGCGGAAGACCACCACAACCGTGTAGTCAGGGCAAGCGCCCCCAGGGTGGAGCAGAAGTCCAATATGTCCGTGTGGTCAGAGCGGAAGCCCCCCAGGGCGGAGCAGATGACCACCACGTCCTCGTGGTCGACATCGGAGTCCCCCAGGACGGAGCAGATGACCCCCACGCCCCTGTGGTCGATGCCGGAGTCCAACAGGGCGGAGCAGAAGGCCACCCAGTGACTTGACCTGACTCTGAAAGGTCCACGATGACTAGGCCTCGGCCTCCGGAACGGCATCGGGCACCGCCTCGGCCTCCGGAACAGCCTCGGGCACCGTCTCGGGAATGTCCTCCTGGATGGCTGCGGTCCGCTCTGGAACATTCTCCGGGCTTTGAGGAACGGTAGACGCCTGTCTCCTCCTCCGCCCTCTATGATGGCGAGTCAGTGGCACCTTGTCTGGAGACTCAGGCGTTGAGTCGGCCATCTTGTGCTGTGGCGCTGGGCTGGCGGCCATCTTGTGCTGTGGCTCTAAGCTGGCGGCCATCTTGTGCTGTGGCGCTGGGCTTGCGGCCATCTTGGGCCATGAATCTGGGTTGGTGACAGGCTTGGGCATTGGCGCTGGGTTAGCGGCCATCTTGGCAGAAGAGACAGGAGTGGCTGGGGCATCCCACGGAAGCCTATGCTGCAAGAAGTACACGAATTCCCAGAATTCCAGTGTCTCTAAATGCCCCATCTCCTCCTGAGAAACTGGATCATCCAGCCCGCTGTTGAAATAATCCTTCAGGGCCGCATCGTTGTATCCCATACCCTCGGCCAGGGGCCAGAACACCTGTGCCAGGGCACCCACCTCATTGCCCTCTTGGCGGAGGGCGATCAGCCGGAGATACTTAGCTCTCCGCTCCGCCATTTTGGTTGGGGAACGTGAAAAAGACATACCACTGGATCTCAGTGTGACGGAGTCCTTCTGTCACGGCAGGGATCCAATGAGGCACGGAGATAGAACCAATTGCGAGTAAGTCTTTTATTAAGGGTAATCCAAAAGGGTAAACAGTCCAGGCAGAGGTCGATACCAAACAAAACCAAACCAAACATAAACAAACAAGGACACAAGGCAAGAGCACGACAAGATGACGGACATGAATTAAACATTAACATTAAACAAGGACTCCGTAACACAGACTCAGACAGACCGGGTATAAATACACAGAAGGATAAAGGGGAAACAGGAGACAGGTGGGGAACAATCAATTAACTAAACAAGGAGGAAGGTGACCAAATAAGGGAACAGGAAGTGATAAGGTGACAGACACCGTGAGAAAGGAGGACATCTAGTGGAAACCCAGGGACACAACCCAGACACTGTGACAGTACTTATTGTGGTGTACTGAAAGTAGCACAATTAACCAGCTGACAATGCATTTATGGAACAGAATTTTATTTTAACAACATAAATCATTAAACATACATCTTAAACAACAACTCTTATTCTATAATAAGCTAATTGAGGCATGATGATATTGGAATATAGCAAGACTCAAAAGGTAGGCTCAGGTAAAAAAAAAAATTAAGCTGTCATCAGCACCAAGTTTATGAAACAGAAGCTTATTTTTATTACAAAATTATATACACAGAAGACAAAAAACATTAATTAAAAACTAGCCAAGTAGAATATTATAATATATTATAATGTCAAGGCTAATTATGGATGACCTTCCCTGAAACAAGAAGATACCATATCTAGGTTACAATTAGTCAGTCAGGACCCTCCTACCCCTGGTTGAATATGTCCCCCCTCCACCCCCGAAATGCGATAGATTTTAACCCTTTTACACGCCGTGCTGCGCTTTGGCTAGCGCTGAGCCAGAGAAAGACAAGCTTGGTGCTTTTCATATATCAAAACTGTTCAATGTTTTCAACCGCTTTATTTAATTTATTTGAAGATTTCAGACATTTAAATAGACATTTCAAGTAAGTACTAGAAAAAAAAGAAATTTATAGTTTGCTAAATGCTCACTGATTTCTATGGAAAGCGTCAATAATAAACCTTTACATTAAAATTTGACGACGTTTTATTCCTATCAAATACACATTGTGTAGGTATCTATGTAAAAGAGTCTCTATGTGCTGTGAATTAACTACTGAGAATCTGCTGAGAATCAAGTACAAACTCTAAGTCCATGTCCACATGTACACGGTATTTTTATAAACTGAGTTTTTCCTTCTTCCATTTTTTAAGGGGTCATATGATGCTGGTAAAAAAAATGTTTTATTTGTATTTGTCAAAATTTGTAAAATTGTAATTGTATTTGGTTTAATAAAATGTGTTTATGCACCTTAAGGTTCAAAAAACACATTATTTTCCACATACTGTACATTATTGTTTCTCCTCTATGCCCCGCCTTTCTGAAATGCGTAAAAATTTTTAAGACTCATCTTTCTGAAAAGCGAGGTGTGCTCTGATTGGCCAGCTATCCAGTGCGTTGTGATTGGCTGAATACCTCAAGCGAGTAATGGAAATGTTACAGCCCTTAACATACTGTGATGTCCTGTCCGGCCGCAGCGACAAAACATAAACATTAAACCCAGGGAGTACAGAGCGTGCATAATTATTATACAAGTTGATATTCTGATCGTATTTTTTTCCAAGCACCTTTTACCAATTCCAAACTGCATCAATCTTAATAACTACTATTAATTTTGTATTTAATCGTAAGTTGTGATTTTAACGTGTCCACAAATTCCTCTTTGGGAATTGGAGTAAGTAAATGAATCAATTAAACAGGACAGAAATGGATAGATATTATAAATATCTATAAATAGATATTACTGAATTCACAACAAAAGCAACAAACTTGATAATGCATTTTACATAGAAAAGTCACATAGAAAAGCACTTGACAGTAAAGCATTGATTTTGAGTTAGACTGCTGGAAAGTTACTGCTAATCAATTCTGTCTTAATTTGTACACCCTCATGTTAAACTACTAAAGTCACAATAAAGCTTTGTGTTGATTTTCATCATTGTTTCATTCATTGTTTCTTGACATTTGTATGAATCAAAGAGACACTGCTGAAAATACTTTTTTATAAAATAAAAGAGAAAAATCATAACATCACAAGACTGTTACAAATAATGCAAGAATTACAGCTAGTAATTATAGATAAGCTTCCTGATGTGATCTGTGAATGTAACCATTGCCTGATGACTGAGACAGCATCAATAAATAACCAACACCTTTTGATCAGATTTTCTCACAAACACAGAGTTGCAACAGAAAAGAACATCAAGGATCAAAGGCTCAACTAATACAAACACTTATCTACATAATGGTGACTGCAAACTTTATTATTTTTATTAAAACATCATCTAAACCTCAGTTAATTGTAAATAAAGTTTAGTATGAAAGAAATAAAGTCAGACTGGATTGTAATAAGTAAGATCTGTTTGTGTTTAATGTTTTTTTTGTTTTTTTGCTACCAATCATGTGACGACAATAAAGGCAACATTTTGTAATTACTAGTTAACAAGTTAGTCTAATTAACATACCCATTCCTTTCATTTCAATTTTGTGCATACAGTGGAAAATTACATCCTTAAACTTAATTTCATTTTATGAATGCTAGATTATAGTCCTAGTCATGGTCTTTTTTAAAAGACATTTAGACACTTTTTTTTGGTGAATTAAAGTCAGTAATGTAACTGAAATTAAAACAACATTACAGAAGCTTCAATTTATTATAAAGAAAATAAAGTAAAATTAAATAAGCAGTTAACTCAAGCAAAAACGTTCCATGGTGTCAGTGTTAAGATACATAAACACCACGGGCTGATACACAGTCATTAATGTTCCACTAAATTATCCGATCGTATGATGAGTTTTGAGTGGGGAAGAAATGCCATCACAGTGATTTTAAATAAAAAATAGCAATTTAATGAGTTTCTGTTTTTTACATAGCTTCTCAAAATGATTCACTGTTTCGAAAACACCACACGATGGTGACTCCTGCTGGTCAAAACTGTGTAAATGCAACAAAATCTCAGACCAAAACGTGCATAAAAACAGCTTTTACAAACCAATGAAAACGCTTTTTTTTTTAAGTACAATATATTAAATGCGATCAAAATAATAAAATACCATTACAAATTAAGTGTCTGTAAAATAGGCCTATGAATTATAATAATAACAAAATATTATTATTAATTTGCAAGGGCTTGTTTTGTTTGTTTTAAGGACAGCTTGTTTAAACAGGTCAGTAAGAGACTATTAACTACTACTCATTCTTTTAATTACACGTCTATGTAATGTATATGTACATTTTTAGCAAGCTAGAGTGATAACACTTAAAGGGTTAGTTCACCCAAAATTAATAACTCACCCTCATGTTGTTCCAAACCCGTGAGACCTCCGTTTATCTTCAGAACACAGTTTAAGATATTTTAGATTTAGTCCGAGAGCTCTCAGTCCCTCCATTGAAAATGTGTGAACGTTCTGCTGTTCATGTCCAGAAAGGTAAGAAAAACATCATCAAAGTAGTCCATGTGACATCAGAGAACGAGTCAGTCTGTTGTTCGTTATCTGGCTCGGCTCGGTGTTCATCTTCAGTTCTCTCTTCACAGCAGTTCAGTCAGTGTACTGTTTGAGTAAATGAATTACTCCGGGATATTGGTTTGTTTGAACTCAGAGGGAGTGTCAGCCACATTAAAAAGTTAACATCTTAAGTCATTTGTGGATTAATGCGTATTGGAGATGCGAACCGTTTCAAAAGATTCAGATCGATTTGGTGAACTGTTTCAAAAAGATCCGGTTACATTGAATGATTCATTCATGAACCGGATATCACAAACTGCATTGTTTTGAACTCTCTCACAACAGACACGGAAGAGAAGACAATGCTGAATAAAGTCATAGTTTTTGCTATTTTTGGACCTTCAACAAATTCTAACTGACCCTCTGATGTCACGTGGACTACTTTGATGATGTTTTTCTTACCTTTCTGGACATGGACAGCAGACCGTACACACAGCTTCAATGGAGGGACTGAGAGCTCTCTGACTAAATCTAAAATATCTTAAACTGTGTTCCCAAGATAAACGGAGGTCTTACTGGTTTGGAACGACATGAGGGTGAGTTATTAATGACATAATTTTCATTATTGGGTGAACTCTCCCTTTAATGTGCACATGCTCAGTGTACTCTCTCTCTGCCTGTGAAAAAGCACAAACATTTCATCTCAGAAGAACTTAAAAAAAAAAAAAACTGATTTTGAGGTAAAAAAGTTCGTTTTTTGATATACAGTATTTTTCTCTAGGTTATTGATAAAAAAATTAAATGAACAACCTATACTATTATAGGCATGGTTAGCTATGAGGGCTATGAGAGCCATGTGGCCCAGTGTGTAACGCTTCTTGTTTGCCTGCGTGTTAGGCAAAGCTATGAGAACATTTTTGGATCAAATAATCAAATACTCGTTGATTAGGTTCTGGGGAAAGCTCATGCATGCATTGTGGTGCTGTACAAAATGGCGGAAGAAGGTAACTCAGGCAGAAGAATCATTGAATAATTTGCTATTTTTGTTTTCTTTGCGCACATGAAGTATTCTCATAGCTTCGGGAGGGTCAGAGAGCTCTCTGATTTCAACAAAAAATATCTTAACTTGAGTTCTGAAGATGAACGAAGGTCTCACGGGTTTGGAACGAAATGAGGGTGAGTAAATCATGACAGAATTTCATTTTGCGGTGAACTATCCCTTTAAATTAACCTGACAATAGCCTCGTAAGTGACTGGTTTAATTTTGTCTGCATCCATACCACAAGGTGTCAGCATAATTCAGCACTAAATATCCAGCCAGCACAGGAGTCCTCTTGTAGAAGACAGCATAATAACATCAGCCCTTTATTAACATGTGACTTTAACAAGCTAAAACAATAATGTTTAAACTAACACAACCTGTATATCATTTAGATCAACAATTACCATTACATATATTATCAAAAGATATTAAGAAATGTGACTGTGATGGATAAAATCACCAGACAGCTGTGTTATAAGTGACAAGTGGCATTATTTAAACTTCAAGTCCTGAATGGAAGATTAATGACATCACTTCACTTTTTCTTCAAAAACTGCCGTCAGTCAACACGAGCAAAAGAACAGTTTGTGACACTCAGTTATGGGTGTGATGTAAACACTGAATGTTTTGTACCCTGTAATTTGCTGAGGGACATAGCTCGTAGCTGCCCTTTATATCGCCGGGAGCTATTTGACGTTGAGGTCAAAATAATGTTAAACATGCAGAACTAAGAAAGGCATTGTTGTGATTCAGATGTCACCGATGCAAACTTTTACTCAATATAAGAAAGTCTATGATTTAGAAATGTTGAAAATATGGCGGCTTGTGAAGAAGTCATTGGGTTTTGCAGTAGGGTGTGGCAGATGATCGTTCATGTCGAAACAGAGAGAAAGTATGTAAATAAGGGCGGGACGACATTAGAGGAGGACAGAAACAGAAGCAAAACGCAAGAAAAAAGGACAGGCTGGGATAAAGACATTTTAACAGTTTTTGCTGACTTATGACAAACACAAACTGGGCTGAAATCAGCATGAATGAGATTTGTGGGTTTTTTTACTTTAAAGCAAAACATTTTTTTTGTGTACTGTCTCTTTAAAAGACATTTTCCTTTCTGGAAAAAAAAACTAGTTTGACAAAAACAAACTCTTTATTTCCTTTTTATTGCTTTTTATATGAACATAGATCTATGACACTCACGCACATGCATTTTACAATGAAATTACGACAAATTAAAAAATATACTAGACATTCGATCATCAAAGACTTTGAAAAGAGAACATTCAATGCATTCTTAAAGGTCAGGAAGTTCAAGACCTCTCTGCGGAATCAAGTCTCCATCCGGTGGAAAAAAAAAGCATGTCTCAACTATTTAAAGACGGCAAATCCCTCATAACAGTCTATTTCATACACACCAGATTAAATATCTTTTGGAAGCATACCAACCTAAACCAAACATTCAACATCCATAATAAAAGTTTATACAAAATAAAAAAAAAGAACACTACGTGTAAGTAGAATTGCTTACAATCAAATGAATGCACATATTGCACCATATACAATTATGAAAAACAGAATAATTCATAAGTGAACAGAAATTATCCATATGTATTTGGCATATCGTGATGTTTCTTTGTTAAAACATACTTAATCAATTTAGTCAGTGGGTTTAAATGCAACATTTCCATTCAAACATTCAGATGGTATTTCACCAAGTGTCCTCATATCATTATAGTTAATATTTTTACACTTAATAATGACACATACTATCTGTACATAGCAAAACACCAAAAAAAGAAAGAAGAAAACCCACTAGATTTTTAAAACAGACTAGTAAGAAATAAGCAATTCTATTATGACAAGAAGGCTGATTAACAGCCCAAATCTCCCCAGAGATGTTTACAGCATTTCTGTGTATTATAAAACATATTACAATCTCCTTATATCATCTATCCCCTCACAATTCCAATGTTCCAGCTAAGATATCTTCCCTGCCATCATAATACAGATATTTTTCTACAAATATCCAAAAAAAATAATAATAATGAAACTGTTTTTAAAAGATGGATTAAATTCCCAAGATATAATTATTATATCATGGATATTCTGTGTTTCTGTATATTAATAGAAAAAAGATTATATACAGGCTACAGCCAGTATATAAATAAAAAGACATATTGCAATAAATCCCTGAGGATTTTTGGGAAAAATATAAAAAATACAAGGCTGAACAGGAAGTGTTCATCCTATACAGTAGCAATAAAGTCTTGTGTGTGTTATCCACTTTTCAGAATATTTATTTTGCTGGTGATCCGGTTATATTTTCTTTATCCATTGTCCTTATTAAATATCTTCTTGTTTGACAATATAATCCATTCAGAAGCCCAGGTCTGAAAAGTCTTCTTTCTGGAACCCTCTCTGTAAAACAACAAACCAAAAACAACACCATGAGTGAGTGACGCTTTTAATCTAACAGGCACATAGTTGTTCCAGGTAGCACACTGGCTAGCCTCCCAGATTTGAAGTAGAAGACAGAACACGTTTTTTTCTTTTTCTTTTTTCACCCATTGGCGTTGTATGGTGTGTTAGGACATGCTCACGAGGAAATCACCTGCAATCCACATCTTTGGGTGTGGCTGAACATCTCCTTCCCATATCAACACGCTTTAGCCGTGTATGTTTGTGTGTTTTGGAAATAAGCAACTCAAATATGAGTGTGTAAGTTCCCATCTGATTATCCAGTGTGATACGTATTCATTCGCATGTTTGTGTGTGTTATATGGGCTTTTAAAAAGTCTTCAAATAACTGGAAAATGTCTAGAGGGCAGAGCGGACTGACAGTCATCGTGACGTGCAGCTGTACTAGTTTGTAAAGACTAAAAACACAAAGAGACACATTCTGAGGGTTTTATTTTCTAAGCTGAATAAAAATAAAGACAAAATGGTAACAAATATAGATTTGTAAGATTTATGAAGTAAATGTTAGTGAGTCACACCAGGAGTAGTTGCTGTATGGTTGCTAGAGTGTTGCTATTTGGTTTCTAGGATGTTGCTGACTGACTCTTTATGAAGTCTCTATGATTTTCTGGTCTCTAGATATGGCTCGAGTCAGTGAGTTTCACTTATTTTTGTAATCGTTAATTTGGTCATTTAGAAAAGTGAATGAGTTTGCCAGTCTGCGTGATTTGAGGTTATTCGTGTCGGTAGTACAAACTGTGTGGGAACAGCTATGTACTGAAGTTTAATTAAAGGTGCTATGTGCAAAAATTGAGCTTAAAATATAAAAAAATGACCTACACGCATCAAAAGTATGAGAAGAAATAAGGGCGATTATGTCATTAAAAAAATGTCAAGTTATAGTGCTGCAGAGATATCAACCTTAATTAGCAGTAGCATTACTAGCCCCGGCCCGACAGGTGTCGTAATACCAGTTTCGGCCATGGGAGGCAGTATGCGGGCAACATAACCACCAGCCAACCTGCAATACACGAATAACTCGCACGGCTTGTGGGCGTACCTGAACCTGATGTCAATCGTGTGGAAAGTACAGCCCACTACTTCATTTCAGTTCAGGGAAGAGAGCGGAAGGATGACTTAAGCCCTTGGCAAGAGACCACCACCCGCTACAGGGAAACAACCGCGCTCGGAATCACAAATCAAATCCGATAAGAAAAGGAGCCGAACCAGAGTAAACATTAGCACTGCTTTCAACCTCTGAAGACAACTGATGGACCTGAAAGAAATGAGGTTCGACACCGAACTTGCAACATTTCTTTTGGATTGGTAAGTTAGATGCTGTTAGTATTTCACTCGAAGTTTGTTTTATATGTTTGTGTATTTTTTTTCGGGAAGTTATAACATAGAAATGTATCGAAGGCTGTTCTATAAACGTGCTAATGTTAGCGATGGCTAACCGTAGCTGCGTTTGATAATTAGCTAGCTATAACTTACCCATTTTTTTTATATCATAAGTAACCTGCTCTGTCTAGTCTGTTGGTCTCCGTGTCCTCTTTGCTTCGTGGTTTTTCTGTACGTGAGAAAATTGATGTGTTGCATGAAAGCGTGTGAAAAGAGTCAATTGCGTGTGTCTCACGGTGAATGCTTGAGAGTTGGCAGCTCTGGTTACGTTGGTTGGCGCTAGCTTGGTCAACATCAGCTGTCTGATGTTGACCAATGATGTTGACAGAATGCTATCTGTCAAATTAATTTAATTCCAATAATGTGTATATACAACTCAATGTAATATGAACAAAACGAATATGAACATATTCACTGGTAAAGGTGAAGGGGAGTAGCTTGAAGATGTCATGTTTCAAAATCACTTGACATCACCCAACGTTCCTCTGGAGGCAAAACGTCCTCTTATAGCAGCGGTTCTCAATTCCAGCCCTCGCGCCCCACTGCTCTGCATATTTTGCACGTTTCTCTTTGTTAACACACCTGATTCAGATAATCAGCTCGTTAGAAATGAACTCCGTGCATGAACTGTTTTTCAAATGTTCATTGCTCCCTACTCTCTGAGCAGGGGAAATCTGTTGAAGTTTACCTCACATCGAAACATTCATTCACTGATTTGTGCTGTGCAGCGTCTTTAAACATGGACAACTGTGACATCATATACCTCTGTAAATCAATACAATTTAAATTCACGTCTTGCACATTTCAATGCACTTTGATTGGAACATATAGCTACGTTCGCTTCGAACTGGAATCATGGCTCAATATCCTGTGATGTCCACTTCGCAGGGCACTTATGTTCGAATAGAACAAATGTCTGAAGCTCTAAGAGAAACGTTCAAAATGTGCAGAGCAGTGGGGCGCGAGGACTGCAATTGAGAACCGCTGTCTTATAGGCTTCAGCTATGCTCTAGGGTTGTTGTGAAGGTAGGGGCGGAGCATAGAGACTATGTCGTTTCTCGTTTGTTACTCTAGAGTAGACCAATTCACTTTATTGAGGCATACTGCCCCCATCTGGTATGGAACGTGGAGTATGACTTGATTTTTTTGCCAGATATGACAGATGGCACCTTTAATCTGCAGGTTGAAGCGAACCCCAAGCAACGTGATTTTAGAGGGATTTTTATAGCCCCTTCCCCTTGGTACACGATTGGGCCAGTTTTGGCTGCGATTGAGCTAATTTTGGCTGTGATTGAATGTTACATTTGCAGTTGTACATTGGTACATTGGTAAAACAAACATGAACAAGAGGCAGAAGCCCTCAAAATATGGATTGTGTCTGTAGTGCAAATTGCTGGGGGAAAAAAAATAAAAAAACGCTGTAGTGTCATAAACCATAAAAGATTAGTATATATTATTATTTTTCTTATTACTTACACTAGGTGAAGGTAAAAAAGATAAAAGTACAGAACATATTAACATTACATACAGAGAGGTGACTTGTAGAGCACCCTTTATACATGTATACATATAACAATAATAAAAAACGAAAGGTTGGTGGAGGTGACGTATTTCAGCTCTTGAGTGGAGCTCCACTCGCCCCCATGGAGGTGCAATTGGGCCAGTTTTGGCTGCGATTTGGCTAATTTTGGCTTTGATTGGGCAAGTTTTGGCTTTGATTGGGCCAGTTTTGGCTGCGATTGGGCCAGTTTTGGCTGCGATTGGGCTAGTTTTGCCTTCGATTGGGCCAGTTTTGACTGCGATTGGGCCAGTTTTGGCTGCGATTGGGCTAGCTTTGGCTGCGATTGGGCCAGTTTTGGCTTCGATTGGGCCAGTTTTGGCTGCGATTGGGACAGTTTTGGCTGCGATTGGGCTAGTTTTGGCTGCGATTGGGCTAATTTTGGCTGTGATTGGGCCAGTTTTGGCTGCGATTGGGCTAGTTTTGGCTGCGATTGGGACAGTTTTGGCTGCGATTGGTCTAGTTTTGGCTGCGATTGGGCTAATTTTGGCTGTGATTGGGCCAGCTTTGGCTGCGATTGGGACAGTTTTGGCTGCGATTGGGCAAGTTTTCAGTTCCAGTTGTTATGCAGACTGGACAACCCTTGATTCAATTACCCATACTATTGCAGAAATAGTTTATTTACAGGTGCATTTGTGTCACATGAGTAAAAATATAATATAAACGTTACTGGAATAATATATATATATATATATATATATATATATATATACACACATATACACACATAATTGACTTGGTCCTAATACTTACGCTTCTGTAATCTTTGTGTAGTTTCTTATACTGGAACATGTTGCTCAGCACTGTTGCCGCTGCTTTAGCAGCTTTCAGTTTAGCAGGGCTAAAATTTTCAATTGAAATTGCAACGTTAGTTTGGAAGCAATATAATTTTCTATTCATTTTTGTAGTAAATTTGGATGTCTTTTAGTTTTACCTGCTGTCATGGGACGTCTTGATGCCCACCAGCTTGGGCAGACCCTCGAAGAAGGCGATGTCTCTTGCAGCCACCATACTGCTGGTCACCAGGTTGTTGAGGGCTCCACAGATGTTCACCATCACATCACTGGACGGCTCCTTCTGCCGCCCATCGGCGGGGAGTTTGGAAAGCAAGGGATTTACCACCTTTGTGGCTAAAACAAAAGACAATGAGTACAATGAGCTCCTCTAAGGCCACAGAGATGCTATGGACTGAAGTTGTGTAGCTGAGGAAGGAAGCCTCACCCATGTCATTCTTGTCCTTGGCATGACGGGTCAGGTTTCTGAGGAAGCCGGTGAGAG
The DNA here is from genome assembly GCF_963082965.1 of Carassius carassius. NCBI lineage: Eukaryota > Metazoa > Chordata > Actinopteri > Cypriniformes > Cyprinidae > Carassius > Carassius carassius. Next base: position 16,953,039 of record NC_081797.1, on the reverse strand, counting down.
AACGCAGCTCGAGATCGCTGTTGGTCTTCAAGAGATCCAGAATGACAGGCAACATCCTATTATGCTCCAACGCCACACGACTCAAGATGGACGGCCACTGAAACATAAGAAAGAGAGGTTTTGTTAAAATAACTGCTTTGTAACTAGCTGCAGTTGCTAATGTGATTGAAACTCTTACCCTCTTGTCTCCAGCTGTGATGTTCTGCAGGGCTCCGGCCGCGGCCTCTCGCGTTGTGGAGTTGAACTCGCAGCTCTGCAGCACCTGGTTATACACATCCACTATCTTAGGGTGCCAGAGCCACTCGATGTCTTTGGGCTGGCGGGACACTTCTGTAAATGTGGTGAGGTCCTGATTTTGTCTCTGGAAGAAACGACACAACATGAGATGAAGCTGAAGTTTGAGAATAAGAAGTGAAATATGAATTTGAATGCAGCTTCTTACGTCTTTGGCCTTCTTGCTATTAGGGGTGAAGCAGCCGATAGCTTCTGCTTTTGAGGAGCTCTGAGCTCGATTCGGACCCTCCAGCCGCAGAAGTGCTGAGGGGGGCATCTCATTGTACAGCTGAAAGGACAGATTCCTCAACACACACACTGCGTTCTCCACACCCTGAGAGAGGAACACACTCATGAATGGCCATGTGAACACACACCTCGCAGGCGGAGGCAACAACAGAAGCAGAATATAAAAAAGAGGGTGTTACACAATTACCTTCTCCTCCACTTTCTTGTCCAGCAAGCATTTCTGAATATAGCCAACCAGAGCATCTATAAGGCCACTGGTCCCTCTCATCTTCTCTCTGGTCTTCTCGTTCACCGAGCTCAAGTTCCTGTACAAGACAAACAGAAAGATATATCAAAGGTTGAATCTCACAAAAAAAGTGTATATTATATATGTACATTTAAATAAAAACATATATATATTAACTTAAACAAAAACATTTTTAAGATAAAGTGATTGTCTAAATATCATTGCTGTACATTTTCTTTAATCTATAACATATTTTCATTAAATAAAGTATTTTCAAATATAAAGTCAATATGAAATAAATAACAGGCCTAATAAATAATCCTAAAATCATCCTTCAGATTTTCTATACGTTTCTTAAAATAACAGATCTAAAAATATAATTAATGTTCTACAATTTTTAACAATTACAAAAATAAAAATAATTTTTATACTTTTTCTAAAACTAACCATTATAAAATATGCATAATTCTCAAAAAACTGTCCTAAAAATCTAATACATTTTCTATAATTTTCTAAAACCAATAGTCCTTAAAATGTAATTAATTTTCTTTGGTTTTCTAAAAACAACTGTTCTATGAAAAGGCATAATTTTTTTATAATTATAGACCTAAAAATATAATTTATTTTCTACAATTAACAAAAAATATTAGTCTTAAAAATATAATTAATTTTCCATAATTTTAAAAAAATTACAGTCTTAAAAATATAATAAATTTTCCATAAATTTCTAATAACAGTCCTAACACAGGCTTAATTTTCTAAAGAAATAGCATCCCTAAAAATATAATATTTTTTTTTTTCTAAAAACAACTGTCCTAAAAATAGATGTCTTTTCCTATCATTTTCTAAAATTAAAAGTCCTAAAATATATATTTTTATATATAATTTTTCCTAAAATAACCCTCTTAAAAATGACAGTCGTAAAATATGAAATATATAAAATATAGTTAGGTTTGGGTTTTGGGTTGAAGCATGACTCTTAAGTGTTCTCGTTCTCAGGTTTCCTAGCTGGGATGTGATTAGAGGCGATTTTCATTCAGTGAAGTCCGACTAAGTTCCTTCAGGAACAGGAACAAGTAAAGGGGAACCCAAAACAGTCTGTGTGTGTGTGTGTGTGTGTGTGTGTGTGTGTGTGTGTGTACCTGAGACAGCCGGTGGTGTTGAAGAAGATGTCAGACTCTGAGGGGCTCAGCTCAATGATGTCCTCGTCCCCGGTGCCAGAGAGGGGAATCAGAATCTTCTCTGTCAATTCGGGAAGAGTTTCTTGTGCCAGCCTTTGTTTCAGGTTATCCTTAGACGACAGATTCCACAGAATACCTACAGCGAATAGGAGCAAAGAGATCAAGAGAATGAGGAAAAGAGCATGGGAATGTGTCGTGGGAAATAGATAAGAATTTGAATAAAGATAAAGGAAAAAACAAAGTGGGGGAAATAATCTGAAAACTTTCAACCAATTTCACAAATCGAACTTCCTTGCAAAAGATTTACAACTTCCTTAGCTTTTGTTATGATGTCATCTTCTCAAATGCCGCAATTTTAGTGGTGGGATTCGCATTGGTAGATTTATTTGGTTTATTGGAGCTCCTGCATATCCAGACACGCACAGCAGCAAGGACCGGCATAAACCTGACTCACCAACCTTCGCTACAGGAGTCCGCTCATTCCACTGCACATGTCAAGACAACGTCGAGCAATAATTAAATAGTTTGATGCAATACTGAGAGATCAGGCAACGCCCTGCGTACAACACATGCAGATCCACATGCACACATATAGTCTGATGATGAAAAGCTCTTCGTACGTCATATCCCGAGTCATTTAATGGTCTACACTCACTTTTTCACAGCAATGCCACAGAAGAACCATTTTTGGTTCCACAAAGAACCATTCAGTCAAAGAACCATCTCTTTCTTACCTTTTTGTAATCTGAAGAACCTTCTTTCACCACGAAGTTCCTTTTGTGAAACAGAAATGTTCTTCAGATGTAAAAGGTTCTTTTTTGGAATCATTTAGGGAAAAAGGTTTTTCTATGGCATCATGAAGCACCTTTATTTTCAAGAGTGTAAATGGACACTGGAGCTCATTACCATGAATTAAAAAATGTTCTATATTTTCAACTACACACACCCAATTATCTTTGCTATTTGGTCAATTTTGTTGCATCTGTGTTCTTTAATATGTGCATTGTCAGTAGATCAACCGCATAACTTTCCACTCCCATCAGTACTTCTGCGGTCTCACGTCAACTTTCTCTGTTTAGTAAATCTGCGACCCAAATCATTAGCCTAGCTTCATGCAAACTTCAAACTCCACTGCAATCAAATGTGAATCTATTGCTATCCATATACAAGTGTTCCAAATCAGGCTTAATGAAATGTGTTATAGGCATCCAGTCTTAAGGTTTAGGTTGTTTTATGAATTTTCAGTCAAAATCCAGACAGAGATTTCACGTGAGGAAAAACATTTCCCTACGCAGATTTTGCAATGTTTTTACACTGATTCACCACGTTGACCAACCGTAAGGAGCTTGGTTTGAAAGTAATAAACTTGCACCCCCTGCAAAATCAAAGGGAAATCTTTCGGCCTTTCGTGTGTAACCCAATGGTGATTATACTGGCAGTAAAGTTAACTAGAACAGCGTGTCTGAAAAGCCCACCTGTGATGTTCTTGCGGAGTTCATCGTCTTGTTCTTTAAGGGCGTCTATGAGTTTGGGGATCCCGCCGGATTCAATAAGGGCCACTTTGTTCTCCATGTTCTCATAGATGAGGTTTCTGGTGGCGCCAGTGGCGTAGCGCTGCACCTCTTCACTCTCGCTGGTGTACAGCTCCACCAGGAGGGGAATGCCCTTCAGCTGGTTCACCTGAAAGAAAGAGAACTTCTACTTATATCCAAAACACACATTTAAACATTTCACTCAAATGTTTCTTTGCACGTATAGCGAGTACAAACCAGTTTCTTTGCATCATTGTTATGGTAACACTCATGCTGGATGTAGGCAGCCCCCAACATCTGAACATTTGGATCGGGATCATCAAGATAGGAAATGGCAGTCGGCATGTCCAAACTGTTGAGTCTATGGACGAAAGTACGAAAAATTTAAATATTCAATAATTAGCTTAGTAACATGCTAACATCAAACTTTATTGGAATTAATTGTGAACCTATTTGTGGCTTGAGCTGTTGCTAAACCTAAAGTGGAGCTTAAAAAATGGCTGTTTCTTTGTCAAATAATTCATATATCATCAAATTTCTTAACTAGTATTAATTCATTGTAGGAGTCAGCACTATTTGATGACACTTTTGCTCAACGGGACATTCCTTCATGTGTGTTTGTGTGTGCTGGTGCCTGTCGCTGGAGTGCTAGGAAGTGTGTGTTTCTTTCCCAGGGCGTGTGAAGTGTGAGGTGGCTGGACTGGTTTGGGTGTGCCTGCGCAACAGACTCGCTCTTCACTTTTAACACACATATAGGCAGGACCGGTCAACATCAAACAATACACAAGTGTGCGCACACACACACAGTGCACAGATAAGCTAAGTATGGGTGTACTGACAGGCTGTTAAAGCACAGTATGAATAATTTTATGCTTCAAAGGTCAGTCCTGCCCTCACTGTTATCCAAACTTACACACCAAACTAAATATTTTTATGAAAACAGCTAACAGAATTATTTGCAATCAGTAACATTCAGTGTTTGTGGTAAAACATAGTACGCCTCAAATAGCTATGGTACATAATTCAGGGAATTTTTGACCGACAGTAATAAGGAATCGTTTGCTAAGAAACATGTCATTTGTGGTGGAACACGTTATTTGTGCATTTCAAGCAATTAGGCCTATGTTTGAGTGGTAATTAGGCCTATGTTTTTTATGCTAATGGTGCTAGCATACTAATTTTGTGCACATCTTAAGTCATTCAAGCAAGATGTCATTCAAGCAGGGAAGTCGTGGCCTAATGGTTAGAGAGTCGGACTCCCAATCGAAAGGTTGTGAGTTCGAGTCCCGGGCCGGCAGGAATTGTGGGTGGGGGGAGTGCATGTACAGTTCTCTCTCCACCTTCAATACCATGACTTAGGTGCCCTTGAGCAAGGCATCGAACCCCCAACTGCTCCCCGGGCGCCGCAGCATAAATGGCTGCCCACTGCTCCGGGTGTGTGCTCACAGTGTGTGTGTGTGTGTGCGCATTTCGGATGGGTTAAATACAGAGCACAAATTCTGAGTATGGGTCACCATACTTGGCTGAATTTCACTTCACTTTTGACACCAGACATCCTTAGTTAGCAGTCACTGCAAAGTGAACAAAATCTTATATATATGTGTGCCAATTTCAAATCAATTATGGAATAATTTAGTGAATAAAATACAGAAAAGAAAATGTATTAAATAAAAGGTACTTGGTATTTGACTGTTTCCTCACTTAATAATCATTAACTTGACAGAGCAAACCAAAAGATAAGATTGCTCATAAGATTTGAATGCAAGTCTGGTATGAGCACAAAAGAAAAAAACAACTTCATGAACCTTATGTAACACCAGAGTGGAACAAAAAAAACTCCAAACAATAAAACCCATGCTGAATTATGGTGGGATGAGTCACAATCAACAGCACTGTAAAATAGCCAATGTAGAAGCACATGTGAAACATGTGAACTGCGCTTCAGTTCAACATTTCAAATTTAATTTGGCAAGTTTCTCTCTCAAGTTAAACAAGTTTCTGCTATTTTCAACAACAGCCTTAAAGTTGCCAAGAAATGCAAATTAATCTATTTTCTAAATGTTTTTAATGTTATAGTGACCAATTCATCTGTGCAAATGTTCCATTTCTTAAATATTGTCATTTTAAATAAAAACAATTTTAACTTGATCTTATTCATCAGTTTTTTTCCTGGTGACACATGCTGGACTTTTCCAATTAGTTTGTCCACATAAATTCCGCCCCATTCTTACAATCGGCTTCAGATCTATTTCCATCCAATCAACAGTTGATGGACAGAACCAAGTCTACACCCTACTTTTTACATTTTTACGATCACAATGCACAATACAAGATCTGCAGCTACTTCCATTTCCATACTCTCTTCTAGTGCTGGTGAAATAAAGCGATGCATCGCGAATCGAGAAATGATTCTGCACCGATTCTGAGGTTTTCGGAATGCATCGCGATTCTCTCTCAAATCGATTCGGAGGTTCGTTATTCAAAACAGATGGCACTGCATGCTTTAGAAACAGCTGTACTCTGCTTGCTTCCTGTTACTTACATACACTTGAACCTAAAATAATAATTCATAAAGTTCATAAGATTAGAAGTAAATTACAAGGGTGTTCACAGTGAGCTGTGTTCACATTAATCTCATGTAATTAAAGTATTCTGAGCCGAAGTGTAATTACATGTCGCTATTCAGCACACTTCTTCGTAAGCATATGAGTGTGCAGTTAAAAACGAAATTAGAGTGCCATCTGCTGTTAAAAACTCAGCTCAGAATTGATTCCAGAGAGAATCGCGATGCATTCATAATTGATCCAAGAAACGCGATGCAATGATTTATCGTGACAGCCCTACTGTCTTCCTGGCCTTGGCTCATTTGGGATGCATTTCGCTCAGTATTTTGAAACACCGAAAGCACATGTGTTCTTACCCGCTCAGGTTGCCCATGCTGCCTGTCATATCCATGCCGTCAAACACATCCTTGCCTCTCCCTACGCTATGCATGCTCCTGACAGATCCAGCGCGTGACAGCCGTCCCTGCTGCATCATGGCCAGGTTGCCCTGGGAGCCACTGAATCCAGCACTTCCGTACATGCCTGATGATATGCTGGCCGTGCGACTCGTTTGCCGGTTGTTGATTCGGCTGATGGTGCGGTGGGCAGGGCCTTTAAAGGATGTAGACTTAACGTAGACCTCCTGCTCCATGCCACCTCCTCCGCCGCCAGTGGCCAGCGTCCCACTGAGGGAGTGTTTCATGGTCGGCAGCGTCATAGAACTGACCTGCTGCTGTCCGCTCTCGAATCCGTTCACCCTAGAGCTCGAATACATGGACTGACGTGGGTAGGTGTTGGCGACGTAACCGTTGCTCATGTTCTGCATGGAGGCCTGTTGCACGTAAGTGGCATCTCGTTCTGAAACCAGGCTGCCGTCGCTGTCATCCTGCGCCGCCCATGAGGAAACCACGTGCCGCGGTATGGATGCCACACGCATGGAGTGCACGGACTGGGTGTCTGGGTCGCCCCCCATTCGGCTGAAGGATCGAGTCATTGCGTTGACCTGCTGCTGTTGCACTTGGCCCCCGCCACTTTGGTAGCCACCACTTTGGTAACCACCACTTTGGTAACCACCACCCTGGAAACCACCACCCTGGTAACCACCACCCTGGTAACCACCGCTCACAAAATCTTCTTGGTAATACGCCCCACCTCCACCACCACCTCCGGTGTAACTAATTTTGGTTCTTGGTGCAAAATCAATGGCAGAGCGAGATGAGTAACCACTAGAGTACTGGGATGGACGCGGGGCCTAGATGAAAAGAGACATTGAAGAAAAGAAACATTAAATATATGCAGAAGAAAAGAGAAATTGAAAATGTAGAACCCTATCAACAATAGCTATCGATTGATTAACATTTTTTATCAAATTGCATGTGCCAATGAATTAATCAACGCAACTCTACTTTTGACATGGTATCAACAGGTATACAGCCTATCTGGAAGTGCTTAGAGTGCTTAATGCTTAGACATTTCTAAACTTGTGATCTTTCATAAGTGGTTGTTGGTTAGAACTTACCTGTGAAATTTCACATCTAACTAACACAATCCCCATTACTCATTTTCAATATTTGGACAAGACAAGATGGATGTCCATGAAGCCACACACACACACACACATACACACAAGACTTCCTCAACTTGTCTCAATAAGTGCTATGTCTTTCAAACATGTAAACTACTGTAAAATATTTATGAAGAAATCGAAAGAATCCTACCGTCATTGGTCTGCCGGAGGCATACACAAAGGATTTAGAGCTGAAATTTGGAGTGAAATTTTGGCTCGTTGTTGAATATTTTGTCATCGTTGAGTAATTCCCAGACTCTAAGAGAAGATACATTAAATACAGAGAATTAATATAAATGCACATGTAATCTTGAAAACCAGTGAAAATGAATGAGAAAATAACATGAACTAGTTTTTATGGCCTGAGTAACCCTCTCAGTGAACTTTCTCGATGTGCCATCACATTCAACACGTTACTCACAACTGACTAAGAGCTCAGCTACAATGTATTTTAATCAGAAAAACAAGATCCATGATGTCAACTCAGTGACTGATCTGAACTAGTATACTACAACCAGCTAAAATTAAATCAAAGATTCTCATTGTAAAAATATGGCCGTTCAAATAGAAAATTTTCTTCAAAAGATATATAACCAATCAGTTAACAGTAAAGAACTAAAAGAAAATAGAAATCTAGTTTAAACCAATAAACTTCATTTGTTTTAAAACACAAAATTATTAACTATCTACACAACTCTAATTTGAAAACCTATTGTAAGCACTGAGTATTGTAAACATACAAACTATGCAGTAATTAAACTAATTACTTTGTTGTATAACCATGTTTATGATACCTTGGTACACAAGTTTGTACACAGGCATGCGTGTTTGTTCTTTTATTGAAAAATTTAAGATACAAAAAATATTAAATGTTGTGTTTTGTTTCACTTTAGTTCTTTGGTGGAACAACTAAACAAAAAATGTTTTATTTTGTTTCAATTTAATCATGTTTACTACAGCTTTATATGAAACATTTTTTTATGTAAACATCCATGTTTGTTCTTTGAACGATTAAACAAATGCATTGTTTTGTGTCCCTTTAGGTATGTTTATGATACCTATGCATGTTTGTTGCTTTAAACATTAAAAAACACATTAAATGTGTTTATGTTTCACTTTAATCATGTTTATTATAGCTTTGTATGTATGTTTTGATGTAAACATGCATGTCTGCTCAAATTAATTAAACAACTTTGTTTTGTATCATGTTTGTGACACTTAGGCTTGTACATAGGTTTTTCTACTTAGTGAACTTACTGTACATGCAAGTTCTTTTGCTTCCTTGTAGTCAGGTTTATGACACATTTGTATGCAAGTTTCTGTGTCTTATTTGAATGTAATCAAGTTGCTGAATGGATGGCATTACAGAGTGCCTACATTGTGGGAAATAAGTTACAGGTGTTCAGATGTAAAGCCAAAGATTTACTGCTCCGTAAAGTCATAAAGTCTGTAACTTAACAGCTAAGTCAGTATGCTCGGCATGTGTCTTTGATGACACTGCAAGTATAAGGCAAACTACTAGAGTTACATGAATTACCGCAGTGCAAGTTTACTAAAGGTTTAAAAGGTTTTTTTTTATTTTATTTTTTTCCTGGATCAGAAGCAGACTTGGGGCTAAGGCATCCAGGTTTGTTTCATCAAGGGCTTATTTATGTATCTACGGGCATGCAAGTACACGCACTTTAGTGTGTGTGTGTATGAATAAGGGAGTGGTATAAGCGTTTCATGAGTGAATAAGTGTGGAGTGAGTTGTAGACAACAGCCAGCAGAAAAGACAGAACCGGTCTGATGACTGAGACACTCCCAAAGTCCCTACCCAAAAAAACACACACCCTGCCTCACCCTGCCCTAGTGCATTGCTTCAAACTAGTGGAATTAAACACAAGCAATCACTAAGTTAGAACTAACACTTTAAGTGTTCAAATGCAGTTTTGTTTTAAAACAATCTATTTGGCATACATCTCTATCAAGCTCCTAACTAATGCTTGGTATTTTAATGTCAAGTCTAATTTTCAGACTTACAAATGCTTTCAAGACACGATACTGAATCCTGAAAGCGAGCTTGTAACAGGAAAACATAAGGATTTTCTAACTTGTCAAACACAGGTAAACCTCATAAACTGGGGTGCGGTTAACGTATCCGCTATAAGCACCAAAGGAAACAGCAATGGTAGACCCTCATAAAGCCAGGAATCCGATCACTTCCGGCCTTAATCGCAAACATCAACCACAAATTCTTAAACACTTAGAGGATTTAAGTACTTTCAAGTGCACAATAATGTGTACTAATGTGCTTTACAGTAGTACAGTAGTGCAAGTTTCTTTTGTCTTTAAAAACTAAACTTTGAGTAACTCCTGCCTATAATTCTGTGGATTAAAACAAGTAGATTGGATTTCTCTTAGGTTACAATTGATATTTAAGCCATTATGATTGACAGATCCAAATTCCCTTTCTTTTGTGCAATGCTAAGCACTTTTTTTGTCTCGAGTGGGCTGGGTTTTTCTAAGCAGAGCTTTGAAACTTTCACTCTCACTCAGTCATGTAACAGGAACTTAGATTACACCTGAACCTTGCTCAACTCACTCCTGTGAATTATTAACACAAACTAGAAGTCGCACTGTGCCACTGCCACATTATATATCATAAATGATACAGAAAAAAACATGCATTCAAAACATTCACATCCGATTGTAATACTTCATTTAAATCGCCACTGCTAAAGTTTTGTTAAAAAAACAAAGGTAAATGCAAACTAGTTCAGCTCAAGTCACACTAAAAATAATAATAATAATAAAATAAAAAAGATACATTATCTGCCATTGACGTGGGATATTTAGTCTTACTGTATATCCAAATAACAGAAACCATTTTTACCACAATTTTGCTCCTGGCAGTTTGTTTCTGATAACAATGTTGTTTTGCATACTTGCCTGGACCAGTACAGTACTAACCTGTGCGTGTGAATTAGTAAATAACAATGCTTCTTCTATTTATATCTAACAAATAATGACGTTCCCAAAAGTCAACCTGGCAGATGATGAGTAGATTAATAATTCAAAGTTGTTGTGTTATTGTAGATGTATTACAATGAGATCCGAGCGCACAGTGACACACACACCTGAGGCTGCGTGTTGTGCCGACGAGCCGTTCTGGCGCGGGAGCGTGGATTTCTCCGCCAGTCTCAGAGTCACCTGCTGGTGCACGCGCTTGAACCTCGCCTCCTCCTTGGCGTAGGTCCCGCCGTGCGCGAGCTCGGTCTCGGAGGGCACCGCGTAAGTGCTGACGGACGTGTTGGGCTGCAGTGCCGAGTGAAACACGTTCTCCGAGCTCATACTGACACTCATGGCGAAGCGACGATTGAACCACCGAGATGAAAGAGTTACAGTTCCTCCAGAGAGCGGGAAAGTAGATCCCCACGGTGCGAATCAATAAAGGCGTCTTCAGTTAGTCAGCTTGTGTTGCCCTGCGCTGATGCTGAACTACTGACGGCTGCTCGGAACCCCTCGGCTTTTTTGCAGGTGGGAGGTAAAGTGGGCGGGGCTTCGAGGTGAGTCATCAGTTACCTGATCCAGGTAAACTCAAGAAGGCACGAAGCAGGGTCTTTTTCATGATTGTTTATTCTATGTAATTGCGTTTTGAGTTAATAAATAGAAAATTATGTCCACTTTACATGTTTTTCTATTTCCCGCCAAAAGACTGTCTGTTTCTGTTTTCAAATGTTCTTCAAAATGGTTATTTTAGGAACTGTTAGCCGAAAGGTTCTTTGGGGAACCAAAACATGGTTCCTAAATGGCAACACAGAGTGTAGACTTTTTTGGTAACACTTTATTTTAGTGTTCGTTAGACATGTTACATCTACTTACTATAGTCATAACAGTAAATTATGCAGAATTACGTGCAGTAAACTCCAATTCTAACCATAACCCTGCTGCAAGTTGTTATTACTCAGTTCTTAAGTGTAAAAATTCACTGTAAAATAAAGTGTAACATCGTAATGGGATTTACAACAAATTGTTTAGGTTACACTTTATTTTAAGGTGTCCTTGTCCATATAGTTGCACATCTAAGTATTGAGAAATATTATTTAACTATAAGCCTATGGTTAGGATTAATTTCTTGTTACTATGATAGTAAATATGCTACATGTAACGTGTAACAAGGACACTTTAAAGTAAAGTGTTACCATTATTTATTATACAGTATATCAAGAAAAAAAACCTGTTTTTAAATTACATAAGTTTAATTAAAGATAGTAATTGAATAGGCTGACTAATTTTAGTAGGCCTACCTGACAAACATTATTTACAGTTTGGATTTTGAAAACAACCAAATATATATATATATCCCTTTTATCGTGAATATACAATATACTTTTGAATAAGTCACCAATGCTTTCATTATTGTAGACATCTTGTCATCGGTTCGGCGGGAATGTGCTCTGACATGCAGGTGACGTGTGTCTCGTTTAAACAGCGTGTTGTTATTGTATCTTAGCGTCGTCTAGCAACGTTAGAACCTTGGCAGATCACGCTGTATCAAGTTTCACCTTTTTCTAAAAACTCATGCATGGCTTGCTTTCTATAGACACAAAAACTAATATCAAATTATGATACTTTCCAGCTGTATTTTACCAGTGCCAAATAAACTCAGTAAATTGTGATAATTTTTAATTAAGTGTAATTCATCTGCACTTGTAAATCAAATAAAACACATACATTTATTTAAAACCCTGAGTTGTAATAATATTATTTCTTATAATTATTACGTTTATATTATTTGTTGAAAATGTAATCATTTTTCATAAAATATGCTAAATGAAGGTTTTCAGCTGTCACAGACACACACACACACACAAAAACCAAATCAGCATCTTTCTCAGCGAGTTAGTTATCAAATTCATTCACTCAGCACTGAGTCACTGTGACTGATACTGATTTCTGTTCAGACAACATTTGCATGCTCACTGACCAAACTGAATCATGCATTGTTCATATGCCATCAACAGTGTCCAATTATTATTCTGAGGTGAAAACAAATAGAAAGTGTTTGGCTGTGTCTTTACTCACCTGTAGGCCTATCAGGATTTAGCGTATAATTCCAGAGCTGAGAAAATATTTTGAGTGTGCTGTCTCGCAGATTGCTTGTGAAAATCTGACAGGTGTCAGAGAGAGGCAAGAAGTTATAGAATCTGCAGTGACAACGCCCTTCATCACATTGAAGAAGATACATGTGTGTGCATTGCTGGATCCCTTTCTGGTTACCAAGCCCCTAAATTAAGAAGGTGTGTGTGATAATGTGTCAGACGGTTACAGCAGAGAGAAAGAGAGAGACACAATGGGCGAGTCTGCAGGTGGAGGTGTGATGCAGACGTCAGGAGGATCGCAGGGTGCGAGCAGGGCTGGACAAACCTACAACCCCCACAATAGTATTACGTGCACTGACCAGCCAGATTAATCTACGGACCCTAAAGCGTTTGAAGGGTAGAGCGTCCTATAAAACAATATATGACTTTATACAACTTCAAACTAACCTTCGGCCGATGAACTTTAATCTTTTTAGGCATGGTTTTGTTAAGTCAACATTCAAAGTTTCCCATTTTATTTGAATGTGTTATAGTGTAATCATTGCCATTAGTTAATTGGAGCACAGAGTGAAATATTTCAATTGAAATCTTCCACTGCTGTTATTTTAATCATGTTTGTCACAGCATCAGGAGCTCGGGAGGCATCCGCTGCAGATTACAGTAGATGGTAAGTCCTGAACTTACACGTGAGTCACTTTGAAAAAGAAAGTTACATATTTAATAGAGATTTCCTGAGGCCAGGGCATGGATTCTCTTTCAGTCGAAAGCAGAATCACTTGCCCTTCCCTATGAGAAAGCATTTTCAACGTACAGTAGTACCACCTTAAACGTGGTGTGTGGCAACTCTTCTTTCTTCAGATACGAATGAAAATGTGCTGTAGATCCAGTATGCTAATATAAACTACTGTCACAAATACAAAGCATAAAGACACTGTCTGAAAATCATCAACTACTATGGTTGAACAAATTGACAATCTGCCACTATAAAAGAAGTAATTAGTTATGGTATACATGTCTTTGTACACTGGGGGAAAAAATGCCGTGGAAACTATTTTCACTCAGAAACTGCTTAAAAATGTATGAACAATTACAAAGAAATGGCATGGCTTTGAAAAATCATTTCAATATAATTTACCTCAAAATGTATTTCATTTAAATTGATTTAGCTATTTGCTTTTTTGTTTTGTTTTGATATGTGTTGCAGGTTTGTGTTTTTGATAGATTTTTTCTGAGATCATGTATTATTTTGTTGTTTTGCTTTTTTGTGTGTGTGTTTTATTGTTTGTATGTTTTTTGTTAAGCATTGTTTTGTTTATCTTTTGTTTAGTTTATTTTTTCTTGTTAGGTTTTACATTTTTTGTTTAGTTTTTATTTGTTGTTTTGTGTTATGTTTTTTGCTTGTTTTTCGACTTGTATGTTTTGTTTGTGTTTGGTGCTGTTTTTTTGTTATTTTGTTTATCATTTTGTGTGTTTTGTTTAAGGTTGTGTTCTGTTTAGCTTTTTTGTTTTACTAGTTTTTGTGTTGTATTTTTGTCAGTTTAGGTGTTTTTTTAGATTTTTTTTTATTTATTGTTTCTTATTATTGTTTTTGTGTTTTGGGTTGTCTATTTTGTTTTGCTTTTTATTTTCTTTATTTTTTTTGCGGATAATATTAGATTAATCTTAATAAAAAAAATCTGGGGGGGGGGAGTGGGGGGGTATGACTAATGCCATGACTAGTTTCTTCAGAACTATATTACAGAACAGAAACCACAGAATTCATTCACCACCCTAGTTATGGCACATGATTATTGTGGTTACAAAAATTCATTCGACATTAGACAATTTAATGTGAACTCTCTTTAAAAGTTTTGTGTTTAATAAATCAAGAACAATGCAAGCATAAAAAATAAAAATACATTTGAATAATAAATCACAATAAATGTACATGGACTTTATGTGCAGTTATTATGATTACCATATGCACATGTCCAATTATGATTAACGTACACATTATTGAATGAAATGTCTGATAAAACATATTTCATTTTTCAGTTATTTTTTACCAAAGGCCTTGAGAAGAGATTGTATGGCAGTGTCTATCAAGACAAAACATTAAACTACTAGGCCAGAGATCCAGACCAAGATAACCGTTTTATGATCCTGAGTGATATGAGCCATGTGATTAACAAGGTGCAGTGAAGACAGAAACTGTAAAACAGTTACAGTAAACAGACAGTCTTAGCAACCTTTATAATGAGTAATTAAAAGTGAATATAGAATTAAGCTAAATTTTGCAACAATTATGAAAAGCAGTAGTTCAGAATGTAATCATTTGGAAATACTGGCAAGTCCAGTTGTCTCACCAACTCCAAGTCCAAACAACAAAAACACTGAGTGGACAAACGAAACTTCCTAACACTCACATAACCTCTTTTTTATTATTATTATTAATTAACAAAAATGATGAACTCACCTCTAGCTTGGGGCGTTTTATGTAGATTTAAGCTGTGATTAATTCTTAATAACTACGTTTTTACAGTATGTTCTGAGTGTGTTTGTGTATTTACCAGAACTTAAAGTAGTTTGCGTGCTGTTTCCACGGGTTTCACTGGGTGTGGTTCTGTTAAAACGCCAACCAAACACAACAAATACAATGAAAGGACCTTGCAAAACCCATCACATAATAATAATAATAATAATAATAATTCTAAATGTTAAGGCAAAATCGTCATTTACCTATAAATACATATGTATCTTTAAATGATATTGATCAATTAATAAATTGCTTAAGCGTCAATAAGGTCTTCCCACTCCTCGTTGTGAAAGTGAGTGCCATGGAAAATTATAAGCATGTTAATCACAGTGATGAAATCTCATTTGAGCATTTGTATGAGTCATATTTTGTCATTGTCACATACAGTACAGTATTTTGCATTTCTGCCAGTGACATCCAAAGAACTAAAAGAGGGAGTAGATGGTGATTGTGACATCAAGTTCAAAGGTTACACACAGGGAGGGGTTTCCGGATTGGAAAGGGGGTGTGTGAGTGATTTTACACATCTAACTGAGAAGCCTTGGTCAGCTCAAACAACCAGCTACATTACTAGCAGCTACAGAATAAAGAAAGTCTTATGGTTTTAAGAGGCTTCTTGCCTGTGCTAGATAAAGCTTAAAACAAAGCTTTATTTTTCGTTTACTACATCTTTACCATAGTTGTGTCTGTTTAGGTGGGCCACATGGGATTTGACTTCTACCCTGGATAATGCTTTATTATTATCCAGGGATGGTTGTTTAAAAGCCATTACATAATGTTTGCTTTTGCTCGAGGAACAATGGTGTTATGACTGATGGTAATTTAAGTGTTTTGGGTTTTCAATGGCGGTTACTTGAAATCAGATGAAGTCGTTCAAGTGATCTTTATTAGATGTAGGCTACTGTCCTATCCTCGGTCACAACACAGAAAAACGTTTTAATACGGAGTCATTTAATGTTATTAGTCAAACGTTTAACCAAAGTAATGATCGTTTAGGGTACCTTTCTCAACGTTACTGAAAAGTTGGTTTAAGTCTAGTAATTTAATAATTTGTTTCGCTGTATAATAACGCCCTCTAGAGGCTTTTTCTGGCTCTTAAATGTAGTTTTCAATTCATAACATATTTGATCAACACAAAAATAAACACAGTGACAAATAAAAAATATGGAAGTAGGCTAATATTATATAATGTAAAGTGCTCAGGCTGTTTCTTGTTTCCAGTAATGATAATAATAATATATTGCATACTTCTATAGGCCTGGGCGATGAAATAAAATATAAAACAATAGTCGAGTTTCACAGTTTCTTCAGATAACAAGGAATCGGACCTTTTATTTTCGCACTAATTGTGTGACTTTTAAGGATTTCTTAGTGCACTTTATGATCTAAGTTATAATCTTTTTTATTTACTTTCCCTTTGATGAGCCTATTTAATATGAAAACCATCCCGGAAATAGACCGTGTGACTCAAGCTGAGCCAATGGGATGCCAGCTCTCCTCAGATCAGGTGAACAAAAGCACTGTCCTGTCACATGACTCGTGTTTTGACAGTCTCAGCGCTTTTTAATGTTTTCTCGCTGTGTAGCTGCAGTTCGTCCGCCGTGAAACACGAGCGAGGTGTCCGG
The DNA here is from genome assembly GCF_963082965.1 of Carassius carassius. Classification (NCBI taxonomy): domain Eukaryota; kingdom Metazoa; phylum Chordata; class Actinopteri; order Cypriniformes; family Cyprinidae; genus Carassius; species Carassius carassius. Next base: position 16,936,244 of record NC_081797.1, on the reverse strand, counting down.
TAACATGTCTCGCTCGGGCTCGCAGTCTCGTCAGGTGCGGTGGTGTTTAATAGTGGTTGTGGTGGCTGTGTGGGTGGAGCAGGTGGATGGGGTCTGGCCGCTTCCGCAGCAGCTCCATCAGTCCGCGGAGAGAGACCCTCTGAGTCCACGGCTCTTCTCCTTCACTTACGGGAGGGACTCGGCTGCGCAGACCGGATGCTCCGTCCTGGATGCTGCTTTCAAAAGATACTTCTCCATCATATTCCCTGACTTCACGACAGGATCAGGTCGGTTATGCCTGAGGATGAATCAAACAGATACTTCCGTGTAGGAGGATGGATGTGTGTACTGTGTAACAAGTAAACAAGACGGCAACGTAAAATATGCAATGATATTCCAGACTTTATTCAAAAGGAATTGCAAATTGTATTTGCAATTGCGTTTTCAATTTGTGGACAAATAAAATGTGACGTAATCCAAACGCAAATGCAAATCGCGCATTACCGTTTGCTTTTTCATTTAAGCGAACGCACGGTGTCTGCCAAATTTAAAATGGAAATCCAAAGTCCGTTTGCAATTGTGTTTCCCATATCTTACGAGCTATGAGCCTGTCATATTTAAATAGCAATATTAATTACCACATTTGCCTTTTCACTCTCTCTGCACTGTGCATGTAAACTGCCAAAACTCTAGTGATGTGTCCTTCGTGAACGAATCTTTTAGGTGAACGAATCATTCTCGTTCACGTAATCCACTGACTCATATTTCTCGTTCAGTGAAGCTCCTCCCTCCACAGCAGCCGCGCATGCGCAGTTCAGTGAACCGGGTAACAACCATTTCATCTTGTCAAAGAATTACTCAACCTCGAGCCAATAGCCTTCGAGTATGAGATGTGAGTGACAGAGCATGTGATTTGTTGAATGTAGTGAACGAATACGCCCTTCAATGAACGAGTTTCATATGAGTCTGAACGAGATCTAGAGATCTTATCATTCGTGAACGAAATGACTGAACTGGTACCCATGTCGTTCGTGAACGAGCTGAATGAACGGATACATGTCGTTCGTGAATGAAAGGAACTGTTACATAGCTTATCTTGTTCATTATCTTGCTTATCTTCTAGTCTGCCATTTAGCATGTCAATCTCGTAAAATGCAAAGCGCAGTTACAGGTAGGCTACTGTGCTATAGAAGCATATGAGTAGCATTATTCAATTTGGGATGTAATATTCAAAATGACAATGCAATATGTAAAATGACAATGCATTTCTGTATTACATTTACATTTTCCAATACATTTGTGCAACGTTTGGTGCAAAATGAAAATTAAATTACAGAATTTTCATTTGCCATTTCATACACCAGTTTTAATATGTAAAATGAATACTAATTGTAACGCTTTATAAGTTGCAAAATGAAAATGAAAATGTATTACAGAAATGATTAGATATGTATAACATGTTCAAGCAAAAACTGTGGCAAAATGATCATTTAAATGCTATTTTTCTTAAATGCATTAACACTCACAGTCAAGACACTTACGATTGCATTTTCATTCAATGTCCCGCAATGAATGTAGCAAAATTCAATGTGCACATTGAAAATGCATTCCGAGCCGATCACGTGTCCGCCCCCTCCCGCCATGTCAATCACTTCGTGAACAAGGCGTGGCTTGCATAAGGTCAGAGACTCAAATCTCAAGAAGAGGATTCAAGTGAGAGAACATGGACAAGACAGTTGGTCCGTGTACGTTTTGATCATTTCGGTTTATGGCTTCAATATTTCATTCGCACTTGTGGGTGGAGCTGAAACGCTGCTTTCATCTGATTGGTCGAATCGCTCCACCTTCAGCTCGGTCTTTTCATTCTTTCAGACAGAATAAGAGTCAGTGCGAGTGAAGCACTGTAATGTCTGAAACCACTGCTCACTGTTAATTAGCATAATATTTGAATCAGATGTAGCTGGGCACATAATTGGTGCTGCTGAGACCTGCAAATTATTTCTAGGTTGTAGTATTGCATGAATATTGTCCCACTGATAAATACAGTGCAAATAGTTCTGTCTCCTTGGATAAAAGTGAAGTGGAAATAAAAATCAATAATAGACTGAACAGTTCCATGTCTGTAACATTTACCACTCTCATATTTTAAGTCATAAAGCACTAGGTATGTGTGTGTGACATTAATAAATAATTGTAAAAATTAATATAGTTACATTTCTGAATAAAAATAGTAAAATTAGCTCTATGCTGCTCAGTGCTCCTGTAGCCTACCCCAGAGCGCCCTCTCGCGGCTGTAGACGGTAATGTTTTCTCTTGGTTCTGAATAAATGCGACTTATATATATATTTTTCCTAGTCATGACGTATTTTTGGACTGATGCAACTTATAACGAAAATTACGGGTAAAATTATTATTATTATTTATTATGAGAGTAATTGACACAGACTAGAACTTTGTTTCACCAAATTCAGTTCAGATCTTCAGACTCGTCTGTCTCGTGTTGCTGTATGACTGGCCAGACTTACCTTCCCAAAAAATCCTATTTAATTTTATTTCATAAATTTAACTATATTTATTTCCACTTCACTGTTATCCAAGGAGACAGAACTATTTGCACTGTTTTTATCAGTGGGACAATATTTATACAATACAGTATACAACCTAGAAATAATTTAACGGGGTCTCTTGCAAGTCGCAGCAGCACGAATTATGTGCCCAGCTACATCTGATTCAAATATTATGTTAATTAACAGTGAGCGGTGGTTTCAGACATTACAGTGCTTCACTCGCACTGACTCTTATTCTGCCTGAAAGAATGAAAAGACCGAGCTGAAGGTGGAGCGATTCGACCAATCAGATGAAAGCAGCGTTTCAGCTCCACCCACAAGTTCGAATGAAATATTGAAGCCATAAACCGAAATGATCAAAACGTACACGGACCAACTGTCTTGTCCATGTTCTCTCCCTTGAATCCTCTTCTTGAGATTTGAGTCTCTGACCTTCTGCAAGACCCGCCTTGTTCACGCAGTGATTGACATGGCGGGAGGGGGCGGACACGTGATCGGCTCGGAATGCATTTTCAATTTGCACATTGAATTTTGCTACATTCATTGCGGGACATTGAATGAAAATGCAGTCATAAGTGTCTTGATTGTGAGTGTTAATGCATTTAAGAAAAATAGCATTTAAATGATCATTTTGCCACAGTTTTTGCTTGAACATGTTATACATATCTAATCATTTCTGTAATTTTGCAACTTATAAAGCGTTAAAATTAGTTTTCATTTTACATATTAAAACTGGTGTATGAAATGGCAAATGAAAATTCTGTAATTTCATTTTCATTTTCATTTTGCACCAAACGTTGCACAAATGTATTGGAAAATGTAAATGTAAATACAGAAATGCATTGTCATTTTACATATTACATTCCAAATTGAATAATGCTACCCATATGCTTCCATACTGTGCACATACGCTTGTTTTGATATTTAGCAACTCCACGTTTAATCCCCGATTTATGAATGTGAATATATAATATACAAACTGTCTGACCAGAAAATTAAAATGCTAATTAAGCAAGAAAACCTTGTGCTTTGTTCATCTGAACAACTTGATTAGACTTTATATATTGAATGCGATTATACACACATTTTAATCAAGCCAGATCAGTTTTTGTAACAAGTAAATACGTTCGTTGACTAAAGACATAACACATAATACACTTTTTTTTGCCACCTGCTGGCATATTTTGTGTAATACGAATAAATGATCACTGAACAAATCAGTGAACGATTCTGAACGAATCATTTTGGTGAACGAACTGAAAATGAACAAATCTCTAGAAAGAATCATAATTTCCGGCACTACAAAACTCAAATGGAATCGCAATTCCTTTTGCATTTGAATTTCCAACGTCTACACGAAAACCTGTCAATCAAGTGACAGGGGTGGGGCCATTTTATTGGGCGTGTTTGCATTGGGAAGTGAAATCACTCACGAGTCAAGTATAGGTCTGTATATATACACATTTGCCTGAACTAAGTACATTTCTTTTGCCATTATTATGTTTAAATGAAAAAAGAAGGAGGCAGTGGTATTTCATATCCTTTTTCGTTTTATTGTAAATATACAGTGAGGAAAATTGCAGTAGTCAAGGCGAGCTGACTGAAGTTATCAAGTATGCTGCTGTTTGCAGAATTACCGGACCTGCGTCCTCGCAGACATCACACTCCCGAGTCGAATGCACAAGTCTGAACTACTGAGGATGCAAGTCCGAAATCAGCGTACTTTGTATTTAGAAACTCGCGCAGACCTACGTCACCAGTCTATTTGCCTAATCTTCCCGGTGTTACGGTTTAACTGGTTACCGTGTTATCTGGTGACCAACATCCTGGTTCAGGTTTCCGCTGAAGATGTGCTGGAACGACGGCAGCAGACTCGGCGATTTTGAAAGCACAAACTGACCCTATATTAAATGTTTAATAAACGCAGACTTGCTCATTGCATGATTCTGATATTCTTGTAAAGATTACAAGTTATTAGTATGATCGCCCGTTTCACGGCTGAAGTAAGATAAACTAAAAAATAGAAATAAAGTACGTCTGTGTTGGCGCAGGTTTCGAACACGCGCTAAAAGATGGTGCACTGCAAGAGATGACAGTCACTAACCACCGAACTACCAATCTACACCGAATCAGCACCAGATCTCTAGATTCAAGACAGGACTCTCGGCTTCACATCGTGCAGCTGCTGAATCAAGGAAATGTGACCGTGTTAACTTGTGACCTGTGTTTACCTATTATGAAAATAAACCATAGCAGAACACTGACTACATTTTATCGTTCATGATGTTAAAGAACATTTCATAACGTCTCAGACAACTGTACATTTGTGGCTACTGTGGTTTAATTATAAACACTATCGATAACTCATATTTACCATAGTAAAACATGGTACATTTTAGTATGATCGAAGATACAAAAATTCTACTAGAACAGACTTGTATATGTGCATTCCCAGAAGAGATGAGAAATGGATTCGTGTTCAGCACCACAAAAAGAACAAAGTGTCAATATCAGGAAACATCTTTTTTAATTAAAGCTTCACAGGATAGAAAAGGTGAAGTAATTTGTAAGCCACATCCTTAACCTTATTGGTAATTAAGTATTTAGATGACAAAGTCCACACCGTTGACTGTGAGTGACGTCACTTCCCAATGCAAACACGCCCAATAAAATGGCCCCACCCCTGTCACTTGATTGACAGGTTTCCGTGTAGACGTTGGAAATTTAAATGCAAAAGGAATTGCGATTCCATTTGAGTTTTGGCAGTTTACATGCACAGTGCAGAGAGTGAAAAGGCAAATGTGGTAATTAATATTGCTATTTAAATATGACCGGCTCATAGCTCGTAAGATATGGGAAACACAATTGCAAACAGACTTTTGCATTTCCATTTTAAATTTGGCAGACACTGTTCGCTTAAACGAAAATCCAAACGGTAATGCGTGATTTGCATTTGCGTTTGGGTTATGTCACATTTTACGCGTGACTCTCACCGTGATTTCAGCTTCTGCTGTCTCACTAAATAAGGACGTGAACACATGAACAGCATCTCCAGAACTGCACTGAGAGTCACTTCATAAGTATCTGACTGTTTGATTTGAGTAAAACTAGTGTCATATCACATACACAGAACTGTAAAGGTACGCCAACCCGTCAAAATAAAAGTCCGGTTAAAGACGATTGTTCAGCAGAATATACACAGCCTACCACTAAAAAAAAAAATCAAACATTATATGTATTTTTTAAGGTTTAATCACACAACATTTCTTCCATATTTTATTTTTAATATTTTTTTTTCTAAAAAAGGAAACTTAGTTGTTAATTTTAAGAGACCCAGGAGTCTTATTTTCTCTTGCATAATTAATATTGCACTTTAAACAAAAACACATTTTATCCGATTAATCGATGGAATTTTTGGTAGAATACTCGGATTACTAAAATATTCGATAGCTACAGTAAATGGACTGCATTTATATAGCGCTTTCAACAGACCACATGGCCATCCAAAGTAGAGCCCGACCGATATGGATTTTTGGGGGCCGATGCCGATATTAACTCGAAAAGAGCCGATTTATAAGCCGATATTTTGATTTTAAAAATAATCTGGATATTAGACCCATTTCCTATAAACTGCACTTACACAACATTCAATAGCAAAATATCTGCCTGTTCTATGTATGTGGGCTGTATAAACCATTTTCCAGAATGGACTATGTTAAAAAAAAAGCCTTAGATTACAGTCTCAATGACTAAACAATTGCACATCAAAAGTATATATTTTTTAATGATCAAAAAACAGTCTGGTTTTAAACATTTAACACTTTTACTTTCTTCCAGTTGAAGCTGGTTTTAACAGTCTGTGTGTGTACTGTAAATAAATTATAATACTAAAGTTAAAGTATTTGCAGAAGTAGTCCCACACTTTGCTGCTACAGCATTCACCTTTTTCAGCCATCTGTAGGCAGAAAGAGAGACAGAGAAAGAATAAGCATGTGTATTAATAATATCACCATGTATCATTACTCATGTCATCATTAGAATTATAATAATAATAAACTGGGATCTCCTACATAGGCAAAAATGAGAAATATATATATTTTTTTTATTTGTCAAGTAATAGGTATTACCTACTTATATTTAACAATATTATTTCAGGCCCAATTACGCGGTCATTATGTGGGAAACACACCGCAATAGAATAAGAATAAGTTAAACGCTAACGTTATAGTTTGACCTCCTATTAACGTTCGCGCTCTTCCACTGATAAACATGGTATTAGCTTTGTGGCTAATCTAATATAGCAATGCATTAGCGGCTGTAAGTGATGTTACAGAATATTTAGAAGTGATAATGATAGGACCGTTAGCTAGAACTACCACACAGTTTTTATATACAGGGTATGAACTAAATCTACAATCATTTCACATGACGAACGACAGACTCACAGTCAAAACAGTAAGTTACATCTCTGTGGCTTGGCTAATCGCTTTCTTCTGTAGTGAATTTCTGGCGCTGTTGTTAACTCTGGAGCTGCAGCGCTCCCTCTGGTGGGCACACTATGCAACACTCATAACATGAGTGAAGCATGAGACTCTGTTTCATCGGCCGTTATAAATGCCGATGCCGATTTAAATGCAATTAGCTTATATCGGCCGATATATCGGTCGGGCTCTAATCCAAAGCGCTTTACAATTTTGCCTCACATTCACCCATTCACACTCACATTCACACACCGACTACGGTGTCTGCCATTCAAGGCGCCATCCAGCTCATCGGGAGCAGGTGGGGTTAGGTGTCTTGCTCAAGGACACCTCGACACTTGGTCAGGTGGAGCCGGGGATTGAACCACCAACCTTCCGGTTTGTAGACAACCTACATGAACCACTGAGCCACTGCCGCCCATAGTTTCATGTTCAGCCCTAGATAGAACGCAAATGTTAAGCGAGAGAACATGAAACCTTAGCGATAGAACGCAAATGTTTAGCGAGAGAACATGAAACTTTAGCGATAGAACGCAAATGTTTAGCGAGAGAACATGAAACTATAGCGATAGAACGCAAATGTTTAGCGAGAGAACATGAAACTATAGCGATAGAACGCAAATGTTTAGCGAGAGAACATGTAACTTTAGCGATAGAATGCAGATGTTTTGCGAGAGAACACAAAACTTTAGCTATAGAACGCAAATGTGTAGCGAGAGAACATGAAACTTTAGCGATAGAACGCAAATGTTTAGCGAGAGAACATGAAACTATAGCGATAGAACGCAAATGTTTAGCGAGAGAACATGAAACTATAGCGATAGAACGCAAATGTTTAGCGAGAGAACATGTAACTTTAGCGATAGAATGCAGATGTTTTGCGAGAGAACACAAAACTTTAGCTATAGAACGCAAATGTGTAGCGAGAGAACATGAAACTTTAGCGATAGAACGCAAATGTTCAACGAGAACACAAAACTTTAGCGATAGAACGCAAATGTTTAATGAAAGAACATGTAACTTTAGCGATAGAACGCAAATGTTTAGCGAGAGAACATGTAACTTTAGCGATAGAACGCAAATGTTTAGCGAGAGAACATGAAACTTTAGCGATAGAACGCAAATGTTTAGCGAGAGAACACAAAACTTTAGCGATAGAACGCAAATGTTTAGCGAAAGAAAACACGAAACTTTAGCGATAGAACGCAAATGTTCAACGAGAGAACACAAAACTTTAGCGATAGAACGCAAATGTTTAGCGAGAGAACATGTAACTTTAGCGATAGAACGCAAATGTTTAGCGAGAGAACACAAAACTTTAGCGATAGAACGCAAATGTTTAGCAAGAGAACACAAAACTTTAGCGATAGAACGCAAATGTTTAGTGAGAGAACACAAAACTTTAGCGATAGAACGCAAATGTTTAGTGAGAGAACACAACTTTAGCGATAGAACGCAAATGTTTAGCAAGAGAACACAACTTTAGCGATAGAACGCAAATGTTTAGCAAGAGAACACAAAACTTTAGCGATAGAACGCAAATGTTTAGTGAGAGAACACAAAACTTTAGCGATAGAACGCAAATGTTTAGTGAGAGAACACGAAGTTTGTCGGGGAACACAATTCTTTAGCAATAGAATGCAAATATATTGGGGTGGTGTTGGCGCAGTGGATAAGACACATGCCTTTGGCGTGAGAGACCCGGGTTCAAATTCACTGTGTGACACCAATGTGTCCCTGAGCAAGACACTTAACCCCTAGTTGCTCCAGAGGCGTGCGACCTCTGACATATATAGCAATTGTAAGTCGCTTTGGATAAAAGCGTCAGCTAAATGAATAAATGTAAATGTAAATATTTAGAGAGAGAATGCAAAACATTAGTGATACACAAAGCTCAGGGGAACAAAATACTTCTTTGAGAGAAAATATTTTTTTTATATGTTTATATATATATATATATATATATATATTAAATTTGTTTCACAACCAGGAGAGAAATACAACAGGCAAACATAAAAAAATGGCAAATACAGTAAAATAAAATTTTCCTTGAAAATCTTATGGCCGTCTTAATAGCTTTTCATAATCAAATGAAACAAATTTGCACTACAAAACAATGTGTGTTGATATGTTAATGTTTATTTGAACAGAAAATGTGCTTCAGTACATGTGGTCGGAGCCTCAACCCTTTGTCGTATCGGTGAGCGTCAAAACCAGAGGATGTGACGGCTACCCTGACGAAAATTCAGATGAGAGCTGTGAGTATCTCCTGATCATGCGATCTTAGTAACCCCTGCTGACCTTTGACCTTTTAATTGCTCCGTTCATGTCAGAGAAAATCCACTAAGTTAAAAGGTGTAATTACTTTTAACTTTTACTTTACTTTTTTTAAAAAGGGAGTCATTCCTGTTCTTCAGTGCCTTTTGAATCCAGTCATTTAAAATGTGTCATTTGTGGATGTATTTCGATATCTAATATGCTAAGACTTTCTAATGATGTTGTACTCATGTACTGTTCTTGCAGATACGCTGAGTGTGTCAGAGGGCCAGGCTGTACTGAGATCAGTGTCTGTATGGGGCGCTTTGAGAGGTGTGACTTCACGCTTGTTGTCTCTTTTATTCTTTGCTTGAATTTAAAACACTAACCCTAATAGTTGTGTCTCTTTCAACCTATCAAACCTGAAAATCAGGTCTGGAGTCCTTCAGTCAGCTTGTGTACCAGGATGATTATGGCACTGTAAGTATTGTGTGAAAAGTATTTTGTCATGTGCTGTGATAAATAATGCAGCAGTATGTTCATATACTCTGTTAATTAACTCAATCTTTCCATGCAGTATTTTATCAACAAGACAGAGATTGTAGACTTCCCACGTTTTGCTTTCAGAGGACTTTTACTGGACACTTCAAGGCATTATATACCTCTCCATGCTATTCTGAAGACTCTGGTATGTATTTACTGTTCATTATAAATTATATAAATATATATATAATTTTTTTTTTTTAAAGAAGTCTTCTATGCTCTAAGGCTGCATTTAGAAATACAGTAATATTGTGAAATATTATTACAATTTAAACCTAACAGTTTTCTGTTTGAATATATTTTCAAATGTAATTTATTCCTGTAATTTAAAGCTCCTTATGCTGCTTAATATTTTTCTAGAAACCATGATGTGTTTTTTTTTTCAAAATTTCTTTTAATTAATAGAAAAGAAAAGCATTTGGATTAAATGTGACTGTCCCTTTAATTTACTGTCACTTTTGATCAATTTAATGCATCATTGCTAAATAAAAGTATTAATTAATTTTTTTTGTTTATCTTACTGACCCCAAAACCTTGAAATAAAATAAAGAATTATTATTGTTTTTCATAGGATGCAATGGCCTACAGTAAATTGAATGTCTTTCACTGGCACATTGTGGATGATCCTTCCTTCCCGTATCAGAGCCGCACTTTTCCTGACCTCAGTAATAAGGTAGAGATGCTATAAAATCACCTCAAAAACAGCTACATTTCTAACTCCTTATTTTTAACACAGCAATTTTGCTTCTATTCTTCTGAATGATTAACGTTATATGCGTTTGTTGTTTATATGAACTGTAGTTCCATTAAAGACGTTACACCCAAGGCAGCTTGTGTTCTTTTATTATATTATATTTATTATATATATATTTTTTTTAATGTTTCAAATAAGCCTTTGTTTTTATATTTTTAGTTTTAATTTAAATTTTGAGTTTTTTTTTTTTTTTTTTAGGTAACAAAAACCCTTTTTAATAATAACATGACAGTTGTGTTTTTTCTTCTAGGGAGCTTTTCATCCGTTCACTCACATCTACACACAGTCAGACGTGATGAGGGTGATAGAACATGCCAGAATGAGAGGCATTCGAGTCGTGCCTGAGTTTGACTCTCCTGGACACACTCAGTCATGGGGGAAAGGTACACACACACACACACACACACATACATACATATTCCTATCATTATGGGTTCATTCTGTAGATGTAATGGTTTTTATACTGTAAAAGCCTAACCCTAACCCCCAATAATGTTAAAGAATAATGATGTTTGTTTCTTGTTCTCAGGACAGCCAGGTCTCTTGACTCCCTGTTACAAGGGCAGTGTGCCGTCTGGTTCATTCGGACCTGTCGATCCAACAGTAGACACTACTTATAAGTTCATGGAAAGCCTCTTGAAAGAGGTGAAGTTTGTCTTTCCTGACTCTTATGTTCATTTAGGAGGGGATGAGGTCAGTTTTGCCTGCTGGTAAGCTTTTTTGACACTTGATTTTTGTTTTGAGGGCCTCATTTAAGCTTGACTGCATTAGCAAGAATGGTGGTGTTTTTATTTCTAAGACAGCAATGTTATTCTCTCAAACAGGCAGTCGAATCCCAATGTGCAGAAGTTTATGGAAAAGAAGGGTTTTGGGAAGGATTTTACTAAACTGGAATCATTCTACATGGAGAGGTGAGTAGAAATGTTAAAAAAGCTAACTTCTTATGTACAGAAAAGTTTGGGGTCTGTAAGGTTTTTATTTATTTTTATACCTTTTTAAAAAAAAGAATTATCTTACTCTCACAAAGGCTGTTAAATATTATTACAATTTAAAATAAAATAGTTTTCTATGTGAATATATGTTAAAAAGTCATTTATTTCTGTGATGTCAAATCTCAGTTTTCAGCATCATTACTCACGACTTCAGTGACACATTAAGAAATTATTCTAATATGCAGATTTGATGCTCAAGAAACAGTGATGCATATTTACTTTCAGGCTTCTTTGAAAAATAAATAATTTTTTAAAAGAAAAAAAGAAAATGTGTATTTTAAATTGTTTATGTTACTGTCACTTTTGATGCAACCTTGATTAATTTCTTTAAAAATTAATTAATTTTCTTACATTTTATTGATTTCTAATTTCTAATTCTTTAAATTTCTTTGAAAAATGATTCACATTTTAGCATAATTGGATACCTTTTTGACTGCTTTTCCTTCATGATACTTTCCAACTGATTTATAAAGTTTGTATGTTTTTTGTTTTATTAAATATTATTTACATTTTTTTTTTATTTACTTTTTTTTTTTTTTTTGTATTTAAAGTTACATTTTATTAGGTTTAATCCAAGATTCTAAAATGAATAGTTCTAAAATGTGTTTGGTTAAGACGTGTTTGAAACCGAAAAAATGATATAAGCACACCTGTGACTGTGCATTGATTAAATTCTGTTTTAATATGTGAAGAATGTAAATGTTATGTCTTCTGATAACAATGGGGGAAAAAATGTTTACTGTTTTTCTGCATAAACATAAGAATTGGCACATTCGTGAACACAGTGTTTCTGGTTTTTCACTATATGTCTCTCTTTATGTTCTTCAGTATAATGAACATGACCGCCACTCTCAACAAAACCTCCATTGTTTGGCAGGATGTGTTTGACTACCATGAGCGAGTGAGTAAAAACAGTGAGTCTGCACTGGTTGCATTTAAACGTCAAAAAGAGCCGTGTGTGATAGTAACAGGAATGAGACGCTTCTCTTCTAGCCCAGATCTAAGTACGTGGTGGAGGTCTGGAAGCAGGGCTGTTACCTGTGCAAGATGCGCCGGGTGACTAAGGCAGGGTTAAAGGTCATCCTGGCGGCCCCTTTCTACCTCGACCTGCCGATACCCACTCACAGCTGGGCCCGTTACTACAACGTGCGGCCCTTAGCCTTCAGGGGTCAGAGCATCAGTGCAAAACGCTAACAAACACTAGAGACTGCAGTGCTGTGTGTCAGTGTAGTGCTGATTTCTCTCAAATGTGTGAAAGTGTGTTGTGCTGTGAGAATCAAACAAACGTGCATCGATAAGCATGACTTTATATGTGGTATTTTAGTATTATTTATATACTATTCAAATATTTATTTATGTTTGGATTGTTTCATTTTCAAATTTTATTTAAATTGAGAAAAAAAAATTTATTAGCTTTTAAAAAATATTTCGATTTAGCATTATTATTATTATTATTTTATATTTTTGTTAGAGTTTTAGTACTTTAACTTTACACTATATAAAAGCAAAGCAAAAAATAAATAAACAGAAACTAATTTAGAATATTAAGGAAAACTATAATAGTATCACTATTCTAAAATAACACTTCAACAAAGTAACTAATACAGTAGGGAATGAGATGCGAAATGCCTCAGAATGCAACCCTGTTGTCGCGATCATTGCACTTTGTAACCAGAAGGTGTCAATAAAGAGCCAACTTTTTATAGTGTGAGGTAAAACACTGTCATCAGATGGCACATGAGACATAAGTAGGTTCTATCAGAAGCAAAATCAATCAATACAAGTTATTTAAAAGTCAGAACTGTGGGCTAGTGGTTAACGCATTGAGCTCTGGTGCTCTTTTGGCATTTTTGAGTTTGAATCTAGCTTGCAACATTTTAAAAATATGGTCCTCCCTTCAAAATATGCACAGTAAAAGCCTCAAAACATTGCATTAATGCAGATGAGTAAAGCAGACTGGTTGGTAAATCCCTAGAGGCCAATAAGGCATGGAAATTGTCACCCAACATTTGCTGCTGTCTCAGATTCCACAGGATACTGTTCTGGAGATCTGGAAGGGTGTAAAATACCAGGCTGAACTGAGCAGGATGACCCAGGCCGGGCACAGGGTCCTGCTCTCTGCCCCCTGGTACATCAACCACATCAGCTACGGCCAGGACTGGCGTGACTCCTACGCAGTGCGGCCCCAGAATTTCTCCGGTGTGTGGAGCAGCATGCTATACTGGGTTCAGACGCTCTCCAGCGCTTGCACTTGATGTGTAATATATCAATATTCAATATATAATATCAGTCCTTAAAAGCAAACAGGCGATAAATGAGAACTCATGATGACTTTCAGGTATTTTAAGTGATTATTAATTTCTCACAGAATCAATCACTGCTTGTTGTTGTTTGTAGTGCAGTGCTGGTGTGTTTTTTCAGCGCATGTCTGTTGTGCTTGTTTAAATATATGCCGCTTCTTTCTATGGTTTAGGCACAGATGAGCAGAAGAAGTTGGTGATTGGTGGAGAAGTTGCCATGTGGGGTGAATATGTGGACGCCACCAATCTGAGCCCACGCCTGTGGTATGACTAGAAGAGCAGTCCAGATCAGAATGAGATATTGCACTGTTGTAGATCTTTATGGTTTTGTGTGTTTGTGAAGGCCGAGAGCCTGTGCTGCAGCGGAGAGGTTGTGGAGCAATGAAGAAAAAACCCTGAACGCCGATCTGGCCTTCCCACGTCTGAAGGAGTTTCGCTGTGAACTTGTAAGGTATTGGAAATATGTTTGTAATTATTCTTTATCAACTTCTGATCTGTTCCAAGTTCAGTGTGCATACAAAACTAAACATTTAGTGTTTGATATAATCATTTTATTTTGAACCTGTGATACATTTTCAGGATTCTTTTGAAAAAAAAAAACAGCATTTATTTAAAAATAGAAATAATTTCTAACAATGTTAGTCTTTACTCTATATACACTATTTAATCTATATACACTAGTCAATATAAATCAAAACCTTTAATCAAAGTTGTCCTAAACCCAAAACTAAAATGTGTTCTTGTCTTAGGACAACTTTGATGCACTTTTTTGATCTACTTCAAATGTTGACTATTATATACATATATCTGCACACAAACAGATTAGAGCCCGACCGATATATCTTTTTGCCGATTTTATCGGCCGATATTAGCCTGCATGTATGTGCTCCTTTGTTTGCTACTGGCAACCTGGATGAAATGCTTTAAAGTGTTTCTATGGAAATTAGGAAAACCATTGAAACTTTCAATGGCCATATCTCCGTAACGGTGCGGCAAATTGGGGGAGTCCCTTCAGCTCAAGGAACCCTCTCGACTGCTGAATCAAGTGTACGTCTAAATGGCAGCTGTCTAAATGCCCTCTTTCGAACCACCCCCACGGCAATAGCCCCCGGGGTTCCAGAATTAGGGGTGGTTAAATTCGCTGCCTTAATGATCCTGGGGGGCTACCGATGCATGCAGGGTGGCGTTCGAGAGGGCTCCTCAAGCTGAAGGGATCCCCCAAATTTGGTGGAAATCCATAGTGACACAAGCCAACACTTTCATTTCAGTAAGGAAGTGTAGTTCAGGCAGTAGCATTCAAGCATTGTCTTATTCAATTGTAAGTGCCCTGTCAAGTGAACTTCACATGAAATTCCGCCATGATTTCAGTTCCAAGGGAACTTACAAGTTACATTCAAAGGCATTAAAGTGCACAGGATGTGAATTTATATTGTATTTATTTACACACAGACAAAACTTACTAGAAAAGTAAAGACAGTAGTGCAAATCTGTGAATGAATGTTCTGAAGTGAAATAAATGGAATGAAATAAATACATTTTGGATAAAGTTTATTGCTAAATTGTTAAATGCGTTGCCTCCATTACATATCTTTGTCACGTCATTTTAAGTGCTTGATCACCACATTTGAGTGATCATTACAAAAAAAATTGTTTTTATAAATATATATATATATATCAAATGTTTGGACACATGAACGGGAAGATGTCCAAATTTTGACTTTTACTGTACTATAATATACACAAAGAATATATGTGGATATCTATATATTTTTACTCCCTATTATTGGTATTGGCTCCCCCCAAAAAAAACATATCGGTTGGGCTCTAAATAATTGTGTGTATATATATATATATATATATATATATATATTCTTAATTAGAATAGTTTATTTGTTTTTTCAAATAACATTACTGTTTGTGTTGCTGCAGGCGGGGTATTCTAGCGGAGCCTCTGTTTGTTGGCCATTGCAGACATGAGTATGAGGGCCTGTAAGTTCTCTGATCAGCCACAAAATCTGAAGAGCGATGTGTTTGGGCACTGAGATATTGCTTTGGAATTTGCTCAATACTGTATATTTTGATCAGTTTATTATTTATCATGTAAACTGACTTTTACTAAAAAAAAATGTGATTTTATTTTTAATAAAGATCTATTCAACAATTATTTAGTTGTGTATTAACTTACAAATATTTTTATAATAATAATATATTTAAAACGTATTGTTAATATATAATCATAATAATAACATTAATAATACATTTATCCCTAAATGCAATGGTGCTAAATAATCACACTTAAAAATGTATGAATAACAAATTATAGGATAAAAAAAAAGCTGTTACTGAACTCGTTCAGTAAGTTCATCATTTCATTAACAAAGGTTCTGATTGGTCCTGATTTCCCACATTTAGGAAGTAAGATGTAAACTAGGGTGACCAAATGTGCCATTTTCCCAGGACACGTCCTGGCCAGGATTTCTATAATGCCTAAAATATCCAACATTTTGGTTTGGTTTGCGCTGCGCTGCGCAGACCAATTGTTGTATGACAAGATACCATGAGAGAGCTCTAGAGAGCAGACAGCTTCTTGTGCTTTTGAATTGCTCTCACTGTACTTTGATGTCATACACCGATCGGTCTGCTCAGTGCTGCTTCAAGTCCCAACACTAATATGTACACGTATTTGCATCACTTTGACCGTTCTCTGTAGATCCCACCTTCACACGCAGCACGATTGGTCAATTATGTACAATGTCTGCATGTTATTGGTCAAACGATCATTACCTTCATTAAGTATGAAAACAGGAAACCAAAGCCAAAACCTGGATATTTTAGGCAATATAGAGATCCTGGCCAGAACGTGTCCTGGGAAAATGGCACGTTTGGTCACCTTATGTAAACGGCTGATGTGAAGTACTTACACATTTAATGAAATCTCCTGCCACTACGACACCGATCCCGTCTCACAGCTGCTCAGCAGCAGATCCTATTAACTGATGGGATTAATATAATTATATATTATATAAAGGTTTATATTATATGTATATCATAGTTATATTATATGACATTATTAAAATATGAAAGAATTTCAGGAAATTAAAATAACATCTAAAAATATTAAAAGTTAAAATGTTATTTTAAAATGTAAAATGAAATGAGAAAATTGAAATTTATATTTTCTATAAAGACAACATCCACATATGTAGCAACCTATTTATTTATTTCAGCGGTAGTTATTACTGTGGGTTAATTTTTTGTTTTCTCAGTTTATAACAGCTTGATCCTTTTTTGGCGATTCAGCAACAAGTTGCACGTAATGAATAAGCCTCCCGATCCCTTGCTCAGCACTAACATGGTCTTTTAACTTAAGTCCTCCTAATGTTTAAGTTACTTGCCAAAATGAGATTCCAAGCCTTTGATATTTACTTAGACAATTGATTTTCTCATTGACTGGATTATGCTGCTGCTAGCAGATGGCAGGGATTGGCTAATCCCAGAAGGCAGCTGTGCCGCCCCTTTTCCACTGGCCCTTCTCTGTCCCCCTAAATCCACACGACCAGACTGCCCCTGATACCTTTACTATATTATGGATGTGGGACTATAATAACCTGGAGTGACCTGGAACCATTTGAGGACTCCGAAATTAGATATATTTATTTAGATATAATTTAATAATATAATGATATACTATCAGTAGAATATCATTATATGCTTAAGATTTGTACTCATGAAAATTACTAAAGTAGTCAAACCTGTTCAGTAGAAGTGGGTGTCCCAATACTTTTGGCAAATAGTGTATTTTATTGGCAATATAGGGTATATATCCATCTCCATCCCATCATCTCCATACATCCCCATCCATCCCCTTCAATCTCCATCCATCCATCAATCCATCTCCATCCATACATCTATCATCTCCATCCATCCCCTTCAATCTCCATCCATCCATCATCTCCATCCATCCCCTTCAATCTCCATCCATCCATCATCTCCATCCATCTCCTTCAATCTCCATCCATCCATCTACCCATCTCCATCCATACATCCATCATCTCCATCCATCCCCTTCAATCTCCATCCATCCATCTATCCATCTCCATCCATACATCTATCATCACCATCCATCCCCATCCATCCCCTTATATCTCCATCCATCCATCTATCCATCTCCATCCATACATCTATCCATCTCCATCCATACATCTATCCATCTCCATCCATACGTCTATCATCTCCATCCATCCCCTTCAATCTCCATCCATCCATCTATCCATCTAAATCCATACATCCATCATCTCCATCCATCCCCTTCAATCTCCATCCATCCATCTATCCATCTCCATCCATACATCTATCATCTCCATCCATCCATCATCTCTATCCATCTCCATCCATCTCCTTCAATCTCCATCCATCCATCATCTCTTTCCATCTCCATCCATCTCCTTCAATCTCCATACATCCATCATCTCCATCCATCCCCTTCAATCTCCATCCATACATCTATCATCTCCATCCATCCCCATCCATCCCCCTCCATCCATCCATATCCATGCATCCATCTCCAATCATCCATCCAGCCATCAATCCATCCGTCCATCATGTTACCAATATCAACACTGACTGAAACATTCTTTTAGCATACACTTATTCACAATCATTACAAATAAAGAGATAAATTGTGTAATAATTAAATATGTAATACATTAATGTATTAACATTACATGCTGTTTTTTGTTATTTATTTCATTTTTTGCCCTGACATGTTTTGTGAGGTTCATGCATGACTTAGTTTTGTTTATTACAGTAAAACATTCTCATAAACATATCTTGTATAATGATGCTAAAATATCATCCTACAGAACTGCATATTATGTACGTCTGTCTGCTATCGCTATTGTGCTAAGGCGAAGAGATTTCCCGCCAAATCGTCCTCACTTGGCAAGCGACCTGCAGTTTCTCTGTTGGTTAATGAATATTCGGAAATCTAGTTAATAATCATATTAATTAATTAGTGCTAAAGCAACGCGTGTTGCATTTTGCCAGTTTTCATAACAGTTCGCAGCATATGTCCATCAATGTGTTTAATCCCAAACAGAAAGATTAATCTCGATGAGTCACCGATTTATAAATCTCTGGCTTCCTTCCACCATGCCAGGCATTAGGGCCTCTTCTGAATATGATAAATGGCCCTAATTACATTTCAGAGCCTATTAGTTACTAATTTCCTGATTATAGACTATTATTGGCAACTGTATGCCATAAGCCGTAATGTAAGAAGGACAGCTGCATTGCTTCACTCTCTTAACTGTACTAAAACTCATGCATAAGTACATAAATCATACAGAACAATTTTTTCTGAACTCAAATAGAGTAGATGGCTGTTCAGGTTTATATACAGATATAAAAGTATGTTAGATGTCTTTTGTTTCATAAGCATATATACAGAAGGATTTGTTTGCATTTGTTTTGTTGGAGACTCACATCCGTATAGTCGAGCGGTAATCCCGTTGCTTTGCTCAGTGATCTGTGTGTTGTTTATCAAGGCAATGTCTTCAGAAAGCTGCTGTAAACTGAGAGCTGTGCACATGATTTCACAGGAGCCATAGCAGCTCCAGGTTTCAGTCATTAAGACATGATTTGATTGGTTGATTGATTTAAAGAAATTAAGGCAAATTTACCTTGTTTTTATAATGATTAATTTTTTATTTACTTTACTTATTTTTTATATTTATGCAGTTTAATTATTTTAATATAATTTTTAAGCAAATCATCATTAACATAATGCCCAAAAATTCTAACAATCGCTTTGCTATTAATATAATAATTTATATTATTTAAATAAGTAATACTGAAATTACAAATATTATATTCATTTACTGAATTTAATTTATTATGCCTTCAATGTGTTACAGTAATGTAAACATTTTAATACAGTAAAACAAATGCATATTTAATCTTAGAATCGAATTAGAGTCAATATGTTATTATTAACAGTCACAAAAACAACATGGATGGATGGATAAATAAAAACTGTAAAATGTTTTTTGTTTTTGAGTAAATGATCTTAATTTCCATGATAAGATTTTATTGGAATTAGCTTAATTAGCATGAAAGTAAATAACAATTTTGGGGGAAATTAGCTCAATTGCCATTAATGAATGAATAAGGTAATGAAAAATGTAGGGCAAATTAGCTTAATAGAGTGAATGAAGGTGGCTTTAATTTCTTTATTAAATGTAGAGATTTGCATTTTTTTTGTGATCTTGCTCTGTGAGGTTCTCATAAATGTTAATCAGAAAAGGGTGAAAAGTAAAGAACTGAAATGTTGTTTTGAATCTGGGGTTCAAGCAGTGTGAGTGTACTGCAGTAAACACTATACTGCAGTGAAATCCTAATCAGACATGAATGATGCAGGTAAATATGCACACTAATGTCTGTGATGCTGTCGCCGTGTTGTTTCATCAGGCACATGTTGTTGCACGCTGTAAAAGTTAGCCGCACTCTTTGACAAGAGCTGACATTCAGAGAGATTATAAGCAAAGCGTCTTATGTGATGCACGGAGATGTGAACTTCTGTCGATATAGCGTCAAGGACGTTCAGATCAGCTGCAGAAAACACACGGACTCCTTCTACTGCACAGGTGCCTCTCACTCTGCTGTATATTCCCATACACATAATTAAAAAAACACGAATCCATAAATAATCAAAAGCCTGAATAAATATATTGTTTATTATTTAATTTAATTATATTGTTTATAATAATAACAAATAAGTCAATTGTCATATATTCTCTACAATATTTTACAACATTTATTTTACAATAACAATTATTTTCCAATTTTGCGCAATATTACAATAAAAGATATTGTTTGTTTATATCTGAATTTTTTATTTTATAGTTATGGTGATGTTTATGATAATTTTTGGGGGGATTTACAGGATGCATCATAATTTTCTTCTGCCTATCATGTCATGTAAATACCATGATACATTTCAAGTTTTTTGTATGGCGCTTTTCCCAATACAAATAGTTGCAAAGCAGCTTTACAGAAAATTAGGTTTCTATAATATTTAGTAGTTGCTTATAAGTGGTGACTGTCAGTTAATGTACATATGGCAGAAATGTATGGAAAAATCAATTAAAGACAATCAAACTGACAATGAACACTATTAACAGCAATTGTTATATGTTGCAATCAAACTTATAGCAAAATTTGGTAAAACGACCTCCTTTAGTGGACTCTGTTATCCTAGGAACTACTAAAAGTCCAGTGTTTTGTGACCTTAGGGAGCTTGATGGATTGTAACGTGGTATAAGGCTAGTTAGGTACGCAGGAGCTAAACCATCTAGGGCCTTATAGGTAAGTAATGATAATTTGTAACTGATACGGAACTTAGGTAGCCAGTGCAGAAACTGTAAAATTGGGGTAATATGATCATATTTTCTTGACCTCGTAAGGACTCTAGCCGCTGTATTTTGGACTACCTGTAGCTTGTTTATTGAAGAAGCAGGACAACCACCTAGAAGTGCATTACAATAGTCCAGTCTAGAGGTCATAAATGCATGAACTAGCTTTTCTGCATCAGAAAAAGATAAGATGTTTCGTAGCTTGGCAATGTTTCTAAGATGGAAGAATGCAGTTTTTGTAACATGGGAAATATGGTTTTCAAAAGACAAGTTGCTGTCTAATATAACACCCAGATTTTTGACTGTAGAGGAAGTAGCAGTACATCCGTCTAGTTGAAAATTGTAATCTACAAGATTCTGTGTACTGTTTTTTGGTCCAATAAGTAATATCTCTGTCTTATCTGAATTTAATAGGAGAACATTATTGGTCATCCAATCTTTTACATTTTTAACACACTCCGTTAGATTAGATAATTTAGAAGTTTCATCTGGTCTCGTTGAGATATATAGCTGACTATCATCATCATAACAGTGGAAACTCCCGTATCTTTTAATAATATTACCAAAGGGCAACATGTATATTGAAAATAAAAGGGGACCTAGGACGGATCCTTGTGGCACTCCATATTTTACTGGTGATAAATGAGATAACTCCCCATTTAAATAAGCAAAGTTGTAGCGATCGGACAGGTAGGATCTAAACCATCTTAGAGCCTGCCCTTGAATACCTGTATAGTTTTGTAATCTATCTATGAGTATGTCATGATCTATGGTGTCAAACGCAGCACTAAGATCAAGTAAATCTAACAATGAGATGCAGCCTTGATCTGATGCAAACAGCAAATCATTTGTAATTTTAACAAGTGCAGTTTCTGTTCTATATGGTGGGACCTGAAACCTGACTGAAATTCTCCATATAGATTTTTTTTTTGCAGGAAGGAGCACAATTGAGCAGACAATTTTTTCTACAATTTTAGACATAAATGGAAGATTTGAAATGGGTCTGTAATTTGCCAGTTCACTAGGATCTAGTTGTGGTTTCTTAATAAGAGGCTTAATAGCCGCCAGCTTGAATGGTTTTGGCATGTGACCTACAGATAATGACAAGTTAATAATATTGAGAAGCGGTTCTTCTGCTACAGGTAACAACTCTTTCAGTAATTTAGTGAGTACAGGATCTAATAAACATGTTGTTGGTTTAGATACAGTGATAAGTGTCACAATTGGCTGTGGGAAGAACAATGGAGATGCTGACAAATGTTCACAATCTTTAATACTTGAATCACAGGGGTAAAGCCACAACAGGAGACACACGACATTAACAAGTAGACAAAACCAGACTGATCAGACTGGGTCTTATAAACACTGGGCAATCAGGGGAACAGAGGTGTATGGAATCATAAAGTAATCACACTAAACAAGACCAGGAAAAAGACCATAAAAGGAAACACGGGAAGAACTAATATGGGGAAACTTAGCTTAATTGCAATAATTCAATAAATACATAAATAGAATTTATGTGAATTAGCATAATTGGCATGAACGTAAGTAAATAAATAAATATTTTTTGGGGAAATAAGCTTAACTGTCATAAATGAATGAATTATACTTTTGGAGGAAATTAGCTTAATTGGCATAAAATAAATAAATAAAGACAATTAATTTGGGGGCAAATTAGCTTAATTGCAATGAATGAGTGAATGAAGGTGGCTTTAATTTCTTTATTAAATGTAGAGATTTGCATTTGTTTTGTGATCTTGCTCTGTGAGGTTCTCATAAATGTTAATCAGAAAAGGGTGAAAAGTAAAGAACTGAAATGTTGTTTTGAATCTGGGGTTCAAGCAGTGTGAGTGTACTGCAGTAAACACTATACTGCAGTGAAATCCTAATCAGACATGAATGATGCAGGTAAATATGCACACTAATGTCTGTGATGCTGTCGCCGTGTTGTTTCATCAGGCACATGTTGTTGCACGCTGTAAAAGTTAGCCGCACTCTTTGACAAGAGCTGACATTCAGAGAGATTATAAGCAAAGCGTCTTATGTGATGCACGGAGATGTGAACTTCTGTCGATATAGCTTCAAGGACGTTCAGATCAGCTGCAGAAAACACACGGACTCCTTCTACTGCACAGGTGCCTCTCACTCTGCTGTATATTCCCATACACATAATTAAAAAAACACGAATCCATAAATAATCAAAAGCCTGAATAAATATATTGTTTATTATTTAATTTAATTATATTGTTTATAATAATAACAAATAAGTCAGTTGTCATATATTCTCTACAATATTTTACAACATTTATTTTACAATAACAATTATTTTCCAATTTTTCACAATATTAAAATAAAACATTGTGTGTATATATCTGCATTTTTATTATAGTTATGACGTAATATTTATAATAACATTTTGATGGGATTTACAGGATGCATCATACATTTCTTTTGAGTATCATTTTCTATGAGTGTGACGTAAATACCATGGTACATGAATATGATAACCAATCAGTATCATGGTATATATATCAAAGGACCATGGTAATGCATCAAATGCTTTTAAAATGTGATGTTTTCTTACACATGGTTCCAACACAGTGTTTTATTTTTTAATTAATTATTTGAATTTATTTATTTATTTTATTTCTCTGTATGACATGTCTTTATTGATTTTATGCTTCACCAACCAATAGTCAATTGTCATGTATTTTAGGTGTTTTCTATCTATCTATCTATCTATCTATCTATCTATCTATCTATCTATCTATCTATCTATCTATCTATCTATCTATCTATCTATCTATCTATCTATCTATCTATCTATCTATCTATCTATCTATCACAAGAATATTTAAAAATGTTCAGGTAATCGGTTCTTGTGTAAATACGACCCGTCTTTATCGATGTTGTGCTTTCTTCCGCTCGCGCTGGCCGGTAATGCGCGGTGATCCGCCGAGCGCTGAGCGCTGCAGCAGCAGCATCTGTTCACTGTCAGAGATCTGGGTCAGGAGCGCTGTGCGACACGCGCGGAGCGCTCACTCGTCATTGCACGCCGTTCTCGCGCCAGAACTCTCCGTGAGCCATGCACTGTTCTCATCCAGCGGCACGATCAGTGACGGTCTTCATTACCCTAAGCGATCGTTTTGTTTAGATAGTTTGCAACTACCAAACTTTCAAAATGCACAGGTAAAAAAGAAATAAAAAAAATGTGTCTAAAAAACTTAAAACTGTAAACATCACTTGATGATACAAAAACTAAACACGAACATAAAATACTCTGATTTAATATATATATATATATATATATATATATATATATATATATATATATATATATATATATATATATATATATATATATATATATATATATATAATTTATTTATTTATTTTTATTTATTTATTTTTCCATATAGGTGTGCATAATGTATCGTGAAATGCATAATATAAATATAATACAAAATACTCTAGTGACATTGTGAAATATATATATATATATATTCCACTATTTACTACAATATTTTTCCATGAAGGTATGGATAATGCCTTGTAAAATGTATCATATTATTATTATATAAAACACCAAATCGTACATATCTGATAAAAACAAACAAGCAAACGAAACACTATTTTTTTAATGTATCATATACATATAATATCTAATATATAAATATATAATTCTCCTTAATGTTTTTATTTTTTCATCAAACTCACGTGAATTTTACTGTACATTGTACTTAAGAAGTTAACCTTTTTTTTCTTTCTGTTTTTTTTCCCCTCTATTAATATTGCCATTTCTACAGTTCATTTGTACAGTGTAGGTAAAGTTAATACCAAAAATGTTTCTTCATAAATATATTTCCCCATTGTTGGGTATATGGACTAACCCAGCTGTTAAATGTTTACATAAAGTGTTTAACCCCAAAGTTGGTTTAGTCCATACCTGACCCAAAGTTCGGTTGAAACACCTCAGAATTTTCGAGTGTACTTCAAAGCACTAAAAACAAAAGACATTTCAAAATATGTTCATTTCCCTATTTCCCCAATTGTTCAGCTAATGCTTTAAGTCACAGTGGCTACAAACGTATGTGTAATGTGTTGTGCTGCAGCTCATGGTCTGGTCAGACAGACGAGAGAGGTTCAGCATACGGTTATGTAACAGCTGCAGAGTTACACTGTCAGCACTGAACAGATCAGACTCTAAACACATTAAATGAGCCTCATGACCGCTCCACTACACTAAACCCTGCAACATGAAACACCAGAGCCATCAGTGTGTGTCTTGTGTTCACGGCTAAACAAGTATGACTTCATCTGAATAGCAATCATCTGAATGTCTGATATCTAATTTAAAGTTATAGATTTACAGGGAGCTGTCATTTTATTTGAGTTATCATTTTATATTATTTTATTTATAGTAATTATTAGTATAATTTTCATATTTTATATAATTTCATATTAGTTTTAATTGTTTATATTATTAAAATGATTATTGTTGTTGTTAAGACTAACTACAATAGTTTCCAATACAGAAGCATTAAACTAAAATAAAATAAAATAAAATAAAAACATCATCATCATCTGGCCAAAATATATGCTGTTTATGTGAATTTTTATATATATATTCATATATATTCAAAAATTCATATATATATATATATATATATATGATAAAAAGTAAATAAAAATAAATACATTTTAATTTAATTATTTATTTACACCTGTTATTATTTTACAATTTTATTGTAAAATAAAAACAATTTAATGTTTAATAAAATAAATAAAATTTTATTGAATTATTAGTGATTTTAGGATATTATAATTTTTTTATTTTATATGCTATACCTTTTATTTAAAAAAAAATAGTTTTATATTTTGGGTTATGACTAACTAGAAAAAAAGAAAATAACAAAAATACATAAATACATAAAGGAAGGAAAGAAGGAAGGAAGAGAAATAAATGTTTATTTATTTATTTATGTGTTTGTTTGATTGATTGTTTTTTTGTTGTTGTTTGTTTATTTCCAATCCCCATATGGGTTGTATTGATACAGAACCTGAGCATTAAAGATGTTTATGAAATACCATTTGAACACGCTTAACCAGCATCCTAGTAAACTGAACTTAGAGGGTTACTGGTAAACCTTATCAGTCATAGTGAATAATATTCCTGCTATTTTTAGGCCAGTCTAATCTCTTTGTTTTATGGTAATCTCTGCTCTGCTCATCTAAGCAAGTCTTGTCCTAAAAAGCCACTAGGAACATTATACGTTATTGCCACCTGCTAGTTACATAAACGCAGCTAATGCCGGCTGTGAAGCACACACTTGCTCAGGTGTGTCACTCACACATGACATCCGCAGGAATGTGTCATGACCCCAGCTTTCCTTCTGGAAGCTCACAGTCACATGTTGTGACCCTCCTGTTTTCAGCTCTCGCTCTATCAGGCAACACGCTGTCTGAAAACAAACAACAAGACACAATGAAGTGGGTGCTTAGGTCGGGTAAACACTGCCATTCAAGATCAACACAGCAAAGTCTCTTTTGTTTGCTGTCTTGTTTACCAAATCACTTGTCCTATGAAGGTCTGCAGTATTTTTTATTTTATTTTATTTTATTGTTTTTTTTGTTTTTTCTTTTCAAAATGCTTGTCCTATGTAGTAGGGTCTAATATGTTTTAATTAATAAATTATTTTATTTATTGTTTGTTTTAGTTAAGTTTAGTTTTTTTCAGTCAGTCGTCTTTTGTAGGGTGGTGAATAGTTTTTTGTATGTTTTGTTTTCCAAATCACTTGTCCTATAGGGTAGCCAATTTCATTTATTCATTTTTTGTCAATTTTCCCGGACGCTTGTCCTATGAAGGGTCATGTTTTGTTTTGTTTTTTCAGTTGTTTTGAGTTTTGTTTTCTTTTGGTTTAGTTTAGTCTTCTGTAGGGTCAAGGAAGTTTGTTTAGTTCTGTTTTGTTTTCCAAATGACTTATTATTTGTTTGTTAATTTTATTGTTTGTTTTATTATTGATTTTAGTTTTATTTTGTATTTATTGTTACTTGTTTGTCTGTTTGTTTTATTTTACTATTTTATTTTTAAAATCTGTCTCTTTCTATTTTTTTATAAAGCACTTTTTTTTCTTTTTTCTTCTTTATTAATGTATATCAGGGGATCTTATGCAGTGATTTTGCTCACGTCCACTATTTATAAAGAATAAGAATTTAAGTATTTATACCTTTGTAAAGTAAAGATGAGGAACCAGTGGAGGGAAAAAAATGGAATCACTTAATATAATTTGGACAAAAAAAGAAAAATGTTTGGTTTCATTTATCTATTTTATGTAATTAAATAGCAGGGAAACGCCCAGATTAAAGGGTTAGTTCATTGAAAAATTAAAATTATGTCATTAATAACTCACCCTCATGTCGTTCCAAACAACAGTGCTAAATAAAGTCGTAGTTTTTGCTATTTTTGGACCAAAATGTATTTTCGATGCTTTAACAAATTGTAACTGACCCTCTGATGTCACATGGACTACTTTGATGATGTTTTTCTTACCTTTCTGGACATGGACAGTAGACCGTTCACAGCTTCAATGGAGGGACTGAGAGCTCTTGGACTAAATCTAAAATATCTTAAACTCTGTTCTGAAGATAAACGGAGGTCTTACAGGTTTGGAACAACATGAGGGTGAGTTATTAATGACATAATTTTCATTTTTCGATAATGTTTGTATATTTAAGGTGAGACACTGCAGGCAAAAACACTGTTTTTTCAAGCACCTGTCAATTTTGAGATTTTGGGCTTTTTGGTTTTTCATAAAGTGCTTTTTCAAACTAGTAGAAGGAAAGCATCCAAAAGACACTGTTAAGTGTTTCTTTTACAGCACTTTATCTGTTTGTGTCAATAGATTTCAATTACAATACATATTTTTAAAGGCCGTTTTCTCAAAATGAGTTTTCTCTTCAACACTGAGCCATAAATCTCCACTTCAGTAGCACTTACACACACCAAACTTGACATTTTTATTCCTGTCTATATTCTGAAGGTTTTTACAGAGGGATTTGTTCATATACATTTTCCTTGATTATATACAACATTTTATTCCCCCCAAAATTGTGAAAATATATTGTTTTCTGGCTCTTCAAAGTATTTTCTGAATTATGGAGTGACAAAAAAAGATAACCAGAATTCCCTCTGTAAAAACATTTGACTCTAATATGTCAAAAAAATTAAACAAAAATTTTGAAACTGACTTCATCTAGTGTTCAGATTTTTGTACTAGACATTTATGCAAATGAGCACATATTTCCTTAAATAATGCCTCATTTGCATATTTACACATAACATTTTTGAAAACTTGTAATACAAAAAATGTTTGCAATAATCAATGTAACCAATCAACTGGGTAAGTAAGGTGATAACTATTAGTTATTTTTTTTGCCCTATTCACCTGCAGTGTCTCGCCTTAAAAAAAAATCTACACTCTAAATGCTGTATTGTGAAAACAGTCACTTTAACAAAAACAGAATACACTACATTCACACAACACTGCTCTGTTAATATTACCTTCAGTACCATAAATAAAATCTCTTCTTTAAGAAATCAAAATTTTATTACAAACTATTCAAACTCCTTTGCACGTAAAAACAGCACTGTCTAGTAAACATGCTGGACTTTGGCAACACTCTCCCAAGACCCACACCTGCCAAACACACTCCAGCACGCACCTAACTTATGCCAGATATGCCAATATGCAAATCACAAATACACAGGCATTCTTGTTCACACAGGTCTGCGTTTCAAGATCTTCATGCAACAGAACTAAATTCCAGTCTCCATTTCAGAGTTCAAACGGCTCCGTCTGCTCCTTGAGGGGCCGTAATCTTTTTACACACTCGTTTAGGTCAACAGAGAGACCTCTGTCAGAAGGACTGAGACACCAGTTTAATTCCAGCCGAGCATTAAGGAGGATTCTTGGTTCACAGAGATCATCTCCTCATCAGACTGCATGCTGTCTGCCCATCATTCATCGGTTGAGTTTAACCAAACCAATTAGAGAAGAGTTCGCATCAGCCGACTCAAGATATTGATTTGTATTCAGACAAAACAAAGCATTTTGCTTTTAAAAGATCACATGATTGTGGTTCACGAGCGATCAATGAAAGAAACTCGAGAAACGGGTTTAAGATGGCATGTGTTGCTGTCTGGCTTCTGTGTGTGACCTTGCACTGCTTAAGACTTTAATAAGATAGATACACAAATCAAAAGAAAAAAAGCAAATCACTGACTTCAGCCCTCTAATTACCAGTAAATCACACTGGGGTCAGTAATTAGGCAGAGCTGGATCCAGAGAGCAGCCACCATATGGCACCGGATCCGAGTCATTGTCGGGCCCCGCGCGGCTCCCACAGACTCACAAGCGGCTAATTGTTTTCTTCCCCTGCTCCCCCTCTTTTCATTCGAGGTCTTTGTTATCTTGAGAGGACAGGTTTTATGGTAGGTTAAGCCGCTTAGCTGATTTGAAATGGGTGCTGGTGGACGCTCGAGGGGTGCAGGAGCGGACGGGACTCACTGGTGAGGACGGAGATGTGTGTTTGTGATCTGGAAGTCAGAGAGAGTCCACATTTGTGGATCTGAGAGTAGATGTTTGGCCTGCGATGCATACAAATACAATCTGGTGAATAAAAGTGTACACTAGTGTGACTCATGAAGAGAAATGCAGTGTGCTGGGAAAGTTACGTTGGAAATGTAACGTGTTACAGGTTACAAGTTACCCTATTTAAAATGCAGTAATTAGTGTTAATGTAAATAATTATATTTGATTACTTTTCCTAACCAATGTTTTCAACGGTTAGTCATTTTGAAGTCTTACAGTATACTCTATTGATTACTGTACGTCTATCCATAATCACTTGAATTAAGATTATAATAATTTAATTTTGAAGCACAGCCATCGCAAAATCAGGCGTTAGCACCTCTTTTTACTTTGAGATTGTTTTTAGGTTAAATACAGATTTAAAATCATAACATGAAATATTTTAAAGCTATGATACTTTTTAAAAAAAATCTTTGCATATGACAGGAAAGACTGACATCCAACAATGCCTTGGAAAAAATCAGTTAATCTTATCAAGTAACAAATATACATAAACCCAATAAGGAAATGAAGGTTATAGAATAAGCATGTTGATTACAATTACATTTATTTTGTAATTAAATTGCATAATTCCACTGCATGTACACTGAAATAATATTTTATTAAATGTAGCTAAAAGAAAATGTTTGCAACCACTTACCTTTTTTTTAGTAAATTCAGGTAAGTAAAAAAGAAACTATACAAGAGATTGCAAGAATATATACTTATGTATGTGTGTTTATCATGACATCATAAACATGTTATTTTAATTTTTTAATTGTCCTCATAGGTAAACATGCCACAGTCAATCATTGTTGGACACATTACTGGACATCATTTTTTTGAGTAAGGACAAGATGTAAATCCAGCAGATTTGGCTAACTGGAGCCAGCAGAGATTAGCATTGCCTCATTATTACTGTTGGACAGTTTAAGATTAAACTGATGAAATACTACAAAACACAAAGCAGATGTTCACTATAGCCTGTGTACTGTAGAAAAGAAATATGATTTTCATACGAAGAGATAATTACACAACAAAAATCATAGATATAGATTGATGTTAGCATTCCTTTATATCTGGTGTTATGTGTAGTCAAAAGTAAGTACTGTCCTTATGGATCACTGGTCATAACAGAAACAGGTGTTGACCCATGAAATCAATATTGATTTCTGAAACGTAGAAACCACTTGTAGCCAAGTCACCCGACTAACCAAAGTCTTGAAGTCAAGTGGTTTTGTGGGAAAACCTCAAAAGATAATAGATGAGAACAAGAGAGAGATAGATGGAGAGTTATGACTCAACCCCAATCCTTTGTTGGTTCATTTTCTCCACACTTGCTGTGGATGGAGCTAATGCTACTAAGTGTGACTGATTGACCCACCCCTAGATGGACAGTAAAGATTAAGAGGATGGCAAATAGGCACTTGCTTACACAGCGCTTGCTGCTAATCCCTTTGTGTTCTTTTAGGGAGCCCACGGTAGCCTCAGAGTCACTCACTGTCCAGCACCAGGAGGAGGTGACAGACCTCACTGCTCTTCGCAAAAACATCAAACAAGAAGTTCTAGACGTTAGAGACACCCAGAGTCAAAAAAAGGACCATCGGGATATAGACTGAAGGACTTTGAAGAAACATCTAACATTGGCACAATTCTTAGGACTGGACGGATCTCTCGGAGGACCCTGGGATTCCAGTCAACTTATCTGGGAAAAATATTTTGGCACCAAAAGCCAAATTCTTCTGAGGCCACACTTCTACACTAAATTGAATGGAGGATCCAATGTCAGAAATGTTCATGATACCATTTGCATCACCAACAGAGTCTTCCAGGAGCAACTCTACGGATGACAGCCAAGATGGTGAGTAACCGCTTCTTCAATTTAGCAATTTAGTAGTGGACATGCAAGAAGTTGTAAAGACTCTTGCAAGCAAGTTCCCTTCAAACTTTTTGGTATTCTTGAATTTCTGTTTGAATATCTTATAGAAAGTCCTAAAATACAATATTCTCAAGCAAGGTTAAGTTTAGCAAGTATGGCATGCCAAGTAAATGCTGTCTTGTTATTATCACCTCCTAATGATTGGATTGGGAATAAGCAATTGTGACCTGGAATAACAAATAGTTGTTTCCTATGCTTTCCCAGGTAAAAGCCCCACTCCTGGCAAGATCCTGAACTCTGGACTTCTTTGTAAAGTGTGTTCTGACACCAGCAGCGGGAAACACTATGGGATATATGCTTGCAATGGTTGCAGTGGCTTTTTCAAGCGCAGTGTGAGGCGCAGACTCATCTACAGGTGAGAAAACACCTTGTATATTCACTCTCAGAAAAAAAGCTATCAGTGGGACAGTACTCTTTCAAAAGCTACACCTTTGTGCCTTCTTTACCCATAAAGGGTGCATTGTAGTACCTTTATAGGAACATATTTGTACCTAAGGTTTACATATTAATTCATTTTGAAAAGGAACAGCTTTTCCCCAGTGATAGCTTTTGTACCTTTTTTTCTGAGAGTGTTCAAAGTTGTGAGCAGAGAAGCTTAAAGGTAGAAACTACCCTAACCTTCCTGATACTGAAATTTACAGATGTCAAGCTGGTACAGGCATGTGTCCCGTAGACAAAGCCCATCGGAATCAATGCCAGGCCTGTCGCTTAAAGAAATGCCTTCAAGCTGGCATGAACAAGGATGGTGAGTCAACGTCAAAGAATCCTCTTCCTCTTTATTGTCTTCACTTTCTAAACCTTTCCGTCCATGTCCTCTCAGCTGTTCAGAATGAGCGTCAGCCCCGCAGCACTGCTCAAGTCAGGTTAGATGCACTGGATATGGACAAGGACAAGGAGCACCTCAGCACCACCCTGGAGCCCACCTCCTCGTCCACCTGCTCTGTAATAAACCGGCCACTGCTGGGCTCCTCCAACAGTTCCAGCATCAGCTCCTCAGATACTAGCCAGCACTCCAACAGCCCCAAAAATGGACATCGCTTCATGGCCAGCCTGATGACAGCTGAGACCTGCGCCAAGCTGGAACCAGAGGATGGTAAGAAATGAGACCACCTTGATCAACCTAGAAAATGTCAAAAACACCATGCCTATGTCCAAAACCTTGGAGATCCGAAGATACATCAAATATTTGCCTAAAGCTCACTTTGAGCTTTGAATCTGTTGTAGATGTACTTATGATGTCATGGTGCCATTGAAAGCAGCCTGAAACCTCTCTAGAAAGTAATGCATTACAATGTTGTGTTACGCCCTAACAAATTAACTAATTGCGTTATGTAGCTACTTTTTATGGAAAGTAAAACATTACTTACCTTTTGTGTTACTTTTTTGTCACCTGAAGCTGGGCTTGCTTGTTTATTTTTAACAACAACAACACAAAGTTATATTTTAGGCAATTATAAAGGGCCTTTCATGCCAAAAGTGAAATTAATAAGCCTCAAGCACTTACTCCCGATTTCTTTCAGCAAAAGACAGGAGAGGTGTCAGTGAATAAATGGGAAAACAAAGTAACTTGTGTTTCTTATTTGCAAAAGTAACTATTATCTTGTCAATTTAAAAGTAATGCATTACTTTACTATTTATTTGATAAAAGTAGTCAGATTACATAACTTAAGTTACTTGTAATGCACTACCCCCAACACTGCATATTAGTACCTAAATGGTGTATTTTAGTACTTAAAAGGTGCAATTTAGTACCTTGTGAAAATGTTCAGTAGAGTGACAGCTTTTGTAGCTGAGAGTGTACCCTTAAAAGGGACACCTTTGTAATTTATTCAACCCGAAAGGTGCATATTAGTACCTTAAGAGTACTTATCACTTCTCTAAAGTATTGTGTACCTCATACACAGAATATTACTGTACCTTTAGGAGGACAACAACTATCTCGAGGAAAGTACCCATAAAGGGACATCTTTGTACCTTAAATACCCAATAAAGTTGTGAGGTAAATAAGGTAAAAAAAGATGTCCTTTTAAGGGTACTTTCCTCGTAAAAGTTGTATTCCTAAAGGTACGGTTGTATTCTGACAGTGTATAAGGTACCTGAATCCACAGAATGCTAACTGATAAATCACTGACTGACAAGATAGTGAGGCAATCGTGCCTTAGGTTTCGGGCCGGGTTCATGGCTATGGTGGTCTGCCAGCAAGACCAATGTCACTGTACTTGCCTGGAGCAGTAGATAAGTTTATGCTGGTCTAAGCTGGTTCTTTCAACTGTGTTTACAGTGGATGAGAACATCGATGTGACCAGTAATGAACCTGAAAGGAGTTCTCCAGAGTACGGCAGTGCTCTCTACCCCTCACGTGGACCAGAGAGTGTATATGAAACCTCAGCCCGCCTGCTCTTCATGTCTGTTAAATGGGCAAAGAACTTGCCGGTGTTTTCCCATCTACCATTCAGAGACCAGGTGAGAGTCTATTATTCCTTACTCTACTACCACCAGTTGAGTATTTTTCTGATTTGCTAATCAAGAAGCAGAGGGATTTCGAGCCAAAAAAACATAGTTACGTTGTTTTTCAGATATACTGTATAATAATCTGCAAGTGCCATTCAAAATAGCTAATAATTTTGATTAATCTGCCTAACTTCAACTTTCTGATTCATAAATTTTAACCCAGTGCTCTTTGTGAATTTAGGTGATTCTACTTGAGGAAGCATGGAGTGAGCTGTTTCTTCTGTGTGCAATTCAGTGGTCGCTACCTCTGGACAACTGCCCCCTGCTGTCCCTGCCGGACCTCTCACCCTCAGGACAGGGCAAGGGAAGCCCCTTGGCCTCGAATGTGAGGGTCCTGCAAGAAGTGTTTAGCCGCTTCAAGCCCCTCCAAGTGGATCCGACTGAGTTTGCATGCTTGAAAGCCATTGTCTTGTTTAAACCAGGTAGGTTTTTCCTTCTCTTCTTCCCATAAGGGGGCACAAATGATAGCATGTATTACAAGAACTGAACTAGTGGGGTATAAATGTTGTTCTGGGTGAGTAATCTTCACAATCTGTAACAGAAACAAGAGGACTCAAAGACCCAGAACAGGTGGAGAACCTACAAGATCAGTCCCAAGTGCTGCTAGCTCAACATATCCACACTCTTTACCCCAGTCAAGTCGCCAGGTGAGCAAATATACAAGCATGCCTTTGCATGAAGAAGTTAAACTGTATTTTTGAGAGTGGACATAGCCAATGCAAATTATTCTTATGAATCTCTTTTCTTAGGTTTGGCAGACTAATGCTTCTCCTTCCATCCCTTCACTTTGTGAGTTCGGAAAGAATCGAGCAACTTTTCTTCCAGAGGACCATCGGGAACACGCCCATGGAGAAACTCTTGTGTGACATGTTCAAAAACTGAGGAGCTCTTTCTGAAAGACTGTTTTTAGAGGAATCAAATCCTCAAGAATTTAGGTGCTGTGCTTTACTGCCGTGCTAGTTATGATGCCAATGAATCTGCCTGAATGCTAAAAAAGCGCAAATGCATGTAAGCCACATTATTCTTTTGCATAGGTTGCTTATTTTGTCTCATTATGTAATTTTATATGTCTCTTTTTATTTGCGTTACTGTAGTTTTTATACCTATAATATTGCTATGCATCTTCCTTATTTGGAATCTCAGATATTTGGCAAAGCCTGTTTATGTATATCATGTTGAGAATGCAAATTGCCTGTCAAGGCCATTATAATGCAATGTTATCTAGAATATGTTTAATGATCAGTTTAAAAGGAATTATTAACAAATACCCCTTTTGAAGGGGGCACTTTTGTAAAAGCTGAAAGATATGCCTCATATTTGTAGGACGTATAAATAAAAT
This sequence comes from Carassius carassius, assembly GCF_963082965.1. Classification (NCBI taxonomy): domain Eukaryota; kingdom Metazoa; phylum Chordata; class Actinopteri; order Cypriniformes; family Cyprinidae; genus Carassius; species Carassius carassius. The sequence continues at coordinate 16,900,541 of NC_081797.1, read as the reverse complement.
ATATTATTAATCCTACTGAATTAAATTTTATTTGCAGAAGCAATCCTTTTTAATGATGATATTACCCTTCCAACCATGATGCATCTCACTTCCGGTACTCTAGAGCCCTCAGCACATGACGTCACATTAGACATCGCAAAACACTAAAGTGCTTCTTGTTTATGGCTGTCTCGCCATGGACTGAGCTCAAAATAACAATAATATCAGGTCACAGTCATCACAGAGAGAGCGGTCTCTTCTGACACGGCGTGGCAATGTTTGGAAAGTCTTCAGGCTATGAGCATCGGTGTCTGTCGCAGAGAGATTCAGTGTACAGTGACACTCCTGGACTCTTTTCATCTCATGCTGCATTCACTCACAGTGATTATGATCAGAGAGGACTTTCGTTTGATTATGTGCCTAAAGTCTCTCAAAACACACTTACAGTGCACATATTAAATAAGTAAATATGACTATAGCTTAGAACAGTATTTCTCTCTCTCTCTCTCTCTCTCTCTCTCTCTGTGTGTGTGTGTGTGTGTGTGTGTGTGCATGTGTGTGTGTGCATGTGTTTGTGTGAGGGTGTGTTTGTGTGTGTGTGTTTGTGTGTGTGTGTGTGTGTGTGTGTGTGTGTTTGTGTGTGAGTGAGTGTGTGTTTGTGTGTGTGTGTGTGTGTGTGTGTGTTTGTGTGTCTGTCAGTGTGTGAGAGTGATTAATACTTAAATACTTAAATACTTATAAACACACACACACAAACACACACACACACACACACACATATATATATATATATATATATATATATATATATATATATATATATATATATATATTCTAATAATATATAAAAAAGTCTATTTATTATTCAGTAGTTATATATATAATAAAAAGTAATTTGATTATATATATGAATAGTACTGTAGTTTTATATAATACTTATAATTTTTGATAATTATTAATTTTACACTTTTCACAACAGATAAATCTCAGGGATTGTTGTCCTGGATTTGTAACTTGATCGTAACGTTCCTGGTTTTCCTAGTTACCTTCATAACTTTTCCCATATCTGGATGGTTTGTCCTAAAGGTCAGTTCGAATCGCATTTTTAGGAGAGTTTTTGCGTTTTTAAAAGCATTTCTTAAATTCAGGTTGTACCGAACTATGAGAGGACTGTTGTTTTTCGGCTGGGCCAGATCCGTCCTCCTAAAGGTCTAGTGGTTCTGGTTCTGCCTTTCATTGATCAGTGGCAGAGAGTTGACCTGCGGACCAGAGCCTTCAGCGTCCCACCATGCAAGGTGCAATGAAACAATGATTTGTTTTTTAGTTCAATTACATTTAAAAACACATCTTTCTACACACCCAAGTATTTTGAGATTTCACACAATTTTCCCGACCAAAAGGTCACCACCAAAGACAGTGGTCTGGTGTCAGTTGACTATAGCTCTGCACTTCCTGAACCAGGCGGCTGTGTCCCAATCCAGTCAGTGTTCCTCAATTGTAAGTCAGTTTTGGATAAAAGTGTCTGTCAAATAATTAAATGTAAATGCATCTATGATTCCCTATTTTTTTCACACCAGCAGGATAAACCGAATCTCATTCTTTGGTCTCCTCAGATGGTGTGAGTTTCACTGATGAGCTGTGTTGAGCTGCAGCTGTGAGCGTCAGTCGTGTGGATGGACTGATGGATGCGGTCTGCTCCGTGCTGTCAGAGCCGCTGGTTCAGGTGCGAGCCTGTTACCGCTTTCAGATCACCCCTGACTCTGGACAGGACAACTGCTACTACGTGGACCTGACACAAGGTGAGACTGAGAGAATTAAAAACACTGTTTACCATAGAAAGTGTTGCATTACTTGAAATAAAAAAAGCAACTAAAATAAAATGCAATATAAAAACATTTTTCAGGGCAACATTTCTCACTTTCAGTTAGTTTAACTTGATGTACTAAAATAACTGCAGCTAAAATAACTGTTTAATAACTAAACAGAATTAAAATGAATTAAAGTTATATATATATATATAACAGACATCCCAACCTGCAAAAAGTCATTTCAGGGAGGTATCTCCCCCCCCAGCAGCCTTCCCTGTGCTTAGCCTCCCTAACATGTTGTGGTCCCTAACAGATATAAAAGTATAAAATATTATTTCTATAAGCTATAGGCCTATGTAATTATTCGTTAATTATGTTTAAATATGTAGATTACTTTTACTATTTATATAATCTGCTTATACAATTTATGTAAACTGCTTTTATTTATTTTCCATTGCAACTTTAAACAGGTCTAAGGAGTTTGTTGTTTTCATGTAGCCTTGGCAACTAGCCTGAATAATATGCAGATGAAATTAAACTTGTCAACTCACCTCAACATGCCTTTTGCAATCATATAACCCCCCATGGGCAATGCTTGAGCAAGACTGTCATTATGTTTGACACCTATAAGACAGGGGTACACTTTCGTTTAGTCTGCCGTAAAATGTGTCTTATACTTTTTTTGTTTTGTGGCACTCTCCCTCAGCAATGGTGCTCCTGTTTCTAGATAGACATAACTGATTAATTTTGTTCGGGACAAGAGATAAAAGCCCGCCCACACTGACAATTGATTGGTTGATTTGCAGAAACAGGCCAATCAGGATGCTCTCTGTCTTACATGCGCTTCGCACACACGCACATTAGCACACACGCAAGGTCTCTCGCTCCCTCTCCCTCTCTGCCGTGCGTGCGCTACACGGTTTCAAACAAACACAGTATCTGTTTCGCATGCGCGCTTTTGCTCGCTCGGTCTAGATTCCGGGAGATTTTAACTAATTTGCGGGTCTCAGGGAGCCGCTTTTAATATGCGGGAGACTCCCGGAACTTCCGGGAGACTTGGGATGTCTGCACAGGTGTGTTGCCTTCTGTTAGTGTGAAGTGTATTAATGCCGCACACTTTTTCAGCGGCGCTGGTTCTGGAAGTATTTATTTCTTTAGCTTTTCCTGTAGGGATTTAAGAAAAGTCTTAATTAAAGTGCTATAAGCCGTGAACCAAACCAATCGGCTACGAGGAAAATCACAACTGGACAAACTTTGATGTGAAGCAATACAAATTTTGAAAGTCAGACAAAGGTACTACACTTGTGCTTAACGAATTTAATGAGGGAAAGAATTACAATCCCATGAAGCATTGTGAAGGACATAAATTAAAAACAGAGAAATATAAAACTATCCATTCCAAGTTGTTGATTGTATGTATAGAAACAATATATATATATTTAATTAAATATTTAAGTATTTTGAGAGCGCGATTGCAACATTTGCAGTGTTTCATGGGAGTGGGCGGAGCTCAGCTCTCTGATTGGTGGAATTGTCTGCACAGCATCATGGGTAATGTAGTTTTTAACCATATATTCTGCTGTTAAATGATTAATCAAAACATAAGTTGAAACTGATGGCTTCAACAAAAGTATACCACCAGTTAGCACCCTCAGTGTTCACAGCAGGTCTGTTTAGGTCTTTGCACACCTCTCGTCCGAAATTTTTTCTCGTTTCAGGAAACAAGGTTCAGGTTAAATTTTCTGTGTTTTTGCATCCGTAGCAAAGCATTTTGATAAGAAAGTATGACAAATATGAACAAACAACAACAAAAAAAACCATACAAAATTATGGACCTTTAAGGTTAAAAAAAATCCCTATGTTAAAAAATGTCCCTAAGGAGAAAATGAATGTCATTTTCATTTCTGGAACTGTTGTGCTGTTTACCTAAACCTAAATAGGAAAAATATCATATCGTATGGAAGCATATGGGTAGCATTATTCAATTTGGGATGTTATATGCAAAATGACAATGCAATATGTAAAATGACAATGCTTTTCTGTATTTACATTTACATTTTCCAATACATTTGTGCAACGTTTGGTGCAAAATGAAAATGAAAATTAAATTACATAAATTTAATTTGCCATTTCATACACTAGTTTTAATATGTAAAATGAATACTAATTTTAACGCTTTATAAGTTGCAAAATGAAAATGAAAATGTATTACAGAAATGATTAGATATGTCTAACATGTTCAAGCAAAAACTGTGGCAAAATGATCATTTAAATGCTATTTTTCTCAAATGCATTAACACTCACAGTCAAGACACTTACGATTGCATTTTCATTCAGTGTCCCGCAATGAATGTAGCAAAATTCAATGTGCACATTGAAAATGCATTCCGAGCCGATCACGTGTCCGCCCCCTCCCGCCATGTCAATCACTGCGTGAACAAGGCGGGGCTTGAAGCACTGTAATGTCTGAAACTACACTCACTGTTAATTAACATAATATTTGAATCAGATGTAGCTGGGCACATAATTCGTGCTGCTGCGACTTGCAAGAGACCCCGTTAAATTATTTCTAGGTTGTATACTGTATTGTATAAATATTGTCCCACTGATAAAAACAGTGCAAATAGTTCTGTCTCCTTGGATAACAGTGAAGTGGAAATAAATATAGTTAAATTTATGAAATAAAATTAAATAGGATTTTTTGGGAAGGTAAGTCTGGCCAGTTAAATTAAATTATTTCTAGGTTATAGTATTGTATAAATATTGTCCCACTGATAAAAACAGTGCAAATAGTTCTGTCTCCTTGGATAACAGTGAAGTGGAAATAAATATAGTTAAATTTATGAAATAAAATTTAATAGGATTTTTTGGGAAGATAAGTCTGGCCAGTTATACAGCAACACGAGACAGACGAGTCTGAAGATCTGAGCTGAATTTGGTGAAACATTAAAGTTCTAGTCTGTGTCAATTACTCTCATAAATAATAATAATAATAATGTTACCCGTATTTTTCGGTATAAGTTGCATCAGTCCAAAAATACGTCATGACGAGGAAAAAAACATGCAAGTCGCATTTATTCAGAACCAAGAGAAAACATTACCGTCTACAGCCGCGAGAGGGCGCTCTGGGGTAGGCTACAGGAGCACTGAGCAGCATAGAGCTAATTTTACTATTTTTATTTAGAAATGTAACTATATTATTTTTTACACTTATTTATTAATGTCACACACACATACCTAGTGCTTTATGACTTAAAAGATGAGAGTGGTAAATGTTACAGACATGGAACTGTTTTGAACAAACGGTCTTGTCCATGTTCTCTCACTTGAATCCTCTTCTTGAGATTTGAGTCTCTGACCTTCTGCAAGCCCCGCCGTGTTCACGCAGTGATTGACATGGCGGGAGGGGGCGGACACGTGATCGGCTCGGAATGCATTTTCAATGTGCACATTGAATTTTGCTACATTCATTGCGGGACACTGAATGAAAATGCAATCGTAAGTGTCTTGACTGTGAGTGTTAATGCATTTAAGAAAAATAGCATTTAAATGATCATTTTGCCACAGTTTTTGCTTGAACATGTTATACATATCTAATCATTTCTGTAATACATTTTCATTTTAATTTTGCAACTTATAAAGCGTTACAATTAGTATTCATTTTACATATTAAAACTGGTGTATGAAATGGCAAATGAAAATTCTGTAATTTAATTTTCATTTTGCACCAAACATTGCACAAATGTATTGGAAAATGTAAATGTAAATACAGAAATGCATTGCCATTTTACATATTGCATTGTCATTTTGCATATTACATCCCAAATTGAATATTGCTACCCATATGCTTCCATAATATCGGAGCTGTGGCTTTTGATAGTGTTCATTCAGGTGATTTGGGTTTGAGTCAGGCTTGCAACATCTCTGAAACCCTTTCTACTGTAGTCTCTTGATGTTACTCTACCATTAATCAGTAAAGTGAGGGAAAAAGCCACAAATAAGTCAGAAGCAGATGTCTTACTGAAACAGTGGGTAAGATCAATGAGTGCAGAATATCTGGTTGCCTAGAAAGAGGATAAGAAATGCATTTTTACGCAGTAGTGTTAATTTCATTAATGAAAACTTTGATGAAAAATGTTCGTTGATGAACTTTTTTCCCATGACTAAGATGAGACGGCAATATGTTTTGATCAGTTGAACTATTGATGAAAAACTTCACTAAAATGCTCATACATTTCATTGACTTAAACAAAAACAGGACATGGTTGACTAAATATGACATTTAAAATTTACATATTTAGGCTGTATCACACTGAGGCGAATCGCTGAACGAACATTGCTTTCACAACGATTGATCGCCTCCTGCTATTTCACGCCTGCACAGTAGGTGGCGCCGATCAGCAATGCATTTTTCATCAGACATACGTCTCCTTTAATCTTGTCTGCTGCTCAGTACATTATTATAGTGTTCAGGGAGATCTGAACACCGTCATGAAGCTGGAGACACTCATCCAGCTCCTCAAGAACACATGAAGTCATTCATTATAACGCTTTCGTCTGCAGTGGTTTCATTTCAATTTAATCTTTGAGATTACAGAAATATGTTTTCTAATAAATGTATATTTTAATACAGTGAGTCTTGCATTACTGCACACACACACACACACACACACACACACACATGTAGCAACATCCTTGAGGTTTGTGTTTGTGGGTGATTCGTTGTCTTGTCCAAGGCTGGCTGTCTCTCGACCTTTGACCCGCTAACGTTTGCTGCCCTTGGACGACTGTTTACACAGAAAACTACACAAGGTTATTCCACTATAAGCCTCTTAGTGTATATATTTTTGTTCACTTGAGAAATCAGTACTCTTAAAACACACTTCTAAAGACTGAAAAAAGTGGATAATGTTTCCCTCACATTTTTCCTTTGTGTGTGTAAAAAATTAAATAAATAATCAGCCCAACTCTTTTCAACATTGATAATAAGAAATGTTTCCTGAGCAGCAAATCAGCATATCAGAATGATTTCTGAAGGATCATGTGACACTGAAGACCGGAGGAATGATGCTGAAAATACAGATTTGATCACAGGAATAAATTACAATTTACATTATATTCAAACAGAAAACAGTTCTTTTAAATTGTAAAAATATTTCAGTATTTTCTGTATTTTTGATCAAATAAATGCAGCCTTGGTGAGCAGAAGAGACTTCTTTCAAAAACATTCAAATCTTACAACCCAAAAATTTTATTTTATTAATAAAGAATATTCTGTAAATGATTACACACACACACACACACACATATATATATAGTTTCAAGTTTGTGTAAGGCGGTCCCAGTGAATTTGGGGTGGTCTCTTTGCAGATGTCCTCGGGTCACTTCATCATCATCATCACCCTGTCGTGTGGAGTGGGAAGTGTTATAAAAACACAAGGGCGCTGATGGAGCGTGTGCTGGAGAGGAGCGTCAGAGCGGGACAGTGAGAGAGGAGATGTCCCGCTGCAGTCTGAGGGCCCGTCTGGCTCCGTGTCTCTCCAGACAGGTCAGAGCTGCTCACACGGGACAGGTCCCTGTCGTCAGACAGGACAACTCTGCCGTACGAGCCTTCAGTGAGATTCCCGGACAATGGAAGAACAGCGTGGCCAATCTCTACACGTTCTGGAGGATGGACGGCCTCAGGAATATCCACCGGATCATGCTGCACAATTTCAATATGTATGGTCCTATTTACAGGTAAAGAAGACTCCTTCATTACGACTTGCTACATGACAGTCTGTGCCATATACACAAGATTATTATACCTCACACTTTCCATAACATTTTCAGTTCAACACTCAGACAACAAAATATCCAAAAACATGCCAGCAGAAAGAAATTTGCAGTATTTTATTTTTAACTACTATGGAAATAATATATAATTACAATATAAATACACATATACTGTATACTATACAATAAATATACAGTAGTATTACATTTTTTTTAACGTATGCTTTTGTATGTGTGTGAGTGTGTTATTTCCAGGCCTAAAAATTATAGAAATTAATCAAATTAATAGAAGTAAAATAAAAATATATTTCTTTTGTGAAATTTATTTATTTATTAATCTCGGATATTTTACACTGACAACTGGAAAAGTAATATAATTGTATTAATAAAATAATTTATGAATTCATAATTTTTTATTTAACCTTTTTATTATTATTTTATTCTGTAAAAATGGGTTTAATGACATAAACAGTACTAAAGATTCCCATTTGACCTGAAAAAAGTCCTTAAAAAATACATTTAAATTAATAACATTAATATTTAAAATAATGAATATTTATTACTAGTTACTTCAAATTACTAATACTTTATTATAAAAATAATTGTATTTGTATTTATATAAAATATTTATATAATTATAAAATAGTAATTATTAAAAAAAACTGAGGATATAAAGTCCATGTTTTTATTTAATTTTGTCATGTAACAACCCAATGGTTATTTGCATGCTGATTATAACAATTTTGCCCATTTTTTTTTACCTACGTATATATTTGTATACCACCACAGAAAAAAAAAACTTTTAATGTAGAAATTAAAATTAAATAGTATATATATATTTATTTGCATTTTACTAATACTACTACTACTCATAATAACACGAGAGTATAAAGATGCTTACCCTTAACAATACATTATGTACATATATACATTATACATGTAAATAATACATTATGTATTAATGTACCTGTACAGGGAAAAGGTTGGGTACTATGAGAGTGTGAACATCATCAAGCCGGAAGACGCTGCTGTTCTGTTCAAAGCTGAGGGTCATTATCCCAAGAGACTCAGGGTGGAAGCGTGGACCTCCTACAGAGACTACAGGAACCGCAAATATGGCGTCCTGCTCAAGTAGGCACCGTCTATTCTTATCTGCTAGAACACACTTACTGGAACAGTAACACATGTTGATTTGTTCCTGCAGAGACGGAGAGGACTGGAAATCCAACAGGATCGTTCTGAACAAGGAAGTGATTTCTCCAAAGGTGCAGGGGAACTTTGTGCCTCTGCTGGATGAGGTCGGTCAGGACTTTGTGGCGCGTGTCTATAAGAAGATCGAGAGGACCGGACAGAACGAATGGACCACAGATCTGTCCCATGAGCTCTTCAAGTACGCACTGGAATGTAAGCTTTCAGACGACTGTCTTATTTTAAATCATTGTACACTGAAATGTGAAAAAGTGACTAAGAAATTGAATAATTGACTAACAATTTATATATATATATATATATATATATATATATATATATATATATACACACACACACACACACACATATATATATATATATATACACACACACACACACACACATATATATATATATATATATATATATATATATGTATATATGTGTGTGTGTGTGTGTGTGTGTGTGTGTGTGTGTGTGTGTATGTATCTATCAATTATATAAATATTTATATATCATTTTTTCGTTTTATTTACAATTTTTATAACATGATACATAGTGTTATAGTTACTCCATTTACATTTAATCCAAAATAACTTCACAATGATAAAACATTGCAAATTTATGTGTACAATTTTTTTTACTATTCATTTATGTACTTAATTTATGCACAAAAAATGTATGCATACATTTTTATCATTTTAATAAATAAATTATAATAAATATACATTGTAAAATGCATCTATTGATGATATTTTGATTATTATATTATTATTACATTTTAATAATAATTATTCAGTAATATTTAAAAATACTATATACAATATTTGCATTACACATTATATAATATAATTTAATAATTTATATATTTCCATGCATACATTTTGTAAAATATATCAACTATTATCTATTGTTTTATGTTTTGTATTTTAACTGTTTTAATAAATATTTACATTATACATTATATAATAGAAAAATGTAAGCATTTTTATGCATACATTCTGTAAAATATTTCAATCGCTACATAATATTTTAATATTTATTACATTATTATTATATTTAAATAATTATTCAATAATAAACTGTAAAAAAAATAATTATAAAATGTTTACATTGTATATTATATAAATGAATAATGTGTGTATTCTTATGCACACATTTTGTAAAACATTTCAATTACTGTCTAATACCTTTAATACATTTGTAATAATAATTATTCGATAATATTAAAAATACATTATATCGCATTTACATTATGGATCACATACTACAATTTATGTATTTTATGCATACATTTTGTAAAACATATTAAGTACTACGTACAATTTTAATAATAATTACAAAATAATATTTTCATTAACTTTCTGTGTCAGTTTTAACAGCTGTTACTGGTCAGTTCTCCTCTGTAATAGGGAATTAAAAAATACATTTTCCATACCTTATAAACCAATTCATGATCTGAGACAGTAATATTTTTTCAAATATTAAAGACATATTTTGGCCTTTGAGATTTGAATTTTTGGAGATCATCATTCATTAAGGAAATGATGATATATTTAATGACATGACACTGTTGATGAAGAGTGTTTTTGTTGTTGTTGTTGTTATAATTTACATGCATTATCTATAACAGAAATGTATAAATGTGGTGTGTGTTTCTGTCAGCGGTGAGTCATGTGCTGTACGGCGAGCGTTTGGGTCTGCTGTTGGACTACATTGATCCTGACGCCCAGCACTTCATTGACTGCATCACACAGATGTTTAAGACCACCTCGCCCATGCTGTACCTCCCGCCGGCCCTGCTCCGCCACACAGGGGCCAAAGTCTGGAAGGACCACGTGGAGGCTTGGGACGGCATCTTTAACCAGGGTAACACCACACTGTTAATTAAAAATCCATGCTAAGATTTTGGCTGGAAACACCTCCACTGATTTCTCATCACTCACTGTGGTTTTCCAAAGCCGACCGATGCATCCAGAGCATCTACAGACAGCTGAGGAAAACTCCAGATGGTGATCAGAAGTACCCTGGTGTGCTGGCCAGCCTCCTAATGCTGGACAAACTGTCCATCGAAGACATAAAGGCCAGCATCACGGAGCTGATGGCAGGCGGCGTGGACACGGTACGAGAAATAATCAACGCTAGAGGAACAGTCCATTCGTAATTAATGCCATCATTCACTCACCGACGGCATTTCAAACCTCTAGGACTTTCAATCTTCAGCTGAATACAAAAGAAGAAGACATCCTGAAGTATGTTGGTAACCAATGACTTACAGTTGAGGCCAAAAGTTTTGATCCCCCTTTCAGAATGTGCAAAATGTTCATTATTTTACCAAAATAAGAGGGATCATACAAAATACATGTTATTGTTTATTTAGTACTGATCGGAATAAGATATTTACTAAACCGTATGATTTTGAGATCCATCTTTTCAGACTGAGGACAACTGAGGGACTCCTACACAATTATATATTTTTAGGCAAAATAAAAAAAAAACTACACATTTTGTTCAAAAGTTTTCACGCCCCGACTCTTGATGCATGGTTTTTCCATCTGGAGCATCAGTGAGTGTTTGAACCTTCTGTGATAGTTGTGTATGAGTCCATCAGTTGTCCTCCGTGTGAAAAGAAATCAAAATCATAGTCATTGTTGGAAAGGGTTCACGTACACAAAAATGCTGGAAAACCAAAGAATTTGTGGGACTTTAGGGATTTCTCTGAAGAACAGCAGGCAGTTTAACTGTTCAGAACAAACAAGGAACTCATGAACAACTAATGATGTTTTAGTAACAAGGTTCGGGAGGAGCGCGTCAGATACTTAGCCTAATCGACACCAGTGGACCACAATCAAGTAATCAATACCATAGTATTAATACCGCTGACTTACCTCTATCCACTGACGGTTTATCAGCATCTCTCCTCCACCCCATCTCCTCACTTCGAGTTCACTTTATAAATAGACAGGGAAGGGGGGGTACTCTAGGTTCGGGCCATTCCCAAGCTTGGAGCGCTTCCCCAGACAGCACACCAAATATGCATACCAAACCTCAGCTAATTAAATGTAAGCGTGAACTCGTGAATCACTATACAAAAAAACACAGCTGTGGATCATTCAGCTAACAACACAGTATTAAGAATATTGAACTGGGTAATTTTTGTAAATTCTTCAACTATTATTTTCTCTTGTGGACTATTTGTAAACATCTGTTATGTGAAATATCTCATTCAGGACAGTACTAAATAAACAATTACATGCATTTTGTATGATCCCTCTTATTTTGGTAAAATAATGAACATTTTGCAGATTCTAAAAGGGGGATGTCAACTTTTAAGTAAATGGCTACCCCTAACTACTTGGTTAACAACATTCTTCAAAGTATCATCTTTTGTGTTCAGCTGAAGAATGAAAGTCATACAGTTTAGTAATGACATGCGGGTGAGTAAAGTATTTTCACATAGCATTTTTTTCCAATGGAAGTCAATGGCTACTGCTAACTACTTGGTTCCCAATTTTCTGTTCTGTTCAGCTGAAGAAAGAAACTCATGCTGTTTTGGAATGATGACAGAATTTATGAACTATGCCTTTAATTGCAATATTGTTATGCATCAGACGTCTATCACACTGTTGTGGACGCTCTATGAATTGGCGCGACATCCGGACCTGCAGGAGGAGATCCGGGCCGAAATCTCAGCCGCGCGTATCGCCTCTGAAGGAGACGTGGTGCAGATGCTCAAGATGGTTCCTCTCCTTAAAGGAACCTTGAAGGAAACTCTGAGGTACACAAACACTTTCTGTTCAATTATGGGTACTGATTTTTTTATTAAAACACATTTGAACATTTGTCATTTTCTTCTAAGTTAAAGTAAAAACAAAATCAAAACAAAAGCATGCACATCACTGCAAAAACACTCAAACAGGGTGCTCGAAAAATATACTGAAAACAGAAAAAATAGGCACACCTAGGATCCAAAAAAATTATAATAATAATAACACGATCACATAGGTGTTATTACATTTTGGTATTTTGGTAGCTTAGGTGCACCAACATTCATCTGTTTTCTTAAGAAAACATTTTTATTATGAACTCTATACTGTTTAAAAGTCTGGAGTTATAAATAAATTAACACTTATATTCAGAAATAACACATTAAATACAAATGTAAATGCATTTCTATTCAAATAAATGCAATAAATAAATTTTGAATGTTCTATTTATCAAAGAATCTGGAAAAAAAAAAAAACGAGTGCAGAAACAATTTTCACTCAGAAACGTCTTGTAAATTTCACAAATAATTACAGGAAATGCCAAGTAACATGTTGAATTAAACATGAAATGTTGACGTAGAAAGAGTGAAACATTATTTACTTGTAAAATGTACTCAAATAATCTTCACTGACTTAATATGAAGACTTTTAAAGTGACAATCATAAATCATTTGAATATTCAATGTTAAAATTGTCATTTTTTTACACCAAATACAATGTTTCAAATTTCACCACAACTGACCATTTTGAAACTAATTAAGACTTTAACAACAGTTAGCTAGTTTAGTTACTAATGACACAAACAGTGTCAGACTGGAGAGCATCCTTAAGATTATTTCAAACGCCTGAAATATCAAATAACTGCATGTATTTAGGATACAGAAACACTCATTTAGATGAAATAAACTAGTGTATAAAAAAAGTACATTGTAAGAGACTTTACAATGGCCTTTACAAGGCCAAAAGTACCCATCAACTCTCTTTTGAAGGTTACATCCTGTAGCAGTGAGTCTACAAAGATACATCACTGAAGACATCGTCCTTCAAAATTATCACATTCCAGCTGGGGTGAGTTTGATTTAGAGGATACTGTACTGAGAAAATACTACTGTCTATGTACCTGTTTCCATGGGTTCATCTGTCTGTGTGCATCAGACCTTAGTTCAGCTGGGTCTCTACGCTATGGGTCGGGATCACCGGATCTTCCCGCATCCGGAGCAGTACCGTCCCTCTCGCTGGGTCCAGTCCCAGAGCCACTACTTCAGGAGCCTGAGCTTCGGCTTCGGCCCACGCCAGTGTCTGGGCCGCAGGATCGCCGAGACCGAGATGCAGCTCTTCCTTATTCATGTATGTGGATGTCTAAAGGGAGGGGCATCACTTCCTCTATACTGCCAAAGTAACGGTGCATGGATTTTCTTTATATTGTTATTTTGTGATCTGTATAGATGCTGGAGAACTTCAGGTTTGAGAAGCAGAGGCAGGTGGAGGTCAGGAGCACGTTTGAGCTCATCCTGCTGCCCGAGAAGCCCATCATGCTCACCATCAAACCGCTGATCGCCAGCCGATAGCAGAGCTGCAAACAGGAAATGATGTCAAAGACAGAATTATGAGAAAGTTCAAATATTTTGTGACTCGAAAATTTTTCTTGGCTATTCTACTCATTTGTTTCGAAGATTTTGACCTTTCTATTATTCTAAAATTGCCTGGTAATGTCTAAAATAAATTCATCTAAATATTCTAAAGACACTATATATGAATTAAGGGTGGGAATCTTTTGGTACCTCGCGATTCGATTCATATCGATTTTTGGGGTCATGATTTGATTAAAAATCGATTCACCTTTTTCCAATTTTTAACCAATTTTTCATTTACTTTTTTGTGCACATTGGACATCAAACACACCAGTATTTTGATTCAAAAACACACCAGTCTATAGTATGGGTAGTCCTAGTCTCAGCCTCAGACGTCACGCCCACAGACCGTTGGCTACACGTCTGATGCATATGGGATACAAAAGTGGAAACACTTCAGGAGTGTCGAAGTCGTCATCGGATTGGTTGAATTCTACAGGTTTTCCACGAGATGCGTGTCGCATTTTTTAGCGTTCCAAATGGAAACAAAGATGACGTGCCAAAACCCCTCACAAAAGAAGAAAGCCATCATGTTTACAACTGAGATGACGAGCGCTTATCAGGATCAGCTTAACACTGGATTTTCAAAAGTATTGAAATATAGAGAGTTTTACACACTGGTCTGTTTTTGTGGTGACATTTCCATGTATCGAAACGTGTTGATGAACGAAACAAACTGTGATTGGTTGTTTGACATGTCGGTCAAACGGCCTCATGGGCGGGACTTGGCCAATGAAAGCTGCCATACACGAGACTAGGGTAGTCCAGACTCAAGTAATCATTTATCGTAATTTATCGTAAAATGTAATTTATTCCTGTGGTTTAGAAGCAGATTTTTTTGTGATTTCAAAGCTGAGTCATTACTCCAGTCACGTGATCCTTCAGAAATCATTCTAATATTCTTATTTGCGACTAAAAAATAAATAAATAAATAAACATTTATTATTATTATGTTGAAAACAGCTGAGAGGAATGGAAATGAAAAGTTCAGAAGACCAGCATTTATCTGAAATATAATTCTTTTATAACATTATAAATGTCTTTATCATCATAACATTATAAATGTCTTGATCAATTTAAAGCATCCTTGCTCAATAAAATTATTAATTTCTATAATTTCTCGAATAAATAAATAATATAAACTCCAAGCTTTTGAATGGTATATTGTATAATCTTACAAAAACATTTTCGCAGATAAATGCTGTTCTTTGTATCTTTCTATTCATCAAAATCTTTTTACATTTTGTAAAAATGTGTGTGCGATATTATGTGCATAATACAGAACGACGGTGTTTACCACAAGTTTTACGAGATTATGCTCAGGATCTGCTTATCATCAGTCATCATTCTTTACTCTGTTTATGTGGTAAGTGAAATTTTCTGTAGGCCAACTCTAATGTAAAAGTCAACACGTTGTACGTTTCTGTGCTTTTCTGACTACACAACTCTTGCAGAGGGGTTTAGCATTTTTAGTTTCCAACAACATGTTATTATTATTTAATATTAATTAATTATTATTAGTTTTTATAATAACTAGAAAATAGTTGTTGTTGTTTTTTTATTTGTGAATTGATGCGAATCACGATTCAAATATACAGGTAAATTGATTTTTCACCCCACTGTAATATAGCTATATAATATAAAAATGACTTACTATTCAAAAAATTCCAAGATTTTCTGCAATGTAATGAATTAATAAAATAAAATAAAAATGTCATTACTATTAATGTAATTTACTAACACTGATGGGATGTGGTCACTTAAGAGGTTCCAGTTGCCTGTGTCGAGTATGTCCCAATACAGAATCAGTCACACTTTTCTGTTAGAAAATAAAAAAAGAATGACTTCTTGAATAGATGATACCATTAACATTGTATATTTCAATCATGACAACTCTTGGAACAGTTGTAGCATGTTAATGGATGTGATAATGTTTATTTATTCGGTCTTGGCTGACTAGATCTGCTACACGTGCATGTACTGTATAGATACATTTAAAATGTAATAATTTAGCAGACGCTTTTATCCAAAGCGACTTACAAATGAGAACAACAGAAGCAATTTTTCAAGAATGGAATAGAATAGACAAAAGTAAAGACTTTGCTACTTCTGGTAGATACATAGACATGTTGCTGTGAGCAAGTAAGATTTACTGCTGTGAATAGGCATAAATAAATGCAGTAGCAGATCTAGACAGGTGGTGCTGGGGAGGTGGAGGGTTTCAGAGGAACACTGATAGTGTTACAGGACGATCTTACAGTGAACAACATGATAATTATATGTTAAGAAAGGATGATCATTGGACGCAGAATCAGACAATCAGACCAATCAGCTTGTGCCATGTATATTCCTTGGTCAAACAATCAATAATAATAATAATAATTAAACTTTTATATGCACACAGCAGTCCTACTCACCACGGGTAGATCATGAATCATCATGGTTGATGTTCGAGTGAACCCATGTTCATATTCACTGAGTCTGGTCAACATCTCTTGTTTCTCTTTCCCCCACTGTCTGGAGTTTTCTTTCAGCTGCATTAGATGTACACAAAAACATGATTTATTATAATTCATTGTGTTGATTGGAGTGTCTTATACATACATCCTGTGGAGCTACACTACTGTAGAACACTATGAGAACTTAGTTTTAAAAAGGATCTAGTGTCATTTTTTACAAGAATTAAGTGATGTATGGGAATTATTGGGAAAAGAAAGTACAAATGGGAAAAATCACTGGTCAGACTTGAACGTTGATCACCGACATGAGCTCCATGCACCACAGCCCTGACCCATAATGAATGTCTTCTGAGAGCATTAAAGATCAAACCTGTTGTTCCAGTGTCTGGATTCGACCCTCGGCTCTCGCCAGCTGTGTCGATAACTCCAGCTTCTCACTGTCTGAGAAAGGCTGATGGGTCTGACATCAGAAATAAAGAGTGTTGATCATGCAGCATATTTGAGGTGTAATTAGTGGTGGTCTCAGGTTTACCTGCACAGGCTGCTGAAGGATAACAGCTGGTGGGAGATTACGCATTCTGTGCAGCTCTTCTCTGAGTCGAGCATTTTCTGCCGCCAGCACAGACTCGATCTCTCTCCTCTTGAGCTCCTCTGCATCTATATACAAACACTGCACGTTTACCTGTCAGTAAATTTTTGTGCTTTTGACAATTTGTATAGATAAATATAGTAGAAAGAGGACAAGAAATTATGGAAAGAGAGAGTAGAAATGTAATTAGGGCATGTTGCAGGCCAGAATCAAACCCAGATTTCCAGGATGAGCACCACAACCACTAAGTCAGAACTCTGACTAATTAAAGCATTTTATGCATAATTAATGAAATTGAGTTCCTATGGTTTCACCAAAAGTAGACCGACACCTTTATGTTTCACGGCAAATTTCTTCTTTTCTGAATTCTCTTTATTTCTTTCCTTTAGTTTTGCATCCAATGTTTTCTCCATCTTCTCAATGACCTGCTCAGTAAATTAAAACAAATACAACACATTATATATTAGATTATGGGTAGATATGTAAAGGATTAGTTCAAACAACCATTCCTTTAGTTATCAAGCACATGCAAGATTTTTTTTTCATGCACTACATAAGTGAGCAAAGCAGTAGTAAATATATTTAGTGAAAAAGAAAACATTTTTTTTGAAATGTTTTATTTATTTTTAACTGAAAGCTGTCATATAGCGGACATGGATTAAACCACTTAAATTGCATGGATTAATTTCATGCTACCTGTATGTTTTTTTTTAAGAGTTTGAATGTTTTGGACCCCATTGACTTTCATTATATGAAGAAAAGCAGCTGAGACATGCTTCAAAATATCTTCTTTATATTTCATAAAGCATATATCTTTTATTTTTACTTTTTTGGTAGAACATCATAAAGGTTTTGGAATGCAGTGTTCTAAACTAAAATAAGATTTTATAAAATATAAATATTAAAATAAAATATTAGATTGAAACAAATTCTACAAAATGTTTCCTTGGCAACTAACTAAAGTTCTGACTAAGTTCTAAAATTACTAAATACTGAAATACAGAAATATTAAAAACTGAAAAGCACATAAAATCACCAAAACTAAAATTAAAACTGAATATAAAAAAGTGAATTCAAAATATTAATAAATATTTTACGTTTATATAATTTTTTTTTCAAACTCATGAATTTGGTTCTTCTAATTGAGACACTTAAACAAAGAGAAGTGTATTCATTGCTTGATTGTTTAATAATAACAACAACATGTTATACAGAACAGCTAAATACCTTTTCCTGTTGGCGAACTGTATCCTCCAGGGCTGATATTTTACCACTCCGGGCCTGATATTTCTTTAGCACAGCCTGCTGCTGTTGATGAGCTCTTTGCAGCTGGACAAACTCTTTCTCAATATCGTTCTTCTGCAATAATTTAAGTAAAGAGATCAAACTCTGCACACAGCCCTAATGAGTTCATGCAGTGGGTTAACTCAACTGCCAGGGGTCTATTGAGACTCATGCTTGCCTTCTGTATTTTTCAGCTTTGTATCAAATGCAACAAGCAATATGCCATGTGGTCTGGAGACAGATTCAATGATCTGATCCAATCAATGATCTTGGGAGGAAATCATTAATGCATTTGATACAGCATTTCCTTACTGCCAGCAAACATCACAAATGTATGCCAGTCAATGGACCCCTTGAGCTTCGAAAAGGAAGCACACAGTCTGTGAGCACTGCTGCTGCTTTTATTAAAAACTTTTAATGATCTGAGGGAAGCGGTCTTGATTTACCCACCCTGATGAGCTCATTTTGGAGCTGTTGGAGTCTGTCCTTCTGGGCGGCTGCTTTGCTGCTTTCACTGGACAGCTTGAACTTCAGAGAGGCTGCAAAAAAGTGCCATAGAAAACTAATGAGTGCTATGAACTAGCAAACAATGAAAATATATTTACGATATATATACTTGTTTTTATTGTTTGCTGGTTAAAAAAAAATGTCTGGGTTTATTTAGCTTAATACATATATAATATATTTTAATCTATATTAAGTCATTTATTATGGTCATGTGTTATTAACATTCATTTTCATTATAAATGTTATATTCATTAATATTTTATTATATTTATTATATCAAATAAAAGACATTTTAAATGAATCTCATCATTTCATTGTTAACATTAATACATTTATATTCATTATTATCTTATAATATTAAAATTTTACCATTGAAATATACTGACACAAAAGTTCATACAAAAGATGAAGGACAAATTCTGATCTTAGGTTGCAGTCAAAATCTGTTTTTAAAAGCTTTCTGAAGACTGCAAAAACACCAACCAATAGTGTGACCATGACACTGTGGAGCTATTTTAGGAGAAAACATTCCCAACATTATCTAAACCCCTGAAAGCCAAGCAGTGCATTCGCCATAGAGAGAAAATTAAGGTCTGCATTTGCTTTGAAGGCCTCAAAGGTCTTTGACGTGTCCTTTAAGCGGAGCTTTGTGTTCGTGTTTGAGCGTGTGAGGGACACAAACTGTCCTTCAGCAGATAAGGCAGTAAGTTCTTATCAGATTCCCTCAGCTAAATGAGAAGTCTTATCAATCCTCAGCACAGCTCAGTGAGGACATGACACCTGAGCAAATCACGCTCACAGCTATTAACATCTGAAATGGGATACTTTCCAAAGTGAGCAAAACTTTTGCCTGATGGCCTTTAATTCTTCTGAATGCACAAATGCACATCATAATATCAGTAAGAGAAACAGTGGTAAGGCGAACTAACCACTGCTTATTTGTACGTTTATGTAGTAGCTTAATCTTTGGCACAAATTTCATCATGTGCAAAAATCCCATCAGAAGAACAAGTTAGCTGAATTTGCTAAGTAAACTTTTGCTAAAGCCTGGTTGGCTAGTCTTAGCTGGTTTAAGCTGGTAGTAACTGGTTTTTTTCTAGTTGTTCCAGCTGGTATCCCAGCCTGACCAGCTAAGGAAGTGGCCAAAACCCCTCTAAAACCAGCCTGCTGACCAGCTATGACCAGTTTAGACTAGGCTGGGTGGTTTTAGCATTTTTTTTTTCAGCAGGGAATAGTTTTGCCAATACTTACCATTAAGTATTAATCTATAGAGTGTAATTAGCTTATGCTATCTACATGAATGATAACTAAAATCTCGCCTTGCAGAGTTTGCTAAGTAAGCTAACTATTGCTAATATTTACAGTGAAAGGTGCTGTATGTAGGATTGACCGAGTGGCTGAACTAGGTATTGCAGTCCAAACTCAAAATATTGGAGAGGGTTTTTCACCTGGGCCTTGCACACGCAGGTTGCCAGATTGACACCAACAGGAACAAGCGCACATGATGATTAATGTAATGAAATACGCAGTTTTTTCCACCAACTGGCGAGGGTGCTGCAATACAATTGGGTAAACTGGCAGTGGACGGGTTTCACAAACAAAAACAAAGACTGACATTCCGGCCTGGAGCGCTCATTTTCAAAGCAGAATAACTGACTGTAGCATTTGTTTTTTAGATAAACAAGTATGTTAACTCAGCATGTTTCTTAAATATCTGCAAACATATTAAGGTGTTTTTTATGCTTTAGTAGAGTCAAAACCTTCAGCTCGTAATTTATACATGGATTCTGCAGACATAAAAAAAAAAAAAACCCAACGCACACTAAAAATCAATAAAGGGGCACTCCCCCGGAAAATGAAAATGTTGTCATTAATCACTTACTATAACTATATCTTACACAAGCTAACTATTGCTAATACTTACCGTTGAGTACCACTTGAGTGGTTGTTTTTTGTTAGTTTGTGATACATGAATATAATAATACTCCAAACCTTAGCAGTGTTTACTAAACCAACTATTATTAAAAACATTCAGAGTAGGTTTTTTAAGTTTGTGCTAGGAACTTGCTAGCATTATAGGGACAAATTTAGAAAATTAAAAAATCTGAGTGCTAATATTATGATATTAATTTGGGATGATTATGCAAAAAAAAATACATAAATAAATATGGACTGGTTTCCAGCTAGGTGTAGTTAATATTGGTTGTGGTAAAAGGGCTGAAGAAATGGCAGCATTACCTGTAATCAGGTTCACTGATGAGGTGTATACTCGTAAGAACAAAGCCTCGACTAATCTTTATATGCTTAAATGAGATTATAGTGGGAGGAATTATACCGATCCGGTCAGCCATCTCGCTCGTGGTCATGACGTCAGTGTCGGTGTCGTCCAGCAGGTCCTGATGTCGAGACAGGTCCCGCCGCAGCTGACTCTTCTCAGACTCCAGCGTGCTCACCTGAGAGCGAAGCGCCAGGATGTCATCCGCCATCTTATGCATCGCCACACGGTAGTTTTCCAGCTCCTGCAGGACAAATAAAGATGGATTTTTTTTATACAATATGACCTGCAAATATGGATTTCAATAACTTTCCATTTAGTAGTTTCCTATAAGTGGACTATATACAAACCTAGCCCTAGGATATATGATGGTATCAGATGGAGATAGCATGGTACTGTACTTTGGTATATACCACAGTTTGTTAGTTTTTTTGTTTTGTTTTTTTGTACTCCAAGATGGATCAAAGAATATCATTGTGTTTATGTTAACATTAAGATTAAAACAATAGATTTTGTAATCATAATCAATTATTAATTCATCCTGACAATGTTTGAAAAACATTTAGGCTATACACGCCAGATTCATTAATAAAGTGGTGCAAAGGGTATGTAATTATATATATATATATATATATATATATATATATAGGTCTAAAATGTTTTTGTTATATTTTTCATAATTGTATAATTATAATAAGAATAATACGAATAATCATTTAAAAACAATATATATATATATATATATATATATATATATATATATATATATATATATATATATATATATATATGTAATAAAAAGGACATATTTCCTTAATATATTATTAAAAAGGACAACGTCAATTTAAAGCCTGTTATTTCATTTTGGAAACCTTTATTTAATTCTGTGTTGTAAATGTAATATCTTTCTCGCACAAGGATATGATGGTTTACGTTGGTCTTCCAGCTTAAGAAGTGGTCAAAACCGCACTAAACCAATAAGATAAACCAACTATGACTTAGATGGGAGACCAGGTAAAACCAGCCAACCATTTTAGGCTGGTTTTTGCATATTTATTTATTTAAGAAGACCCCTAGCACTTGTGTCTCTCTCCAGCAGAGGGAGTATAAATGGATTTGTACATGTAATGTTTACATAAAGTAAAGCTGCCTTTATATCTTGGTAAAGGTGTAGGAACACAAGGAGATCATCATATTTAAGGGTCATATTGGCATGAACAAGTTTAATGATCCATCCTGTATTCGTTTGACCATTAATAGACCTTGATCAGGTTTGGTATTATAGTTATGGTTAAGGTCTGCAGAGACTGACAGTTGTAGTTTGCCGCCACAAGGTGGAATCAAAGTCACGTGTTCAGTCGGGACTCGATACTGGGGCTTCACCGCGCCAAAACAGGTTTAACATCACTCTGACTGTGTGTAGGAGACATTTGCCTGAACTCGACTGTATAATTAACATTCATTTGAATGCTTTGCTTAAACCATTTAACCATTTTTTTAATCCAAGACAAATAAACTGTTACTTTTAAAGCGTGTCTGGGTTGAACCAGCCGCTGTCATGCAATCGGAGCAGTCAATCCTCGGGCTCTAGTCTGGAAGATACTGAAACTGGGTACACAGAGGATATATCCAGGGATTACGATGAAATCCACCGAGTGAAAGGTATTTTCTTCCAGAATCCCTTTTCTGAAGACATTGATCAAAACGTGCAAGCAGACATTTTCATCTAAAATAAAGCTAGACAGAGCTAAAATTATACCGTCACGATCATGTACCCTTGTGAAAAATAAGTTATTGTACTGAATGTGGACTTGTAGTGTAAAAAAGTATATTTTTTAAAACTGTACTTGCACATAGAAAGCCAAGTGTACGTTTAAGAGACACACTTTCACGACACACTTAAGTATGCTTCCTAACACACTTAAGTACACTCTGTAAATGTCAAAGTAAAAGCTTTACTTATTTTTTTATTATCTTTTATTGTGCTTTGAAAAAGTAAAGTTATTTTGATTTGTTTACTAGTATACTAAAGCACACATTATAATGGTAAATATTATTTTAAATTATAATTTTAAGTGTTATTAAATCCTGACATACACATTTAAATAGAAATGACATGAAAGTATAATATTGTTTACCATAAATGTTTGTCAGTACATTCAGCAGTACACTTTAAGACAATAAAGTAAATATGTACTCAAGTCCTACCTTAGTATGTTAAAAAGCACTTTTAAGTTTAACTATTTGCATTTAATATAAATGTAAACTCTAGTACATGTCGTGCAATTAAGTGTCTGAAAACATTACTTTCAGTTCCCACTTAAGTATTCTCGAAGTATATTCTTCCTATAATAAGTGCTCTTTTTAAAAGTATGCTTACAGTAAGTGTACTTCTTTTTCACAAGGGTATTCACACAATTAGGCTGAATGGGTCACGTTGACACGTCTAAATTTGTCAACATGTCTTAATTTTGAATAGTTGATTCCATAGCACTGAACAATAGCATTGAGACATTAGCATAATACTAAACAGACAGCAGACCAGGGGCATTGTGGGATGGAGAACACTTCCAGGCCTCCTTTTGTGCCATTGTGTTTGTCGTATGTCGCACGTCAAGTAACATGCCACAAGGTGTCTGCTTTTCGCTCAGGGTCACTGTGTGCAGGATGGGGGTCCGTCGGATAGTCACATGGGGGGTCAGGTGCGCAGAAACGGGAGGGGCGGGAGAGAGACCGATTAGGCGATTCCAATCTGGGCCAGTGTGCTTGTGGCTCCCTGGGGTCGTCCAAAAGAAATTGAGCGCTTAATTGAAAGGGTACACATGCAAGGTGAGAATGATGATCGGTGATGAGATGGGGCCCACAGAGGGGACGAGACGGAGGGATTCATCTCAACCCAATGAAAGAGTGAATGGAGAGAGAGATTGGTCCCCGCAGACCATCCGTAGTCTGTACAGTTGCTCCAAACAATCACATTATAAAAGCACATATGGGCCGGCCTCTCTCTCTTTGTTTCTCTGCGGGATGATTCACAATGATTCAGTCATGATGAGAAAAGAAAAGCCAACAGTCTTTCCATTTCAACAGACCTTCATACAGTAGAATGAACACTGCAGACATATAAAGGTCACCTTGAGATGGTCCTCAGGGATTTTATTTTCATTTCTGTGGTGTGAATATTCATAAAGGATAGCAACAAA
The DNA here is from genome assembly GCF_963082965.1 of Carassius carassius. Taxonomy (NCBI): domain Eukaryota; kingdom Metazoa; phylum Chordata; class Actinopteri; order Cypriniformes; family Cyprinidae; genus Carassius; species Carassius carassius. The sequence goes on along the minus strand of NC_081797.1, from coordinate 16,876,076 downwards.
ATAAAGTATACTTTGTTTTATGTGTACGCTGCGATACGTTGTTAATATCATTATCAGCACAGTACATTTTTCTAGCTGTGCATACTCTTTTTGCTTAGCTTGCTTATGCACCTTGCACTAATTAATATGTAATTTGTTACACTTGTGGCCCACTGTTTTGCAACCAAAAAAGCAATGAAAGAGATGGAAAGATAATAACAAACTACAGGAGATGCAACAATAGACGTCCACTTTGACGAATGGCTGTGAGAATCAGTTGAGAGGTTATTTTTATTCTCTAATTGAAACGAGTACAAAGACATTTTTATCTCTCATAACTGCTGAAGCGAAATAACGCGAACACTTCATTTACTTTCCATCTTAAAGGAATGGTTTATATAAAAAATGAACATTTACTGAAAATTTACTCATTATCAGGCCTACTAAGATGTAGATGAGTTTGTTTATTCAGATTTGGAGAAATTTATCATTGCATCACTTGTTCACCAGTGGATCCTCTGCAGTGAATGGGTGCCTTCAGAACAGCTGATAATCCACAAGTAACCCATACCACTCCAGTCCACCAGTTAATGTCTTGTGAAACCAAAATCTGCATGTCTTTAACCAACAAATCAATTATAAAGACGCTTTTAACTTTAAACCATTGCTTCAGGCCAAAAAACAAGTCCTCTATCATAATATTGGTTTCTGCAATGAAAAAATTAATCTCTTCTGATTCAGGAGAGAAATCTGCACAGCACTGTTTACAAGTGACACCTGTCCAAAACTGTGATAAACAAATATGTTGGCAGATTTTGATTTGATGGACTTTTTCACTGCAGGAGTGTTATTTTAGATTATGGATTTTTGGCTGTTTGGACTCTCATTCTGACGGCACCCATTCACTGCAGAGGATCCACTGATGAGCGAGTGAAGTAATGCTACATGTCTCCAAATCTGTTCTGATGAAGAAACAAACTCATCTACATCTTAGATGGCCTGAGGATGAGTACATTTTCAGTCAATTTTCATTCTCAGGTGAACTATTCCTTTAAGATGGAAAGTGAATGAAAGAATGAAAGTCTTTTTGAGGAAACACAGAACTTCTGGGAGGCTTCCACACACAAAACAGAAATCTTCAGTTTTGCCTCTTACTTTAGTTTGATGTTCGGTGACTTCACCTGCATGAGGGTCATCTTCGAAATCAGGCATTGGTGGACTGAAAAAAAGGAAGGATTTTCAGCAAAAAATAAAGTAATTATAGGTTCAAACCAAAGCCGAAAACTGTTACCTTTTGAGCGGTGATTGAACATCAAACGTTCGGTTGAGCTGAGACTTTGACTTTTTAAGAGGTACAGATTCTGTCCTGGTTTGAGTTTGAGGCTTTTTGAGGAGTTGAAGATACTCCAGCAGGATTTTTGAGAGAGCTTCATGTGACGGCAAATCATACGAACCCCTTTCCATCTGAGAGACAAACAAACAGCATGTTTAATAACTATATATCAGGCCATTTCTACAATATGGTTGGTATACAGGTTACCTGTGCACTCGCAGGTTCATTTGTTGGTTCCTCTGAGTTCTGCATGAGGCTGGACAGGAATATTAAACAACTGAATGAAGGGACAGCTCTGACTGTGTTTGCAACCTGACCTTGTTTCCACAACACAGATCCTGCCTGGCAACTTTATAGTTGCTAAACAGAAAGCATTTATGCAGATACAAGTGTCAGTATAAAGTCAAACACCACTTGTATTTACTAGCAAAACATCAAATTAGTTTCTGCACATTCAATTTGCTTTCTAGCTGTTTTGTGCTAAAAGAGCACCATCCTGTTTCCTGAAAGACTGTGATAGATCGATACTGCAGATGAAGAGCAGGGAGTGCTAATGGTTTGTGCTCATGCTGTGAGGAGCTTGTTTCTTATTCTGTGAGTGGCTGTCAGCTCAGCATGACACCTGTACTCCTCCAAATACAATGTGTTCCTCTCCCCACGCCAAAGGTTACTGCGTATTAATATTCATTAAGCAGCGCCATGAATCATTAGACAATCATTAGGACATAATGGAAATAAGGGTTTTCTGTAACTACTGTAGGCCGCAAAAGCCGGTTGATCAGGATATTATGTCAGAACCAAGAGGAAATGAACACACTGTATGGTTAGCCAGTCATAACGTAGGTCATTTACATATAGAGGTTTTAAAGACTCTAAAAGTTGGCAAGGGGGTAAAAATCTTGGTAAATAAAATAATAAATAAATGATAAATATAATTTTTTTTAAATTATATCATTATTATAGCCACTGTATTTTATAGTATTATATATTATCTTTAACTGTTTTCTATTTGAATATATTTTGAAATGTAATTCATTGCTGGGATGCAAGGTGGTTGTGTTTTCATATTTTAGAAAACATTTATTTTAACTGTTTTATTATTGATATTATTGACATTTTATGTATTTTTATATATGATTTATTTTATATAATTTATATATATATATATATATATATATATATATATATTAAAATTATTCTATATATATATATATATATAATTTTATTTTATTTTTATTTTTTTGAAGATAATTATTTATTATTATTATTATTATTATTATTATTATTATTATTATCAACATAAAATACTTTTGCTGATCAATATATTTTGTAAAACCAGTATACATTTTTTTTTTAATTAAAATTTTAAATTGTACATTTTAAACTTCAATTAATATTGAATAAAAAAAATATTGAATGTAAAATTCAATAAATGCTGACATTAAATAAATACAATTAAGGGTTTTACCTTAAGGCTGTGTGTGTGTGTGTGTGTGTGTGTGTGTGTGTCAATCGCGTCCAAATGAGTGTGTTTATCAGCGCAAGAGACACATCACTCTCATGAGACAAAAAGCAATACTGCAGCAAACAGCCACGCTGAGTGCAATAACAATATATAATTAGTTTAGAATCAAAACGACTTTGTTTTGGTGAAAGAAAAATATAATTCTCGAGGCAATAACTGCTATTGTTCAGATTTTTCATATTTTTAAATGACTTCCATTAAAACAAATAAGAATTCATCAAAATGATTGGTCCCTCTAACTTGCATTGCTATGGCAACATGGCAGACCAAAGCCCATCAGGAGTGCTGTGGAGAATCCCTCAACCGCACAAACACTCGACCGCGTGAAATCTGCTGCCACTCAGGCGAAGAAAACATTAATAGTCCAAATGCAACAAAAATAACCCAAAGATAAGCCTTATTCTATTCATAGACAATGTGCCTTATTTATTTTTTTTAATTAATAAAAATAATTACACATTCGTTTGTGGAAGTCTGAGAAAAGTATTTGGGTGCATTTTAGACCTCAGACTTTCCTTAAAGACTTAAAATATGAAACATCATAAGCAAGATCTAATAAAGTAAATATTATAACGAGTGCTTTAATTCCTAATGAATAATTCACTCTGTCCTTGCAGCTGTGTGCTCTGAAAGAGACGACGACTGCATCCAGTGGTGCAGAAAGCCTTCATTTCACATTCAGAGCTGCGGAACTGTCTCTACCTCAGGCTCAGCCCAGATCTGACATGTTTCCATCAGTCCGGGGCGGACCGGGATGAAGATGTGAGGGGAGAGAGACTGACAGACAGGGTGAGAGGCCTGTGACTACAGATTGGCTGGTGATTGCAGTGAACTGAACGCTTTGCGCTGTCTTTTTATCCCGGCATCAGTATTCAGCACACAACCTACTAAACACAGCAAATAGGGCTTCAGAAGACTGACAGGACTGAGTCTGCCGCCACACAGAGCTCAATTACCCTCAGAACGAGGCGACGTCTCCTGAGACTTCTTCACCGACACGCTCTCTCCGTCTCCTTCACCTCATCCGTGTCCTTTCCCGCATCCCGTTTTGGCTCACTTTTTCCTGTTTTTAAAATATATGACATTATTTGAATTTAATAATTGAATAGCTTTAAAGCATGTATAATGAGAATGTTACATAGTACAGTCGTGGCCAAAAGTTTTGAGAATTACATAAATATTAGTTTTCATAAAGTTTGCTGCTAAACTGCTTTTAGATCTTTGTTTCAGTTGTTTCTGTGATGTACTGAAATATAATTACAAGCACTTCATACGTTTCAAAGGCTTTTATCGACAATTACATGACATTTATGCAAAGAGTCAGTATTTGCAGTGTTGGCCCTTCTTTTTCAGGACCTCTGCAATTCGACTGGGCATGCTCTCAATCAACTTCTGGGCCAAATCCTGACTGATAGCAACCCATTCTTTCATAATCACTTCTTGGAGTTTGTCAGAATTAGTGGGTTTTTGTTTGTCCACCCGCCTCTTGAGGATTGACCACAAGTTCTCAATGGGATTAAGATCTGGGGAGTTTCCAGGCCATGGGTGCAAAATTTCAACATTCTGGTCCCCGATCCACTTAGTTGCACTGGTGGCACTCTGATCCTGCAGCTGAATCCTCTTTAGGAGACGATCCTGGCGCTTGCTGGACTTTCTTGGACGCCCTGAAGCCTTCTTTACAAGAATTGAACCTCTTTCCTTGAAGTTCTTGATGATCCTATAAATTGTTGATTTAGGTGCAATCTTAGTAGCCACAATATCCTTGCCCGTGAAGCCATTTTTATGCAACGCAATGATGGCTGCACGCGTTTCTTTGCAGGTCACCATGGTTAACAATAGAAGAACAATGATTTTAAGCATTACCCTCCTTTTAACATGTCAAGTCTGCCCTTCTAACCCAATCAGCCTAACATAATGATCTCCAGCCTTGTGCTCGTCAACATTCTCACCTGAGTTAACAAGACGATTACTGAAATGATCTCAGCAGGTCCTTTAATGACAGCAATGAAATGCAGTGGAAAGGTTTTTTTGGGATTAAGTTAATTTTCATGGCAAAGAAGGACTATGCAATTCATCTGATCACTCTTCATAACATTCTGGAGTATATGCAAATTGCTATTATAAAAACTTAAGCAGCAACTTTTCCAATTTCCAATATTTATGTAATTCTCAAAACTTTTGGCCACGACTGTACAATATAAATTAAGCTCAAGTGTGATATCAAAGGTAATTGGAAAATAACTGTTGTTTCCAAACAGGTTTCCCTGTATGTCACTGGTTGACATACAAATAGTCCCGCCAAAAACTCATGTCCATTGGTCGAGCCAGAAAATGTCATGCTAGACCTTTTAAGATTTTAAAATGTTTATTTTATTTGAATTTGAATAACTGTGGTCAATGTTTCTCATCCGAATTTAGTTTTACATGACTACTTTCCTCAGATTTAAACCAGCTTTTAATTCTGTATCTTTAAGATTTGCATATGGAAATAGCCTTCGTTAATTGGCTAACGTCTACAACTAAACGAGTAACCCTAATTCTGTTGAATATGCATTTGCATATTTAAAATCCTGTAAAGTAATATAAGGCAATATGAAATTTCTGTCATAATTTCTTCAAGTTAAACCGAACTTTTATTTTGATGGGTAGTTGTGAAGACCTTTGTGTATATTAGTGTGTATCTGATGATAGTTTTTTAAATGAAACCGGGATTGCATGATTCTGTCCACATTTTCCATCTCACAGAAATCACAGGGCCCTATAAATAACGCAAACTCTACAAATGAATCAGCTGAATTCGTTTTTTTATTCACCGTTCATTTACTCTCTTTCAGTGTGAACTGGAAGACCTTTTGTATCTTAAAACGCCCAGCAATATTTCTCTCTCACACTCGGCCTTCTAGTGACAGACGGCTGGATGTGTTAATGGAGGTACGGGTGATGGTGTGTGTGTGTGTGTGTATGACACAAGGATAAGTGTGTGAAGACAAATGAAAGGATGGATTTTTTTATACACCTGCTGTTTTTGAGTTTCTTAACCACATCAACTCTGGGGACCCACCGGTGGGTCCAATATTGCATATGCCTAATTCTCAAAAAATCAAAATAACAGCTGAAGTGGTTAAAAGAAAAGTATCATAAAAATCCCATCTGATTATATTCTACTGGAGTCATATGATAGCTTTGTGTAAGGAAAAGGTAGAAATTGCATTGTTCCACCTCACAAAACTTGACGCACATACAATATCATCAAGCCTACAACAGATATACACATTAATTTGCCTGCATAAATAAAAGTACCATCGATGTCTATGCGAGCACACAGAGATGAGACAGCGTGAAAAGCAATCTATTCCAAAGTGTCTCATTCATATTAATGTTCAATATAAAGAATCACACCCCCGCCAGGCGATTCAGATGAGGGTCTGAAACAGCCAAACACCAGCGTGTTTTCCTGTGTTTTCTCTTTGTGTGTGTGTGCACTGTCTGAAAGCCAGTTGAATTTTTAATGCATCGGTCAGATCCACATCCTCTTCCTTCAACAGGAAGCATAGATCTTCCTTTATTCCAACTACCTTCATTTCCTCTTAAAAATCTATATATATTTACAATGTGTGAATATATGTACTTTAGATGTTATGGATTAAGATGATATGGATATAATATATGAATTATATTATAATGTATATTATATGGTCCACTAACATGTATTATTGTTTTATTTTTGTCACAATATAAAAAATATAACTACATTATATAAGTGATTTAGTTTGTCATCTAAAATTTTTATATATATAATTTACAAATTGCAAAAAATGCATTAAGAGGATATAATATACCAAACTGTAAAATATGTACAAACACACACACACACGTTAATATTTCTTAAATATACATGATATTTACATGTGCTATTTATATTATATATTATATTATGTTTAAATAACATATTTTGATTATATGAAATATAACTATTTAGCTAATTTAGTTTATTATGTCTTAATTTTGCAATTATAATCTATAAATTATGCATTAAGATGCTATTATATATAAAATATATATTAAAGGTAAAACATATGAATGTACTTTAATTAAAATATATAATATATATATGACTATATTACAAGTATGATTATATTATATTCCAAAAACAAATATATTTGATCTTTTTTTCCTTATAATATATAAAATGGATAAGAAATTTAAACGTAACAATATATAAATGGAATTTTATTCAAATATATAATATATTAGACTGTATAACATAATTATATTGTATTATATATTATATTGCATGTACATTTGTATATATTTATTAATAAATACAGTGCATTAATATACAATTAATTTTAGCTGGTCCAGAATGTTACATCGCAGCGCTGATGATCCTGTTTGTTTGGTGAAATCATGTTTATTAGATGTGATCAAGCACATATGAGCTTCAATGATTGATCCTAATTCATATCTAATACTCTAAAATGTTATTATCACTGCTTAAATCCATCTACGTTCCATCAGTCGATTCCCAACTGGGCTGGACGGGCTGGCCATGATCTCAGTAATGCCTCGTCAGCAAAGAGAATGAGCTTGAATGAGTGTGTGTGTGTGTGTATGTGTGTATGTGTGTGTGTGTGTGTGTGTGTGTGTGTGTGTGTGTGTGTGTGTGTGTGTGTGTGTGTGTGTGTGTGTGTGTGTGTGTGTGTGTGTGTGTCAAGGACAGCAGCTTGTGTTGAAGGACACGTCGAGTCCCCTTAAGCGAGTCCCACTCAATCATATAAGCTCAGAAATACAAAATATGAGATTTAGAAACGGAAAAATACCTTGACATAACCAGAGGAAACCTAAAACATGCCATTTTGATTTAAATACTAACATATATAGGACTGTAATACACACATTTGTACACATTCAGAGCACTAACTACCCACGATCCAATGCAAATCTCTCAAATTCCCAACAGGCGGCACTTCTTCGGGTTTAAAAGCAACTGTTGCAGTCTGCATTTCCCACAAGGCTCCAGTGACCTTTCTAGAGCGCAAAACATGCAGCACTTAATGACGTACAGCAAATCTGACATTTACGCATGCCTGACTGCTGATAAAAAAATAAAAATAAATGGTTAATGGTTTTCATGCCCAACAGGCAAAGGGTTTCAATCGGAGAATGGGTTTAAAAGGTGCTTTTTACAGAAAACTGTTATTTTCAGTGTCTAGATATCAATCTATTCGAACCGAGGATAGCTTTCACAGCCTCATACAGTTTGTGAGCCCACTTGCATAAAGAATTCAGGAAGAATGGATCTAGACAGTTTCTAGATCAGTAAATCTGTGTAGTCTAACTCAGATTCAGATCAGAGCTCTCTCAAAGCCTGTGGCTGTAATGATACACATCTTTATTAGAAAATGCATTTGCGGGCACCTCCATTAAGGCAGGAGATATCCCATCATTCACTATCAATGCTGTCTGAAGACAACTGATGCTGACTACATGCACGCTCATGTCAGAGTCATGCAAAAATCAAATCAGATGTCATAATCTCAATGTACTGTGGCTTAATGAAGTCATGCATTAGAGCAATTGGTTTGTGAGATTTCATTTCCATTCATGTAGATGTGAACAGAACATACATGTAATACTGAATTTTACAATACTGAATTCATTATTTATTATACAACATTTGGTCCTCTTATTTAATCCCAATCTCTGATTGAACTTAATTGTTAATAAACACATTCAGGAAACAAAACAGGTGACTGTCTATGAGCATGTCACAGAATCAGTCATTCAACCAATTCATTTACAAACACTCATTTATTCAGAAAGAAAACAAGTGATTGTCTTTAACAGTGAATAGTTGAATTATTCAATTGACCGATTCATTCAAAACACTGATTCATTCTCATTTTTTGAGTGAGTCATTAAATCTTTCACTCAATGGATTCATTCAGGAATTGAACAAGAGATTGTCTTTATCTGAGAGTTGTTAAATCATTTAATCGATTCGATTCATAAAAATAAAATAAAAAATTCATTCAGGAACAAAAATGTTACTGTATTTATGAGATCACTCATCAAATCAATCACTCATCAGATTCATTCAAAACACATTCAGGAACACAACAAGTGAATATAAATTATAAATTAATAAGTGACTATTTATGAGAGATTCAATAAACACTCATTTAAAAATAAAAAAATATAGATTTATTCAGGATTGAAACGTTAACTGTATATATTATATCATAGATTCACTTAATAGATTTGTTAAAAACATTGATCCATTCAAGAATTAAACAAGTTAACCTTTTTAGTCGTGATATCATTCACTCAACCAATTTGTTCAAAAACCAGATTCACTAAGTCATTGTATATACATCACACTTATACTCTCTTTTTTTCAGAGGCTTTACTTGATTATTTATATGATATGAAACAGAAGCCCTGTAGTGTGTCACCCTGTTGCAGTATCTGAAATTATTTTGCAGGTTTATAGTCTAATCTGCCCATCTTTTAAATAGTCATGTGAGGTTAGTGGAAGCTACCAGCACAGTCACACTTACTAGAATTGGTTTAAAATGAATGACTGTGCAGGAGTTCATTACACTGATTGCTGGTTCGTTTTACTGACTCTATGCCACATGGTCCAACATGTGTGAATCAATGCTGCATTGTGCTGCAGTGCTTCCTCAGCCGTTTACATACAGATACCCATCTAAACTATACAGATAACGGTGTATACATTCAGCTGAGTACGTGATTACAATCAAACTCTATCTGAGGCTGCAGACATGGAGTGCATGGATGGAAATTGAATTTTTGAGGTTTAGAGTGACAAAACGAACCCCTGGTTGCATAAAATGGAGGGAACAAAATGCAGATTAAAAAAGGATCACTGTAGGAGGGAAGCGGGCAACCTCTGACCCCGCTATTATTCAGCCCGTGTTCAACCCCATGATTTGTATAATGACAGCTCAGTGTAAGGGCTTTTCTAGACTGGGCCATTAGTGAGCACTGAGTTCATACAGAGAGAACAAAACATCAGAGACTGAAGAAACAGAGCATCACATAAGAATTTAAAGGATTCATTTAAAAAAGTCAAATTACTCATTCTCGTGTTATTTTAAACCTCATTCTTCCCTCTATGAAAGGAACACAAAAAACATTTGAAGCATATTTCAAAGTATCTTCTTGTGTGTTAAGCGGAAGAAAGTGCATTATTGGTTAGTTAGATTATTGAATATTTTAGAAAATACTCTCTTCTGTTCACCAAGGCTGCATTGATTTGATCAAAACTACGGTCAAATCTGTAATATTGTGAAATATTATTACAATTTAAAATAGAGGCTTTCTGTTTGAATATGTGTTAAAATGTATTTTATTTCTGTGATCAAACCTGCATTTTCAGCAACATTGCTCCAGTCTTCAGCGTCACATGATCCTTTAGAAATCATTCTAATATGCTTGTTTGATGCTCAAAAACATTTATTATTATTATAAACAATTGGGCTGCGTAATATTTTTGTGGAAACCGTGATTCTTTAATGAAAAGCAAGTTCAGAAGAACAGCCTTTATTTGAAATGATTATTTTTTAAAATGTCTGCATCAGTGCTGAATAAAAGCACCAATTTCTTAAAAAAAAAAGAGAGAGAAAAGAATGGAATTGATACAGGTTAATGACGGTGAGTGACACGATGGTGAGTAAATAATGACAGAATTAGTATTTTGGGGTAAAATATCGCTTTAAGCAATGGGCTGGGAAAAAAGACTAACAAAAAAAGTCTAAGAATATCTAGTGTATAAATGTTGCCTTATCTGACAGGATCCAGAACAAAAGAATCAAGAATGTAATATTTGCTTATCATTCTGAATCACACTGGTTCAATTAGAAACCTAACTTCTATTCCACTCATTCCTTTCCCTGTCTGTCTTCCTGTATCGCTCTCTCTCTCATGCACCGAGCTGCTGTAAACTCATACAGCTCCATCCCCGGTGTTCAAAGCGGCCCGGCAGAGTCTGTTTACACACAACGCCTCCCTCCTTTCCATCCTTCTCTTCTCCTCAGCGAGCCACTGGAGTCTCTTATCAGAGCTCAGCAGGAGCGTCACTGAGCCCGTAGAGCTCAGAAACACAGTAAATAACCGCTGATAGCTGGTCTGCAGAAATTGAGATGGTCACAGTTTATATTGTGTATGCAGGTCCAAAAACAGGCATGACGAGCCAAAAATGTGACCTTGTGAGTAACACAAATGTTTTTACATGCAACAAAAGCTCAAGAGGTAAGAATGGTGTAGACTTTACATTAGTATTCCATTCAAATGCTACGAATTAACAAAAACGCAGCCTTGAATGCTTCAAAGCACCTGTTGTTGGGGAAAACGGCCTTGAGTGGCTGAATTCGCAGAACATCTCTGCAGTGATTGCCCATCTCAAGTATCCACCCACACGCGGCCTACATAAACAGACACGTCATCCAATCCCGACAGCCTGACTCTGGCTTTGTCTGTCAAGGCCGGCAGAGCGGTGTATACGCCTGCTGTGGAGGTCTACAGGTTGGAATAAGCTGGTGAAATCCAGGGCTGGCAGATTGCGGAGGCTGTTATTCATGACCTTGACAGTGCAGTGAAGCAAGTCAAAGAAAAGGCCTGTATATGAAAGTGGGTTCAGAGTGAGAGTTGTCGCCTATAGCTGGAGAGAGAGTGTGGAAGTATGCATTCAGTCTAGCTCAAGCGTGAAGCAAACAAGAATATCCAATATAAGCACTAAGATACTTTTTTTTTTGCCCTTATTGTGATAGGACACTATATATAGACAGGAAGCTAAGTGGGAGAGAAATATCAGGATCGGGAAAGGTCTGCGATCTGAGACTCAAACTCAGGACTACCGAATTGCAACGGCGCTTTATGTCAGCACCATGCAAGTATTATATATGCAAAAATAGGCAAAGTACTATACATTTATGATATTACTTCTATTTGATGAAGTTGGCATTAAAGATTATCTGTTCAGTACTGTAAAGCAAATTATTCTTTTAAACAAATGATACTGTACAAAGTGCTATAAGAATAAGGGTGACTTGGCCGCTTTGCTCATTTATACATTTCTGTCATGACAACTCTCGGAGGGATTTGCATTTTTATGTACATGGCAATTTTAGTGTATTTGGGACACCAATACATCCACAACATGCTGCTGTGAGCATGTAAGAAACACTACTGCTGCAAATATAACATATATGAATAATCCCCATAGCATAAATAATCACCCAGTAGCAGATCTATACAGGTGGAGCTGGGGAGGGAGGAGGGTCTCTGCAGTGCACTGCTTCTGCTACAGCAAACACTATAATATATGACTAAATATATAAATAATATTTGAATGTTGAGTAGCGAGCTCATTGGCTACTGATACAGGAGAGAACCAATCAGCTGTGACGTGATAATAATGATGTCATTACGACATATTGAGTTAGATCTATTGGACTGCGCCATCTAGAGTTTCATGCCAGAACTTTGTATAAAAACAGACACCGACTGGGCTTATTATCTTTTATTTAATGAGAAATATTAGAGATAACGTGGAACAATGAGGAAAACCAAATTGAGATACAACACAGGCCAGATACAAAATTATACAGTGGTGGCCAAAATTATTAGAACCCTTGGCATTTTTAAGAGGTTTCAGTTGTTTTTGTTGAATTGGCCATTACAATTCCCATAAAACAAACTATTCCTGGAACTACCTGCAATGGAAGGAATCTTCTGAAACACTGAAAATGATTTGACAGGCCCCCTCAAAGCCTTGACCTTAAGCCCATTGAGCAAATTTGGTGGTTAGTTGGAAAATAAACTGGGCAGATCTATTGTACATTCAAAGGAAATCCTTTGGCTTGAGTTGCAGAATGCATGAAATAACATTACTATTGAAGTTCTCAGGAAATATATTGACACTATGACAGAGAGATGTGCTGCTGTAAATGCTGTGAAAGGTGGACACACCAAATATTAAAGTTAAAGGTGGATAAAAACTGTATGGCTCGCTTCATCTGATATTTGTTGTGCTCAGAGCAACCATCTGCATGTTTCATGAACACTGTAAAATTAAATCATGTTTTGGAATATATATATATATATACACACACACATAATGTGAGAATTTGTTTGGGCCAGTAAACAACCTCCACCCAAACAGAAACAACCTGTAAACTATTCAAAACACATTGGCAATCATACAGCAATTCTACATTATACAAAAATGTAAAAAAAATCTAAATGGAATAAAAAAAACATCACTACAACTAAAAAAGAAATGCACTAACACAAAAAAGCACAAAACAAATATACACTCAAACAAAAGGCACAAATCAAAATGCACTAAAACAAAGAGACACAAAACAAATATATACTACAACAAAACGATAATACACTATAAATAAAGATGAGATTCTAAATCAGAAAAACACCCAACACACACACACACACACACACAAATCAATATAAACAGGTACTCTGTCCTCCACTAGGTGTCCCTGTGGGCCCACTCTGCTGCGTGACCCAATCGTGGCCCTAAAACTGGAAGACCTTTCCCGGTGGACTGCACATCCTGTATAACGGAGAAGCACAAACTTGCACAGAGCATCCGGTTATTCTGCCCAACAGCTCAGGTGCCGGCATTAAGAGTCTGTCTCTGAGACCCCCACCATCACAAAACACACACCAGAGCCCACGGCATGTCGGCATGTCAGTGTGTGTGTGTGTGTGTGTGTGTGTGTGTGTGTGTGTGTGAGAATTACAGGACATTCCTGTGCTGCTGGAGCAAGACTGCATACATTATTTTATAAGAGAACCTGGGGCATCTCCTGATGGGAATAAAACCAGTCAATACATAAAACAGTGTTTTCATACAGGAAGGTGGAGTTATGAGCCTTAAGACTGACTGATACTGAAGGAGACTGGGGTAAACTGCCTATATTTAAATCAATGTGTAAAGTGTTTTCATTTGTATTTATTTTGTAATTTATATTATATACAATAAAAATGAATACATACAATACAATAATACTTGTGTATTATATAACATAATATTATTGAATATATCATAATTTTTTTTAAACCATATTATAATAATAAGTACACATAAAGCAATAATAATAATAAAGTGATTTTTGAGTTTATTGATTTTGCTATCTAACTAACAGCACATCAAAATCAAAAGACAAAAAATGTTTGATCCATGAGCTTTGGCTTATTTTCCCATCATGCTTTTTAAGAAATACCCAACAAGTCACTTTATTCATATTTAAAATGTATTTTATAGTAGCGGTGTCTTACATTGGCTTCAACAATAGGAAATCGACATGTTATCAAAGGGCAGAACATTTTGACCATCAAGATTTCTTCACTAACAAAGAAAAATGAACTTCAGAAACCAGGTCAGACGTTGAAATTGAGTTCACTACAAAAATAAATAAATAAAAATGTTTTCAAGCATAAGTAGTCAGGAGATCACTGGGGAAATATGGCCTTTTAAACAAGCAGGAATCTCATGAAGTGCTTTATCCTGCTACTGTATATTTACTGTCCTATAACTGAATTCCTCCAACGACAAAAGAATTGAAAGGAATTCAGCTGGAATAGCAACAAGAGCTACGACTAGTTTAGATTATTCTGATACATGTGGCATTACACAGTTCTATTGATTACAAACCATATTGGATTGTTTTACTATGTTTTTAAAGAAATGATGGGAATAGTTCCATATTTACAGTAATTGTCCTCATTTACCGTATATCTCTCCAAAAAGATATCTGAAAGTTAAAGAGTCGTTTTCTTAAAATAGTCCGTCATTGTTTTAGACTGCTGGTAAAGGGTAATAGATTCTTTTCAAGGCATCCAGAGGAAAAAAAATCAATAGTATATAAGCAGACTTGATGAATTAGAAATTTGTACTCAGTGTGAATATTGATCAGCTTCAATCTGGCGGGTTTTGACAGCTCGGGAGCAAAAAATAAATACAAATATAATCAATACTGAAACTGAATTTTAAGGAGTTGTCATACGGTATACTGCCAAGTGAAAGAAAAGATACTCGTAGATGAGACTGAGGGTTCGGAAAAGAGATGTTCCTGACATTTTAGATACACAGGCATTTCAGGTTTGACAGGAGAAACAGATGTAAAAAGAAAGGTAGAGGAAAGAGAAACAGGAAGTGCCTCAGACGGGTGTGATCTGGGTGTTGAGGGGAGGTCTTCTGGGTGAAGCTCTCAGGTCTGATCATCTACAAGGTAGAAAGTCTTTCATTCAGACACTGAAGATCTCGTCAAAGAAGCAAATCAATCTCGGTTAGGATGGAGTCTGGGCGATGCAAGAATACAAAGACACAAATTCATAAAAGCATATTAGAGTACAGTATGATTAGCAGGAAAATACTGTTTTAGTCTTTCTACTTCAAATGTCATAATTCAGTGTGTTACTTGTCATTTTTTTTAAATTGCTAGTAGCCTAAATCTCACAGATAATTAAAGCGTGAAAATAGGTTAAAAGCCTTTTTTCAGTGTAGTAAACTATCAATCGATAAAACACTTTGCACAACTGTTGTGCCAGAATACAAATCGAGTTTGACTCCTTTGAAGTATCAGGAATCCTGTTTTAATTTATTTCGACCCAACAGGTTTAAAAGTGTGGAAATTTTTTTATAAAATAAATAAAAATAGATTTTCTCTTAAAATGTAAAAGCAACAAATCTTTCAACCAGTGTTATTATTGTTAACTAAAACTATTAAAAGTGGTTTTCATTAATAGAAATAAAATAAAATAAAATGTCTCACTTTAACTATACTCACCATATGTGTTTTGTTTTGCTTTTTTGCATTTGTTGTGTGTTTTATTTTATTATATTGTGTTGTTTTGCTGTGCTTTTTGTTTGGTTGTGTTTGTATTGAATTGCTTTGTATTTTGCTTTGATGATTGGACTTGCCTTGCTGTGCTTTGCTTTGTTCATTTTATTGTTTTGCTTTGCCTTGTTTTATACTTTCATGATTTGATTTGCCTTGTTGTGTTTGGCTTTTCTTTTTGCTTAGTTTAGTTTTTAGATTCTAACAAAATGTTTTTTTTTAAATATTTTATTACCTTTTAAGCAATCAAGAGCTGTAAACGTACCTTCATTGCAAAACAAATGCATGTCAGAGGAATTCTAATCCATGTTATTACTTGCATGACTGATTCAAAGCAAGAGTAAGAGAGAGAAAACAACAAGCACTCAGAGAGGTCGACCCAGGATAACCTTGAAATAAAAGCCTCTTAGAGGCTTGGGTCATGGTGTTTTAATTGACACATGAGGGCTGGAGGAAGAATTACTTCCTGGGACAGAGGATGCCTACCGGTCCAGCCAAAAAAAAGGCCAATGGACGGTCTCCATCAGCTGGCGCTCCCTGCTACTGTAGACTATTTGAGAGCAGGCGTGAGCTGAAAATGGCTCACCAGACTCCAAACTAATGTCATTGGCAGTGGATACACATCAGCAGGACTAATCCAGATGTTTCACACAATTACATTACATCACATTTCGGCTTCGTGTCTGATCTGACACAGATCCATGGCATAGAGGGGCGGAGCTACAGACGGACATGATGAGCACTTCCTGTGTGTGAATTCTTAATTAGTTTAGTTTGGAAAAACAGTAGTAAAAGTAGGGTGACTATAGGTAAAGTTGGCAAACCGATGCAGCACTTACATTTTTGTATTACATTTTTTATACAACATAATGTGTACACATTTAGCTGTTTAAATGATTTTGTGTATGTGGCTAAGCTATTTGACTTCGTATTATATTGAAACAATACTAATAACAAATGATCTAAATGTGTCCTACTTTACCTGTATTCACTGTATCTGTTTTGTTTGTGTTTTTTCTTATTAAATTGTGTTGTTTTGTTTGTTTTGCAAAAAAATAAAACAAAATAAAATGGCAATGAACTGTAATAAAATAAGTTTAAGCACTAAAATTGCTCAAACTAAACCTGAAATGAATAGAAATTAAAGATAAATAAAAAATGTAAAAGAGCACATGACAGAATAACAACTTAAACTAAAATGCTTTGCTTATTTTATTGTTTTGTTTTGCCTTGTGTTTTGCTTTGGTTTGTTTTTGTCTTTGTTTTTGTTGTTTTACTTTGTCTTGTTTTTAATTGTTTGTTTGTTAATTGTTTCTTCAAATAAGTTTAGTTTCCACATTAGCCATCCAAATATGGAAACATAAAATTAATTCTCAAAAATGTATTTTTGTTTCTGTTAGTTTTTTTTTTCTTGTTTGTGTAGTTGTGATTGTACTGTTTATGTGTCTGAAAATGGAAAAATACCACAGTAAATATAATATACAGTACAAAACAAATAGTAGTTTTGTAAACTGTTGCTAAACATCAGTAGACAGACAGAAGAACTGCTAACCACAAGACTTTGTTTATTGTTTGCAACTTTCTAAAATTATTTCTTCACATTAAATACTGTAAAATACAGAAATGTAATACAACCCCTATTTTTTATATTTATTTTATGCACTATTAAAGAAAGACACAAGAAAGATACAACATAATTCAATGGTGGTCCAAAAGAAATTAAAATCTTAAAATAAGAAATAATAATGACAATAAAGACTAAATTGCTGTTACAGAAAATATGCATTCTGCTAATTACTGTTCAGATTTTTGCATTGCAACGTCTTTTTCATTAAGCCCAGCAAATCTAATCAAAACTATTCAAGAATCCATTCTATCTCTCTCCCTACTATTTAAAGGTCTGGGTGCTCATCTCCGCCCATGTCCAGGAACATGACTCTGTGATCGCTGGGGTAATGAGTGAGGCGAGACAGAGAGCATGCTAAGCTATGCATAGTCACACACACACACACAGTCTCCCTTTACTTAAGATTTGATCAGTCCTAATGCATCTGCCTTCCTCCACCTGAGCACTTCTCCCCAAACACACACAATTGACCTTCAGCACCAGCGCTGTCAAAAACAAACTACCGCGTTGCAAAATCATTTATCACAGTCTGGTTGGTCAGGTGCTCAGATATCCCTAACAACACCGAACGTGGGCGGCAATGGCATGTAGTTATGCAGCTTCTCGCTTTATACTTCATTTCCATCCTCCCACACACTTATCTCCTGATATAACTCTCACAAACGCACACACACACAATAATCGCCCGTATAATGACCAGAATGCCTCTCTCCAGTGAAGGCAGGCAACCAGTTGCAGTGTTTCTGGGAGCTGACCGTGGTGCTGAGACTCAACAAAAGCATCAAAGCCGGGCTGGACGGCTCTGGAAGGGTGTGGGGAGGAGGCAGCATGTGAACTTGATTCAATTAGTGAGTTCTAGAGGCCTCCCATGGGACTGTGAGTACAGAAGTGGGGGACGGTGAAGACGAGGTCTAACAAAGACAAGCTCCAACCCCCTCCATGCCCTCACCGGGTCCACCTCATTAGTCGAGCAAGTGGGTGACCATTAAACATATGCTGCACAGACGAGCAAGAGTATATGCTTGTATGTATCCGTGAACTGAATGCATATATAAGAGTACAGTGTGTGCATACATAATAAAACATAATATACAAGACACTAAGACATTGGCCGTGGCATTTCTGCTGACGTTCAACAGAAATAGTCTCTAAAGCTCACTGGAACGGCATTATACTGAATTCTTAAGCAACCATTTGAAACATCGCAGCAATGTCAGATTCACAGGTTGAGCGATACATGAGAAGCATATGATGATCTGAGACCTTTTAAGTGAAGTCACATGTAAAGCTAAAACACTTTTGCTTTGGAAAAATGCTCCTTAATTGTAAACGTGAAGTTTTCAAACACCTCAATTCTACAAGGATTATCTATATACCCCTTTAATTTATAAACAAGCCAAGAAACTATTTTAAGAATTTTATTTTTAAATTCCTCTGGATAATGCCATAAAATACACTTCAAAGACACACAATTGTCTATTGACTTAGAAAAAAAAAAATCAAGATATTTTTGTTTGTTTGTTTTATTTTGTGTTTGAGGGAGGTTTGCTTGTTAGTTGCTCTGGATAAGAACAATATTGTTATTGTAACTAAAACCATTGAAAACTAAAATAAATAAAATGTAAAAAAGAGCAATCAAGAACAATCAAGCTAAATATATATATATATATATATATATATATATATATATATATATATATATATATATACAGTAAAACAATAAAATGGCAAAAGCATATAAACTAATTAAAATTAAAGTGAAAGCTGCAAATATAAAAATAAAACCTAATGCAAAGTATGAATAAATTATATAATAGTAAACAAATAATAAGAATACCTCCTAAATAGTGTAAATGTAAATATATGTCCGTTAATAATTTCGTATGAATATCTGAGATTTTGTTCTGATCAGTTTTATTCAGTTATCAGAGCTAAAACTATGATAAGTGACATTTTGTTGATCAGTTTCTATTTTGGTGGCATCGTTGGGTAGCCCCTCCCACTCTGAAATCTCATTGGTCTCAAAAATCGCTGACCTCGTACATCAAACATCCTCTGATTGGCCTGCAGCATGGACAAACCAATCATGTTTGTCTGATAATTTGTTTTGTCAGGCTAGTGTTCACGTAAACTTCAAAGCTTATGGTTTGTTTATATTACTATTACTTTTGGAGTAGTATTTGATGTTCATATTTTTACAAAGTTTTTTGTAAATATGTGTTCCGTTACACAACTGAGCATATAAAACATTGGGGGGGGGACAAGCATGGAGGATTGTAGCTTTAAAAAATGGTTCATTTAGTTGTAGAAGCGACCGCAAGTGAACATCACACAGAGGAACATCTGAGCCTGTGCGTCGTATCACACGACCAGCACCTGTTCATAACCTGACATCTGTTCCAGCAGCCGAGTCCCTATCGCTCCCACCTCCACTATCTCAAACCCCTCAGACCAATCCTCTGACTGCATTTCTGTCCTACTGTATCTCTAGTAAAACTGAAATGATGAGTTCATATGCGGTGTAAATCCTGAATGGTGCTTCACAGGACCATGTGGACGCAGACTTGATATCTGCTGGCTGACTACATTCGCATTCGTGCCTCACCCTGCTGGCTACTTCACACACAGCAGATGTCTGTGTTTCTGCGTTTGTCGAGGAGTCTGGATCGGTTTGGAAATTACGGCTGAATTTCAGAAGGCATGGGAGCATCTGTTCAGCCACTGCAGCATGGCTTTATGCTGAGACAATTAAGATTCAACACCTACTGGGCTAAAATACCGACTTTGATACATATAATATTAAATGGTAAGTTTAGATGAGACCACTCTCATAAAACTAGTGTTGCTTAAAGGCTTTAAATACTATTTAATTAATATTATGTCTTATTTGTTCAATCATATTTCTTTTTACACGTTTTTAAGGTGTTGCACGTTACAACCAATCACGCACAATTCTGTTGAGTTTATGAACGCAGTGGCCAATCAGAGGTGTACGAATGAGTCATCACTGCAACAGCTGAGTTTTGTTGTTCATTGCGCACGCACGCACTGACTGAATACAGATCTCTCGCAAATTAACAACAAAGTGCAGATGTACATACATGCATTGTAAGTATAAGAGATTTATTTTTCAGCTTCACTGATTATAAGCAGGAGTGTTTTTGAGGCGCGATAAACTCCCGCGCGATTCAAGTCAATATTCTTTGTTTTTTTTCTGTAGCTGCTTTTTGAATAGCATAACTGAGAAAATGTAAGCATTGTAATTTGTAACTTACAATGTTTCTATTAAATTGTTATCATGTTAAAATTCAATTTCAGTGATATTAAAAACATTTGGTGTCTTTTAATGTTGCACTGGAGTTGGTTCACTTTCCGGTAATGAAATGAAGTAAATAAATAATTAAATAATTTAGCATAATAATATATCGGTGATCTCACAGGCTGACGACAGGATGATATGACAATTTACTATATCACCCAACACTACAATGGATCCTCTGAAGTGAATGGGTGCCGTTAGAATGAGAGTCCAAACAGCTGATAAAAACATCACAATAATCCACAAGAAATCCACACCACTCCAGTCCTTCAGTTAATGTTTTGTGAAGAAAAAAGCTGCATGTTCATGAGAAACAAATTTATTACAAAAGATGTTTCTAATTTCAAACTGTTGCTTGGAGCTAAAATATCCAAAAGATTGCTATCTGCAGTGGAAAACGTTGTCTTGTCTGAATCAGAAGAGAAATGCACAGATCAAACATCAAGAGAGCAAAACAGTTTTAAACAAATGTGTCGGTAGATTTTGATGAGAGATGACAACAGATGATGGACTTCTTCACTGAAGGAAGCGTTATTATGGATTATGGACTTGTATTTTGGCCAGAATTTATGTTTAAATTTAAAATTAAAAAAACATCTCAATGATGGATTTGCTTCTTACAAACATGCAACTTTTTGCTTAACAACATGTTAATTGATGGATTGAAGTCTTGTGGATTACTAGTGGATTATTGTGATGTTTTTATCAGCTGTTTGGACTCTCATTTTGACGGCACCCATTCACTGCAGAGGATCCACTGGTGAACAAGTGACGTAATGTAATTTCTCCAAACCTGTTCACATGAAGAAAAAAACTCTTTTTCATCTTGGAGACCCTGAGGGTGAGTACATTTTCATCTAATTAAATTTTTTTAGCAAGCTATTTAAAAAACAAGGGAAGTTTTAAAGTTGCATAAAGGTGCATGAGGTGCATGAGGTGCGGCTGATTAAAAACAGATGTGCATTTAATGCATCTGGTCGGCCCTCAGCAGGGTGATGTACGATTATTGGTCTCTAAGGAGGACACATGGTGCCATAACTGAATTTCTCATCAAGCCATGAATCCATCAGCGACAATTTTAGTTTAAATGAAATGCTGGTTTTGATTTGTGAGAGGTCTGTAGAGCTGGAAATAATTTGTGAAGCGTGTGCACACACACGCACACCTGCCCTTCCCTGTCCTCCTGGCCCAATCACAGCGACAGCAGTTGCCAAAGAGATAATTACATAGCGACTGAAGCACAGCGGTTTGTTCTACACTGGATGTGAGGGGGGAAATATGTTATTACAGCGCAACAAGCCTCTTCATTTCAGCAACCAACTGAAAAAAAACAAAAAAAAAAAACATTTGCGTTTTCAGGCTGTCACTTTTGTATAATGGATCTCCCTTCCCCCATAATTCTCAGCGCTCTGTGGGTAGAGCCACGAGTATCGATTCACTGTGACCATGTGCATGCTTCTCATCCCATTTTAAATGCCACAAAATACATACGTAAACATTACAGAAGAAAATTGTAGTAATTATAGTATATCATTATTATAATAAAAAATAATATAAAAATAATATATACATTTTTATATTTCTAAAATTTATAGTTATAGGAATTATATTTATATATACACTACTTATGCAATATTTATTATGTATTATCTTGTTAAAATGTGTGTGTGTGTGTGTGTGTGTGTGTGTGTGTGTGTGTGAATTAATTTATTAAAAAGTAAAATTAATTAATAAAAAAAAAATTTTGTTTAAATTTTATCATTTATATAAAAACAATGTAAGCATCAAAGAAGTTGACATTTTTGATTTTGAGCTAAAATAAACTGCAAGATATATATATTAAATATAAATATAATTGAAAATATATAATTATAATAAAAATGTTATTTTAACACTACTTTTGCTATATATATTATGTATTATCAAATAAAATCAATTAAATGTAATACAGTTAAGTTAAAATTTTATATATACATATTTATTTACATATAAAACTAGTTATTATACAAATGTATTATCTTGATAAAAAATTCAATATACACACACACACACACGTTTTATTTTTTCTTATTTAACTAGGCTACTGTTTACACGTTTTCTAATGCACTGCATTCCTTTATAAAATTCCATTTCTTCTCTCATCATCCGGAATCCAGTCAGACATCTTAAAATTCAGAAATTCCCAGGTGTCCCTTCTCTCTCATGTTCCTGCCCCAGCTCTAATGATGAAGTCAGTGATCTCTCAGACAGCAGCGAAGGCCTGAAGTCTCCATACGATCATCTGTGTGATATCAGAGCCAGAACTCACACACAATTAACACCCGGCACCCAAACGCACCCTGACCCCCCAACACACACACACACACACTGTCCCGCTGGCAGACTTCCCCATTCACCCACTGTACTTGTGTGCTTGTTATTTTAATGCAAATCACAGCAACAATGATAGAAAGAAAGCACTGCTAATTTGAAGGGTGTTTCTCTGCATGGAGCTGCTAGAGAAGAGAACTCACTAAACACATACTTCAATAATAATGAGAACTACAGTTTAAATAGTGCTCTGGGTGGATGCTAAGACATTGCTAGGGTGTTCTGCAGGGGTTCTGAGGTATTTTTTGGGTATTTCTAGGGTGCATATAAAGTAAAGTACAGAATGAGTAGATTGCACAAAAATATGGTCATGTGAAAGACCGTCCTTGGGAATTTAAACCATAAAGCCTTAACCACTTCGATCTGGTTAGAAATGATCACTCAGACAGAGGAGAGAGATGAGAGGAGGGAGGGATGACAGACAGATGGAGATGGATACTGCTCCGGAGAGAGCTAGTAAACCATTCCCTGTCCCCTTCAGCCAATAAAAACAACTGCATTAAGATAATAACGCTCTATGGCAATTATTAAGGACAATAAAACCGCTTTAGAGCCTCTCCAGGCTATTAACTGTGTGTGTGTGTGTGTGTGTGTGTGTGTTGGGCTTCAGCTATGAGGACGAGATGGATTTTCTAACATACTAAGATATTTTGTAATCCAATAACTGCTTTAGGAAATCTTGTTATCCTGAGGTCTGGAGCTTTTATAAACCAGCTAGAGATCCTTCTCCAAATCCATCAGGCATGACTAAGATCGAGATATGCTTGAATATTGCATATGGGTCAGTAAAAAGGACTTTAGTGTCATAATGAGCTTATTCAGTGGTATGTAAATCTTTGCTATTCTGGTCTCGTCATAAGTGCAACAAGTTGCAAATCCTTCATTTCTTGACTTTTCTGCAGAACTATCAAACACACATATAGACTTTCAGGGGAAATAAGGAATCAAATAGAGCTGTTCACTGATTGGTGGAGGCTGCTAATCATCACTCAGCTCTGAGCCAATGAGAGGAATCACCAGGCTGACAGTGGGCGGAGTTTCAAAGCAACAAAGCATGTTAGACTGCTGTTGAAGTGTAATTATCAAGTGTTTAGGCATAATATAGTATAATAATAATGTAGTAACAAATGCTTATGAATACGTAAGAGTTTTAAAAGAAAACAGTTTTATATTAGTAAAGGCACAGATGTACATTCAACCGTTACAAATCACGAACAAACTGTTTAATATCACTACTTTTCAAACAAACATGTTGGCTTTTACAATAAACACAATAGGGCAAACTGCTTTTTAACGTCATTGAAGTGACTGGTGAGTTAATCACACATTAATGTCTAATGTTCCTCAGGAAACCTAGACATCCCACTTTATGTAGGAATTTTAATTTACTGTGACTTTTATAAATCACATATTTAATGTAAAAGCAAATGTAATGCGAAATGAAATATAGTGAAATATAATGTGATAATAATAATTATTATTATTATTAAAATCTTTAAATAATTCCCTTTTTAATAAAAAGATACAATGTAGACAAAAAAGATGACTAAAATAAAATTAAAAACTACATAAACAGTTAAAGAAATAAATATATAAAACAAAACAAAATAAAGAATAAAACATAAACAAAGCAAAAACAGACCAATAAGAAAATATACAGTGAAACAAAACACAAAACAAAAAAAAGCTAAACAAAATGCAAAAAAAAAAAAAAAATTAATAAGAAAATAAAACACAAAACAAAAAACAAATGCACAAAATTTACAAATGTGACAATGACAGAAAAGACAGACCGAAAAAAAAATACACAATATGAAAGATAATGTACCATGAAATGGAAAAATATTCACATTTAATTGAAATGTTATATCTTTATATAAACTTTACATGTATAAACTATATATGCCTATTTATGTGCATTCCAATTCATATATACACATTCAGTGCATCATATCCATATATATTCCATGTAGACAAGTAGTCTAAGAATGTTTTGAAACATTAAGATGTATTAGCGAGCAGGAATAAAATGTAATACAAAAACAAACAATAAAACAAAATATATAGTAAAATAAACATGAAACAGAACATGAAACAAACAAAAAAATACAATCAACACACACAAAATACAATAAAAACACAAAACAAAACAAAAGAAACGACAAATCCTTAAAACAAATAGAAGAAAATAAACAATAAAAAAAACAATTAAACAAAATAAAAGTACAACACACAAAACAACCCCCCCCCCCCCCCCCCCACACACACAGACACACAAGCCTGTCTGTATCTACAACTACATTAAACACAGGGCAGTGTTGTTGATCAGGGCTGAGGTGTGAGTGTGTGCTGTTACACTGTCAGTGTGTCAGATGGCTGAACCCTGAGGACACTCACAAAACCTGCCAGAACACCCTGAAGATGAACCGAAGCTGATTATGAGAGAGGACGAGGAATAGCTGGGTCAAAGGGTATGAAATAAAAACAACATCCAAACCAAATAAGTAAAAACAAACTACAATCTTACAAAGTTATCAATTTATCAACTAAATAAATAATCATTCTTTGCATGCAGGATAAAATCAAGTCACTCAAAAAACATTCAAACCGTTCTGCCAAATGCAAATGAACTCTTGCAAGTGCTCCATGAAACTTCTTCTGCAAGCAGTTGAAATTGGCTTGCAGACAGCAGGAGGGAACGGATGGCAGTCACAGATGAGCACATCTCCCCTGAGATGCTCAGCCCTAAAATGTCATTGGCACTTTGCTCCCTCAGTGCACACAAAAGGTCAATAGTGACAGAGATTCCTCACGTCGGCATCGATTCAGTCCACAGAGCCATTACACGCGGCAATTACACAGTCAGCTGACGTTCTTATTATGGAAATGCATGCAGATTCAAACGATTAGACTTTAATACTGTGCAAAAATAACTACTTTACATCAGCAACTAACACAGCTCTGTCCCAATACCCATGGAGACGCCTACCTAAACAGTAGTTTAAGGTGCCTTACACACTATTTTGACACAAAAGTTGTTGTCTTATATAATAGCTTATAATTTTAAGGCTGCACTGCATGTTCTTTGGAGAAGAGTCAATCCCACAATGCGTTAGAATTAATTCCGTTGAGAGTTATTTCAAGAAATGTAAATTATAAAATTTATTTTTTTATTTATTTTATTAGGTAAAAAAAGGATGAAAGGGAAAAAATAATATCTTATCAAATATTTGTGTGCTATACATTTTTATGCGTATTTTTATAACTGTAACTATTCAAGTGAATCATTACTTATAATTAAATAAATGTGTCCTAAAATAAAGTTAAATATACAAATATTTAGAAATGGACAACATTTTTCATTTTCATTTAATTTTAATTTGAAATACTATAATAATAAAAAAATAAACAGATATAAAAAAAACTAATACAAATTACAAAAAAAAAATTGCTTAAACATCAACTCGAAAATATGAAATAAAATTAATAAATATCAACAAAACTATAATATTATATCAATGTATGATAGTATTATCATTATTATCATTATATACTTCCCGATATTCAAGATTTTTTCCATAATCAGATATGTAATATCGGATCCACCAACAAGTTTACCACACCACCATGATAATGTAATGTAACTTGCTGTTTTATCCCATAAAGTTATATATTTGTATACACTTTGTATTGTATGAGCTACAGTATATATGCATACATATGTGCAATAAAATGTATACAACCCGAATTCCGGAAAAGTTGGGACGTTTTTTAAATTTGAATAAAATGAAAACTAAAAGACTTTCAAATCACATGAGCCAATATTTTATTCACAATAGAACATAGATAACATAGCAAATGTTTAAACTGAGAAAGTTTACAATTTTATGCACAAAATGAGCTCATTTCAATTTTGATTTCTGCTACAGGTCTCAAAATAGTTGGGACGGGGCATGTTTACCATGGTGTAGCATCTCCTTTTCTTTTCAAAACAGTTTGAAGACGTCTGGGCATTGAGGCTATGAGTTGCTGGAGTTTTGCTTTTGGAATTTGGTCCCATTCTTGCCTTATATAGATTTCCAGCTGCTGAAGAGTTCGTGGTCGTCTTTGACGTATTTTTCGTTTAATGATGCGCCAAATGTTCTCTATAGGTGAAAGATCTGGACTGCAGGCAGGCCAGGTTAGCACCCGGACTCTTCTACGACGAAGCCCTGCTGTTGTTATAGCTGCAGTATGTGGTTTTGCATTGTCCTGCTGAAATAAACAAGGCCTTCCCTGAAATAGACGTTGTTTGGAGGGAAGCATATGTTGCTCTAAAACCTTTATATACCTTTCAGCATTCACAGAGCCTTCCAAAACATGCAAGCTGCCCATACCGTATGCACTTATGCACCCCCATACCATCAGAGATGCTGGCTTTTGAACTGAACGCTGATAACATGCTGGAAGGTCTCCCTCCTCTTTAGCCCGGAGGACACGGCGTCCGTGATTTCCAACAAGAATGTCAAATTTGGACTCGTCTGACCATAAAACACTATTCCACTTTGAAATAGTCCATTTTAAATGAGCCTTGGCCCACAGGACACGACGGCGCTTCTGGACCATGTTCACATATGGCTTCCTTTTTGCATGATAGAGCTTTAGTTGGCATCTGCTGATGGCACGGCGGATTGTGTTTACCGACAGTGGTTTCTGAAAGTATTCCTGGGCCCATTTAGTAATGTCATTGACACAATCATGCCGATGAGTGATGCAGTGTCGTCTGAGAGCCCGAAGACCACGGGCATCCAATAAAGGTCTCCGGCCTTGTCCCTTACGCACAGAGATTTCTCCAGTTTCTCTGAATCTTTTGATGATGTTATGCACTGTAGATGATGAGATTTGCAAAGCCTTTGCAATTTGACGTTGAGGAACATTGTTGAGCCTCTGCCCATCTTTACTTCTGAGAGACTCTGCTTCTCTAAGACAAAGCTTTTATAGCTAATCATGTTACAGACCTGATATCAATTAACTTAATTAATCACTAGATGTTCTCCCAGCTGAATCTTTTCAATACTGCTTGATTTTTAGCCATTTGTTGCCCCCGTGCCAACTTTTTTGAGACCTGTCGCAGGCATTAAATTTTAAATGAGCTAATTAAGTGGATAAAAGTGTAAAATTTCTCAGTTTAAACATTTGCTACGTTATCTATGTTCTATTGTGAATAAAATATTGGCTCATGTGATTTGAAATTCCTTTAGTTTTCATTTTATTAAAATTTAAAAAACGTCCCAACTTTTCCGGAATTCGGGTTGTATATCTACGCATTAAGTTTAGACTAAGAATATAACATGTTGTATATATTAGTGAGCGGATCTCTTTATGTAATCTGGTGTGCTATATGACTATCTATAGAGTGCTGCACATGGAGAAATGCCACCACACTGACTGGGCACAGATGGCACCATGACTGAGCTTTCTGCTCACCTCCACATGCACATGGATACACACACGCTGCACAAACACACACATGCATGTAAATACTGTGCAAACACAGAAGTTCTATAGGATGCATGTTTATATGGAAACCAACAAGATCCAGTAAAGAAGAGAGAGATAGGCAGAGACTATAAATGCATAGAAAAAAAAAGTGTGTATTAGCAGGAAAGAAGATGGATGGGTGGAAAGGTGTGATCGATACGGTCAGAGCAGCCCTGGGTCTCGGTGGGATATGCTTTAGCTACGAATGACTGAAGGAGATGACACATCTCCATTTACACCAGTCTGAGAGCTCTGTGTGTGATGGCAGAGGGAGAACGTGTGAAAAAATGCGTTGGCAAAGACTCATGGGATGTGACAGCAGAAGCCTCTCCACAGCAAAGAAAAGCAGGAAAATGACACAGTTACACACATGGGCAAACACTTCACTGTCACCTAAAAGATGCCAAAACCCGCTTCACTGGAGCCTCTGTGGCTTGACCTGACGTTTGCCTGTCCATCTGGCTGTTTGTGTGCATCTTTACTTCATGTAGAACTGAAATAAGCTTTACTTAGTCCATTTTGTAATACAGGTCTGTCCGGTAAGTTGGAATAATTATCTTCATGAAATGGTTGATATTAAAATACAATGCTATTGTGTCAAAGCAAAACAAAGCACAGCATAACACAGCACAACAAAACAAAAAATAAAAGAGCACAAAATGAAACAAAACAATGCAAAACAGACAGAAAAACACACACAGAACAAAGAAACAAATAAAACAAAAGACAAAACACAATTTACCATAACAGACAAAGAAACAACACAAAAAAAACCTAAATTAGAAACAGCACAAAACTAAACAATAGCACAATAAAATAAAGAATAAACAGTGCAGTACCACAGAAAAAATAAGCAGCACAGTACAACAACAACAAGAAAAATTAAACAGCACAACACATTACAACACGCACATAAAAACAGTACAAAACAAAATAAAAAACACCACTTTACAGCACAAACAAACAAACAAACAAACAAACATAAAGAAAGAACTGCTAAACAACAACAAAAACTTAACTAAACGAAAGAGCACAAAACAAAATAAAACACAAAAATACACAAAATAAATAAAACATCATAAAAAATAAAATAAAACCAAACAACATCATCATAATATCAGTGTCATAATATCAGTATCGGTTATCAGCCTATATTAAAGATTTTTAAATTTAGCATCATATTGGATATATTTTGGATTTATTTCAAGGTTTGTCATTTATGCTAAATTTTATATATTTTTTAATATCTCTAAGCCCAAAATAATGATTTATTTGATTTTTTTGCAGTGTAAGTATAAACACATTAGCGACATCCTTGTGGTGTGGATGAGGTTTGACCTAAGGAGTGAAGGTATCTTAGTCAAACAGATTTAGATAGTTAAAGATATTGTAAGGTTTGGTGAAAACCTGGTGAGATAAGAGGTGAATGTGGCTTTTTAACCCATGCACGGCTGAGTGCAGTGAGGGGTGGAACTGTGAAAGCACCGTCAGGCGGTTCAGGAAACCAAACCGAGCTCATTCAGACGCCTGCAGCACAAATCATAGAGCACAGTGTTGCTTCTGAAAGCAGAGAGAAAGACACAATGTTAAAAATATCCAAAGTATTTTCCTCTGACTGACAGAGACATGACTTCTATAAGTCTGGTGGTTTGTTTTTAAGATTGAGTGTCTCAGCATCTCTGCACACACATGAAGAAATGAATACATGAGAGAGGACAGACCAACAGCCCGCCGGTGATCACTCTTACAACCCCTTCTGATGAAACCATTTGGGGAAAGTTGAAGACGATGAATAAAACATGGACTGGCACTTCCATTTCTTTTGCCTTGGCAACATCTCCACTATTATTAGCAGCACAGTCTATGTGCGTCGCAAAAGCTGCTGTAGGGATGGAGACGTCAGAGCCCACCTGTGTCAACACATCCACACTTTCTAACTCTACAGTGGATTGTGCCATTATTAGTTTAAGGGGTTTTGTGCAGCAAAATGGATAAAACAATCTGCAACTGATTTCTATATCTGTATATTAACCCTGAACATTGGCATGTTCACTGCGTCACCTACAGACACTGCTAACCATTTAACTTGTTGAGAGGAGAATGACAATTTTTCAAAGCAATCATACTTATGATTGTGACTTCTTTGCGATAAAATGAAAAAACGAAATAAAAAACATCCTGGATATTGAAGGAGGGATTTGAGCTGTCTGGGGACTCTATATAGCAATCAGTCAGAAGATCCTATAACTGAAGAGAAGATCCTCACAACCAACTAGAACAGTTAAAAGGAGGAGGGATGACAGCTAGTGTTGCCAAGTCTTTGTGGTTTTGCTTATGTTTATGCAGCAGTGTGCCCTGTTTTGTTTTGTTTGAGTATTTTGTTTTGGAATTTACATTTGTCACTTCCCACCTCTTTACCTTGAGTCTTGAACTTTGTTAAATGCATACATTTTTTTTCAATCAACCTAGAAACCCATTTCTTAAGTCAACCCAGAGTTTGAAAACTTGTGACGTAGACCATGCCAACAACTACTAACAACTCAGTAACCGCCCAAAACAATGTAGCAATCTTAACAACCACTAGAATAACCTAACAACTACTATGATCAAACTAGTAAACACAAAGGACACTGCAACAATCACCTAAAACATTCTACCAACCACCCACAGCACCCTAACATCCACCAACACAGTAACCACCTACAACATCTTGACTACAATGGACAAATTAGTAAGTACCCAAAGCATTACCCCCAGAGCACCCAACAATCACCCAGAACAGACAACAACCACCCAAAACAACCTAACAACCATCCCAAACAACCTAATAACCACCCAGAACAGCCAACAACCACCCAAAACAACCTAATAACCACCCAGAATAGCCAACAACCACCCAAAACAACTTAATAACCACCAAAAACAACCTAATAACTATCCCAAACAACCTAATAACCACCCAGAACAGCCAACAACCACCCAAAACAACCTAATAACCACCAAAAACAACCTAATAACTATCCCAAACAACCTAATAACCACCCAAAACAGCCTACAACCACCCAAAACAACATAATAACCACCAAAAACAACCTAATAACTATCCCAAACAACCTAATAACCACCCAGAACAGCCAAAAACTACCCAAAACAACCTAATAACCACCAAACACAACCTAATAACTATCCCAAACAACCTAATAACCACCCAGAACAGCCAACATCCACCCAAAACAGCCTAATAACCACCCAGAACAACCAACAACCACCAAAAACAACCTAATAACCACCCAGAATAGCCAACACCCACCCAAAACAAACAACCTAATAACCACCAAAAACAACCTAATAACCACCCAGAATAGCCAACAATCACCCCAAACAACCTAATAACCACCCAGAATAGCCAACACTCACCCAAAACAAACAACCTAATAACCACCAAAAACAACCTAATAACCACCCAGAACAGCCAACAACCACCCAAAACAGCCTAATAACCACCCAGAACAACCAACAACCACCAAAAACAACCTAATAACCACCCAGAATAGCCAACACCCACCCAAAACAAACAACCTAATAACCACCAAAAACAACCTAATAACCACCCAGAATAGCCAACAATCACCCCAAACAACCTAATGACCACCCAGAATAGCCAACACCCACCCAAAACAAACAACCTAATAACCACCAAAAACAACCTAATAACCACCCAGAACAGCCAAAAACCACCGAAAAAAACAACAACCTAATAACCACCCAGAACAGCCAAAAACCACCGAAAACAAACAACCTAATAACCACCCAGAACAGCCAACAACCACCCAAAACAAACAACCTAATAACCACCAAAAACAACCTAATAACCACCCAGAACAGCCAACAACCACCCAAAACAAACAACCTAATAACCACCAAAAACAGCTTAATAACCACCCAGAACGGCCAACAACCATCCAAAACAACCTAATAACCACCCAGAACAGCCAACAACCACCCAAAACAAACAACCTAATAACATCCCAAAACAACATAATAACTATCCCAAACAACCCAATAACCACCTAGAACAGCCAACAACCACCCAAAACAACACAATAACCACCCAGAATAGCCAACAACCACCCAAAACAAACAACCTAATAACCACCCAAAACAGCCTAATAACCACCGAGAACGGCCAACAACCACCCAAAACAGCCTAACAACCACCCAGAACAGCAAACAACCACCCAAACAACCTAATAACCACCCAGAACAGCAAACAACCACCCAAACTACCTAATAACCACCCAGAACAGCAAACAACCACCCAAACAACCTAATAGACACCCAGAACAGCCAACAGCCTAACAGCCACCTACAACAACCTAACAACCACCTACAACAACCGAATAACCACAGACAACAGAAAACAACCACCCAAAACAACCTAATAACCACCCAGAACAGCCAACAACCCCCCAAAACAAACAACCTTATAATAACAACCAAAAACAACCTAATAACCACCCAGAACAGCCATCAGCCACCCAAAAACAACCTAATAACCACCCAAAACAACCTAATAACCACCCAGAATAGCCAACAACCACCCAAAACAAACAACCTATTAACCACCCAAAACAACCTAATAACCACCCAGAACAGCCAACAACCCCCCAAAACAAACAACCTTATAATAACAACCAAAAACAACCTAATAACCACCCAGAACAGCCAACAGCCACCCAAAAACAACCTAATAACCACCCAGAATAGCCAACAACCACCCAAAACAAACAACCTAATAACCACCAAAAACAACCTAATAACCACCCAGCACAGCCAAAAACTACCCAAAACAACCTAATAACCACCCAGCACAGCCAAAAACTACCCAAAACAACCTAATAACCACCCAGAACAGCCAACAACCACCTAAAACAATCTAACAACCACTTAGTACAAGCAAGTAACTAACAAGAACATACTAACAACTACTATGAACAAACTATTAACCACCAGAACATCTTAGCAACCACCCAGAATACCTAAATAACCACCCAGGAGATCCTAAAAGCCACTCACCCTCAGCCAAAACACCAGTAGCCAATCTAGTTTTAAATATAATAAATAATTAACATTTTACAATTATGTGCCAAATTACCTGGCAACTATAAACTGCCAACAATTATGCTAATGAACCACAGTAGATAAAAAGTTTATTGGAAATAGTACTTATTATAAATTAATTTACTGATAAACTAGGTTATATATAGCTGTTTTATAAAATATAATGCTCTGTGCCAAAAAAAAACATGTTAAAATCTGATCTGCTACCCACAAGCCCACTAATGTCACGTCCTTCCCTACTCTATCAGATGGAGCTTTAAAAGAGCTGTTTTTAGCATGTGGTGCAGTGAGCATTATCTCTGTTAACTAGCCCCATGGGTTTTTAAGTGCATTAACATATGACACCGTAACACACACTTGAATAATTAAATAATTTGATTGCAACTCAGACTCCAACTCTGTTAGCTGAAAAGCAACAATGTAGGTACAATGACTATAATTATACCACTTATGCACAGCAAACCATACCTATGTAAGTCATAACAACTATATGGGCCACAGCTAGCAAACGACCAACCAGATCGCTTAGAGGTTTGTTAGTTGTCTGCAGCAACACCTGGAAACAGAGAAACAGACTTTTATCTGAACCGTTTCTTTAAATGTCAGATTGGAGACAGTGGCTCATTCTTCACACTGATCACGGCCACCCATCTCTGAGACGTATGCAGTGGCATGAACCAGCATTTTAAGCTCATCTGCTATTCAATACCTCCTGGCATGGAGGAGATCAATGGAGAGATTGGGTTAATAGGAAATTGTGAGAGGGCATGATTAAGTTAGATCTTCTATTGCAATAGCAGAGCCAGAAACAGGAAGCTGGAGATTGGGTGTCTCAATTAAATCAGATCTAATTAGCACAAAAAGCTTTCACATTCATAAATAAGTCTGGAATTCATTATTTTCTTTGGTACAACGCAAGCAGTTTAAGATAATAAACCCTCACAAGACTATTCGACAGCTGACGTTCACTCTGTGTGCTGTGATATGATGAACTGTATCTCAAAGGCTGTGAAGGAGAAGCAGGGTTGTCTGGGAAGGATGCTGAGTTTACGCACCGCGGTGGCATAGAGACACATCCCCCTCAACACACACAAGGATATATTACACATTCCAAGTGTTTGGTTTGTGTTTAAATAATTTGATATATTAGAAGTAAACATGTCCTTTTTTTACCAACCATAGTACTATAATGTACAGTATTTTTGCATATGTACCATGGCATTCTTTTAGTTTTTAGTTTTTTTTTTTTTTTAAGAATCATGTAAATACTATTAAATATATTATCATTTAGTACTACAGCATATGGATAAATCACACAAAACAAGTCAAGAAACTTCTCGTAAAAAATGTTTAGCTTATGCTCTAACTATTATCAATATTATAATATTATTATCATTTTTATTTACAAAAAATATGTATAAAATACTGTATGTACAAAAAGTCTCATTTAATATGATGCACAATAACAACATCAGTACAAATAATAATTATAATATTTTTCAATTACTATTTAAATGAACTGTATATTCTAATAATATTAAATCATTTCATTCAAAAATGTAAATAATTATACAAATATTTTAAAAATAAGTAGTTGTAACAATAACAGCAGCAACAACAATGATATATTATTATTAATATTATAAAATATATGGGGGATTTTAAGTATACACTTTTATTTTGGGTTAAAATATAGTACTACTTTTTACTTTTTAGTAGGACGATTTACTGAAATACAGTAAAAAAATAAAAATAAAACAATTTGAATTATAAATAATAATAAAAAAAATCCATATAATTTCAAATAATAATAATAATAAACCTAGACCCATTAAGGTAAAAAAAAAAAAAAGTGTATTTTTCAAACTTTGGAGGAAAATGTGCTTGACTGTCATTAAATAATGTTACAATGCAAAACTTGTCAATTTTTATGCAAAATGTAATTTGTAATTCATAAAAATATCAAATAATCATGTTCTACCATACATCTGGCACCATCACTGTGCCATTATTCACTAGTATCACCACCAAAAAATAAGACTACTTCTCTAAACTGCTGATTTAATTTAACTGGTTTTCAAAAGCATCCTTCTCCGAACAGTATATAAACCCAGAAAACATTACCCTCCATGCAATAGAAATGGGTTGTGTTGTGATTCCTTATCTCATGTGTGTGTTGTAGGTGACACAAGGCCATTGAGCATGTGTGATTACAGCTCAGTGCTCTCCTGAGTGTCCTTCATTAAAACAACACTGAGAGGATCAATGTTTATGAGCGTCATAAAGCACCGCTGGTGGTAAAACCACTAAAGCACAGCAAATACATCAGAGTCGCATTCTCAACGTTGATTCATGACTGGTTACAGTTATTCTCAAATTCACTCATAATTAATAGAGGAAAATATGGAATAATAAATTTTATTCATTAATAAAAATAGAATATAACACACTGTAATTTCTATAATACAATAATGTATTACTATTATTATTAATAAAATAATAATAATTATTAATAGTATTACTAATAATAAAAGTAATACTATTTTATTATATACTGTAAAAAAAATCACAAATAAAACAAAAATATTTGAATATGTTTTACAAGAAAATTAGGGTTTTTCTATTTAAAATGTCATGCTTGATTCAACGTTATCTGCAATTTCTTTGTGAAATTTACAACCAGTTTCTGACTTAAAATGGTTAATACACAATTTTTTTTTGTAAACAAATATTTAAAAATATAAATTTTAATTAAACTTTATATTATATTCAAATATTAAATTATCATCATCACAATTTAAATTCATAGAAATTAATAAAAATAGCATTTTGTATCATTATTAGTCAGGGCGAAAAAAAGAAAAAAGAAAAAGGTTATGAAAAAATAAATATTGCAGTGGCCGCACTGGCCACTGTAAATAGTTAATGTCTTTCAGTCTACAGTCTGGGATGAAGAGAGAAGTGCAGCCCAATCATGTGTGAACACATCCACTCTCTCTGTGGGTTTTGGCTAGATGCTGACAGCTAAAGGGCAAAAGGAGAGAGGAAGAAATAACACCTCACAGGAGCTGTCTGTCGGGCTTCTCTCGTTTATTTTGAACCAGTCTGCATCTTTCTCTCTCATACTGTAACTTACAACACAGCACTCTCTCTATATGCATGGTCTAAAATGCCTTGCGGAGAAAACACACATCTGTTTCCACCACCACCTGCTCACTGCTCAGGTCAGACAGCACAGCACTGAAACAATGTCATCTCATTTTCTCTCTGATTATATTTAGATCAGCTTTTGGTCAACTTTGGAGGGTAAAAACGTGAAAATGTATCCTGCACAGGTCTCTAGAGTAACTACTGTGAACAAACATGTGCTTGTAGGGGAGCGCTGCCAACACTCAACAATGTTGTAATAGCCTTTGTAACACACTGATGGAGGAGAAAAACACATTGTAAAAGGTGAAAATTGTAGTTTATGTTGATACGGTTCACTTAAAATTGATGTAATTTCTAGAAATCGGATCAGATTCTGCACATCGGATGGAAAAAATGATGAATTAAGCTGGATTGGCTATTATGTATTCTATACACACACATTGTACATTATAATTACCTGTAAATGAACATTATATTACATTATTTATTAAATAATAATATAAAGTCTTAATATATACAGTTATAGGTCTGATTATTGTATATAAATATAATTCAAAATAGTTACAAGTCTGCAAATATATTTGGAAATCCGAATATGTTTTTATAACTTTGAATACATAAATTCAAGCTGTGAATATATGGATGTAAATCAGAATGTGATGCATGTCTATTTCTATCTATATATTTAGACTTATAACTTCGTATTCAGATTTCATATACAAACCCGATTCCAAAAAAAAGTTGGGACACTGTACAAATTGTGAATAAAAACAGATTGCAATGATGTGGAAGTTTCAAATTTCTATATTTTATTCCGAATACAACATAGATGACATATCAAATGTTTAAACTGAGAAAATGTATCATTTTAAGGGGAAAATAAGTTGATTTAAAATTTCATGGCATCAACACATCTCAAAAAAGTTGTGACAAGGCCATGTTCACCACTGTGTGGCATCCCCTCTTCTTTTTATAACAGTCTGCAAACGTCTGGGGACTGAGGAGACAAGTTGCTCAAGTTTAGGAATAGGAATGTTGCCCCATTCTTGTCTAATACAGGCTTCTAGTTGCTCAACTGTCTTAGGTCTTCTTTGTCACATCTTCCTCTTTATGATCCACCAAATGTTTTCTATGGG
Source organism: Carassius carassius (assembly GCF_963082965.1). NCBI lineage: Eukaryota > Metazoa > Chordata > Actinopteri > Cypriniformes > Cyprinidae > Carassius > Carassius carassius. Next base: position 16,838,106 of record NC_081797.1, on the reverse strand, counting down.
TGAAAGATCTGGAGTGCAGACTGGCCATTTCAGTACCCGGATCCTTCTTCTACGCAGCCATGATGTTGTAATTGATGCAGTATGTGGTCTGGCATTGTCATGTTGGAAAATACAAGGTCTTCCCTGAAAGAGACGACGTCTGGATGGGAGCATATGTTGTTCTAGAACTTGAATATACCTTTCAGCATTGATGGTGCCTTTCCAGATGTGTAAGCTGCCCATGCCACACGCACTCATGCAACCCCATATACCAAGCAAGGCATCAAACCCCCAACTGCTCCCCGGGCGCCGCAGCATAAATGATGCCCACTGCTCCGGGTGTGTGTTCACAGTTTGTGTATGTATGTATGTAAAGTAGCATTCCTGCATGTGATGCAGTGCCGTCTAAGGGCCCGAAGATCACGGGCATCCAGTATGGTTTTCCAGCCTTGACCCTTACGCACAGAGATTGTTCCAGATTCTCTGAATCTTTGGATGATATTATGCTCTGTAGATGATGATAACTTCAAACTCTTTGCAATCTTTCTCTGGGAAACTCCTTTCTGATATTGCTCCACTATTTTTCGCCGCAGCATTGGGGGAATTGGTGATCCTCTGCCCATCTTGACTTCTGAGAGACACTGACACTCTGAGAGGCTCTTTTTATACCCAATCTTGTTCCCAATTGACCTAATAATTTGCAAGTTGGTCCTCCAGCTGTTCCTTATATAAACATTTAACTTTTCCGGCCTCTTATTGCTACCTGTCCCAACTTTTTTGTAATGTGTAGCTCTCATGAAATCCAAAATGAGCCAATTTTTGGCATGACATTTCAAAATGTCTCGCTTGCAACATTTGATATGTTATCTAGATTCTATTGTGAATAAAATATAAGTTTATGAGATTTGTAAATTATTCCATTCCTTTTTTACTCACAATTTGTTCAGTGTCCCAATTTTTTTGGAATCGGGTTTGTAACTTTTGGATAAATGTGCATAATTATGTTTTGCACTAGTGTCCATCTATATATTAATCTTATGATTATATATTTTGATTTATGTGTATATATTAGAAATATAGCTTTATATTTAGTATTAATACATATATTTAAAAGTGTATATAATCATTTATATAATTACATTTCAAAATTCATATAATTATGTATTATTATGCCTGGCTTCTCACAAGTCTGAATATAAACACAAATTGTGTGTGATGATATATACATGCATACTGTATATGTGTGTTTAGATCGGTCTATTTGTATATATTTGAATCTATATTCACACTTATAACTATACATTCAAATCACTGCAGCATGTTATAATTAAAACAAGCTCCATAGTATAATTTCACAATTATTTCTGCCCACTATCTAATAATTATTCAGGATAATATTCTGAATGCTGGATATTATCCTGATGTTTAAATGCCATTATATTACAGAATATAATGCTGCAACAGAGCTCTTCTCTTCTGTCAGAGGTTAGACAGAGGAAATATGTTTTATTTGTGCTGCTCCCTGAGCCCCTCACAGACTGAGTTTGATGAATTGTGCCTGAGGCGCTTCTAGTCGCTCAATACCGACAGAGCTGCAGGTATAACCAGGACCCATAGCGAGGAGGATGAGCTGTGCTCAAATCATTTGAATGTTTTGGCAGCCTGCTGTTTCCCTTCTCTGTAGTGAGTGGTAGAGCTGGAGAGCCAGAGGTGAACTTACTGCTAAATGTCAAGAGCAAGGATGTGAATTGTTTTATGGCTATATTATGTCTACAGTATGAACCGTCTTGCAAGCCAGACTTTTGACTATCAGTGCCAAGTCTGGTACATCTTGCATCTTATTCTTATATATATATATATATATATATATATATATATATGGCCCCATGGAAGTGTTCATAAGATATGTAGTACTTTGAAATCTCAGCAGAAATAGTAGGCCATACAGTTCTTACTGTTTTAACACCACTGCAAATTTGGACATATTTTTCATTTAATCCACTTTTTTTCGGCTACTATATAGTAGGGAAGTAGGTATATTTGGACGCAAGGGTCAGCTGCAGTCAGTTGCATATTAGATTGTACCTCAAAGTAAAAAAAAAATAGCTGTTAAAGAGCAAATATAAGCATCCACAAAGAACACATGCAATCTTTCTTTCAATGTCTTAAATATTTTAGGTAGCATAATGATGGAACCTACAATTCAAGAACAGAATTTATTTTAGTAGTGTATTTATGATGGCCCATAAGTATCACTAAAGTTTGCAAGGCAACTTAAAACAGGTTTTAGGCCATTGTGTCACTCAATTTGCCAAAAAGATATGTAAATGGTTGTGAAAAGGCTTTCCTCGACATGTTTTCTGAACTGAAAGTGAACTCTCGGTTTTGTAGCACTGCCATATAGAGCTCTTGGCTCCATGGACAGCTCTGGTCCTGTCTAAACTTTCTTTCCCTTGACTGTTTCAGAAAGTTGGTTGTACCACTTGACATATTTGATCAGACCATATGACTTTGTTGACATAGTTGGTCACACCAAATTACAATTTGGTTGCATGATACTACTTTGTTAGTTGCACCGCATGACAAATTTGATTGCACCATATCATGCTGTTGATTTCACCTTTTTGCTTAGTTGGTCACACTACAAGACACAGGCACCATTTGATTTTGTTGGTCAGACCATATTTTGAGTTAAGGAAAATTAAAAACTTCATAATTTATTATACTGTAATGAAACTGCTTCATATAGAAGCCTGTTTCTGCCATTGATTAAAAAAGGTAACTGTGACTTATCTCACAATTCTGACTTTTTTCTTGCAACTGCATGTTTACATTTCACAATTCTGAGTTTAGAGCACAGTAGCGAGTTGAGTCAGGATTAAGAGATATAAACTCACAAGTGCGAAGAAAAAAAAATCAGAATCGCAAGATACAAACACGCAATTAAAAAAAAAAAAAAAACGTCAGAATTGTCTGTATATCTCACAATTCTGACGAAAAAAAAAATCACAATGACCTTTTTTAATATTTTTTATTCAGTGGCAGAAACTGGCTTCCATTGCTTCATTGTTTCTTTTTTTTCTAAGAAATAAAAATAAAAGACTATACCAATATAAAGTTTTCAAGAATTTCACTCTATTTCCCAGTTTTTGTCCCTGCATTTTTCTGGAACTTGGTTGTACCACATGACATTGGCATAAAAATGTTTTGCAAAAAAAAAATACATTTTATAATTAAAAAATATGAAATAATAATAATAAAATTATAAAGTTCTTGTTGCAATGTACAGGTTATACCACCTTGATATTTCTGACTACATGGCCCCAGAAATATCAAAGCTAATTTAAAAAACAAACAAACAAAAAACAAAGACGCCCTGATTCCAAGCCATTCCATGGTTTTAGCCTCATGTCTTCCTCTGAAAAGAAAATCCAGGTCATTTTCTCTTCGTATTTCTTACATCCTCAACAACATCCAGGATCCTGACTCCAGACTCCACAGCAACATCTTCCATCTTATATATGCTCACCAATAACTGACTTCATAACCAGCCAATAAAATGTGCTCCTTTATCTGAGGAGGTTGTACACACAAACCCATAAGAGACAGCACTCACAAGCATTAGAGATGTTTCAGACTCCTCAGCAACTCACTTGTCGGACACGATCAGAATTCCTCACGCATCCAGAGCAATCATTCAGTCCTCTCTCACTCTTTCTCTTCGGGAGAGCCATTAAGCCCAGTGTGTAATTATTCTGTCAGTTAACAGAAAGCATGTGGCTGGAATAATCAGGCCCACACTCTGCAATTATCATCAACACACGGGCCCTTTCAAAACGCAGCCTCCCAGAGAAGGCAAAGCAATTTCACACCGATAGATTTTTCTGTCATTCTTCCCTTTTTTCTTTCTCAGTGCATAGCAGAAAGACAAAACACTTGTCTATTAGTATTCAGTAACGTCTAGACAAGCGCAAAAATAGTTCTGAAATAGCCACTGTATTTTTTGTTTGGAAAGACAGTATAAAAACTCAAATGTATTAATAAATACAAATCTTGGTGTCCTTGACCTTGCTCTTTAAAGACTTAAGGGTCAAATTATATATATTTCTTTCATTTTTTCAACAAGTCTGCTTATACTCTGATACATACTGTATGTATGTGCAAGGCACATTATTTCCTAAACCCCAATTTTTCTAAAGCGTCTCTGTCCTAAAAGAGCACCGAGCAGGGTTACTGCAGGCCAGTTATCTGCAGACTTACTGTTTCTCTCAATCTGGCCTTTGGTCCTGTGGTGGAATATACAGACTGCACCAAAGCCCTCACGTCATCACACAATAATTTCATCCTATTTGCTGGTGTTAGCCAAGCACCAGCTCCCGTGGGTCTGCCCCGTCCTGGAGCTCCACTGAGAGTTTCTCTTTCTGTGAGGGGTTGTGTGTAAGTGGCGGTGGGCAGCAGGTCACAGTGTTTCTCCTCCTGTCACGGGCCACGTCCACTGCACTCGTACTATGGGAAGAAAAATAGAGATTATATTCAGCAATAACTTATAATTCAAACTATACATACAGTGATATTCACCTATTCACATATATTCAGTCTCTAACAACTTAAAATACATTTTAGTTTTACACAAATACTTCTTTTAACATCTCAAATATAATAATAATAATAATAATAATAATAATAATAATAATAATGTGATCAATTGTATAATAATAATAATAATAAACATGAATAACAATAATACTAATTATTATATTAAATATTAAAAAAATATTTTTAATATAATTACACATTATATACAGTGTGTATATATATATATATATATATACATACATATATTATACAAATTATATATTTATAAATATTCTATTTACTACATTATTATAAATAGGTTAAATTTTAAAATATTATATTATAATAAAATATAAAAATAATATAAAAATGATATATTATATAGTTATATTTTTTATTTTAATAATTGATAATAATAATAATATAATAATTATTATTAAGCTATCAAGCTCTAAGAGACTTTTTCAAGTTACACTTTTTATACCAGTGTCTTCCTACTATTTATTAATACTACTACTACTACTAATAATAATAATAACAACAACAATTTACTTATTTTTATATTCTATCTATATTATATTCTATCAATACCTTTAACAAAAATAGAAAGGAAATAGGAAAAAAAACATAACCTTAAAATGTATTAAAAATGAATGAAATAATGTTTTTTAAAAAATAATTTAAAAGGATATGTCTTTAGTTGCCTTTTAAAACTTGTAATCTAAAAGTTTATCTACAGTATGATATATAATTCAGTTTGAATTGGTGAAATGCTCCAGATTTTGGAGGAGAAATGCCTAAAAAAGCATAATCTAACCTCATCCTGCACATTAGATGTTAATGCATTTTGACCATCATATTTGAATACATATTTCAGTGTATTTTAAATTTGCTATTACACAATTAGCCGTCTCAATCCTCTTTGGGGATTATACACTAAGATTTGGCAGGCAGAAAGTTTTATAAGCAACCCTTTGCCCTTTCCAGCTTGCCATGGCCACAAAAACAACAATACGCCTGTTACAAAACACGGCTAAATATGTGCGGCTAATGCTCGCTAATCACACAAATCCTACCTCTGAAACCTTGGAGCTGTTTATTAAAGAAATAAACTCCTTCGAAATGTCAGAGGAGACAAATATATAAATAAACTGTGTGACAAACCCATCCTAATTTCTCAAACCAGATATCATGAGTGTACACATGTGGTTGATCTGACAAGCACGGCAGAGACCTTCGATGAAACGTCCGATCTAGATCTAGATCACACGGTGTGTGAGCTGCGTGCAGAGGCTGGGATTAGAAACCACCCAACGCAGAGACAGATTTAATGAGCCTGATTTCTGCCTGATCTGTTGGACTTAATGCAGGGCACACCTCTGAGACCAGACGAAGAAAAGAGAGAAAAGAGTCTAAGTCAGCATCCTTAACAAACAAACAACAACAACAAAACACAATTTACGACTGATTTTGAAATAATTGAGACTCGACTCATAATTGATTTCAACTGTCTGGTGGTAGCATGTTGCTAAGCTAACAATATTATACACAAAGGAGCATAAAAATACATAAATGATGCATATAATACGAATAGTTTAAACTCTACTTCATCGGTTCGTTTTCTTCTTCGGCTATGGGAGTCTATGGCAGCTGTTATATAACTGCTTGTGGGTAGGTTATGAAATTTGGCTCATGGATAGAGGACAGTCCCAAAATTTACCACAGCAAATTTGGGGTCTCCATCTCAAACTCTGTAGCGCCACCAATAGGCCAAATTTCATATTTCTGCTAATATAGCAAAAAATCTCATATTTCAGCTATTAACCTTTGAACCTCAAAACTCTTGGTTTTTATTTATTCTATTTTGCTCTGATTCGAGACGAATACAAACTAAAATGTTAATTTCTATGTGTCAAGATTTTCCACAGTTTTGAATTTTGCAAAAAATCTACTCTTTTGATTTCGTCCTAGACGGTTTGTCCGATTTTCACAAAAATACGCTCAGATCATCTTCCGAGCATTCATAAAGATATCAAAAGGTTTTTGCTGTTCAAGATTCAAGATTCAAGATTTTTATTTGCCACATACACAATTATATATAGCATATATAACCAGCAGTGAAATGTGATGTACTAAACTGTTTCTGTAAAGTGTTTTAACGAATTTGATGAAATTACCACAAAAATGCACATGAGGCTATAGTATCTTCGCAACGCTTGAGGGGATTCTTACCAAACATGGTATGTGTTATAACAAGCATGACCTGAAGGCACATGAGTAGTTTCAGAACAGCACCACCTACTGGTCAAAATTATATAAAAAAATATATTTCTGCTCATAACTTCTGACTAGATTAAAAGCTTTAGCACAGGATATCCAGGTGGCATTAAGTGACTCTAGCTGATCCACTGTACACTGTGCAGATACCACTTGAATCACCCACACATACAGCAAAGAGGACTTTGTATTTCAGTTGAAATTATCTGATTATGTGCCTCTTGCAGCCCACTCTTTAGATTTGCATTTATATGTCTGAAATGAAAAGAAAAACAGTGACAATAAAAAGTTTTCTTTTCAAAGAGACATTTTAGTAGGACTTGCATTCCCATTACTATTTCTCATATTTAAAGTGACAATTTACCCAAAAAGAACACCAGCTACCAATAATTACTAGCAAACACTCACCGAATCGTAGCATCCTGGCTAAAGCAGTTGTTCTCAGCCCAAAACTCACATTTTCTTAAAAACCATGTAAAAAATGTAGTTATTTATGTCTTTTTGTAACTTTTATTTATGCACAAATGCAGAGATAACACTGAGAGGGCTTGAAAAGTCACTTTTTGGTTTCAAAGTAGTGTGCTAACTGCTAAAGCATGGCTATGACACCAAAACAGACAGTTTAATGCAGTAAAAACGTTCACTTTAGGGACTCAGTGCCACAAAATAACTTCATTAGGACATTGTGGTCATATGCATCATGCGTAATGATTTCAAAATAAGTCAATAAACAGTCAAAAGCGCTCATTAAACGCCAATTTTCATGCTCCAGTTCGCTAGGCTAGGAAGATTCTGGATAACTACTCATTAAAAGTCTCTCAGGAGGTTGAATCAAATCTAAAATGAGAAGCTGCGGCAATTACTGTGCATATCAGAAAGAAAAGCAAAAGTTACCGACCAACTTTGTGAACCAGAAAATAAATACGTTTCTGAAATGTGGTGTTGCACAATAGTTGTTTGGCTTACAATAATTACTAAGTCAGGTCTTGTAAAAACTACTTTAGCCGTGGTTCATATGGGAGCAATAATAAATCACCAGCAATAAAAGCAGCTTCACATCAAGCAGCGCTTTTTAATAAGTGTTTAATTTCTTATTCTTCCTCTGCTCCTTCTTGGTAATGCTGGTTGTATTAACAAGCCCGCAGCAGTCAGGGCACATTAGCGTCAGATCGAAAGCATCGCCTGGAGGATTCATCAGGACTGGGAAATCTCTCATTAAAAGTGCAGCCAGTCAGACGAAGGCCCACGGTGGGATCTCAGACTCTTAGATTTAGCCCAAATTTAACATGAGAAACAGGAGAGAGCACCATTATATCTGAAAAATGCTATAAAATGCAAGTATGAATGAAAGTAGAGCAAAACTTAACTTTTGCAGGCTGCGACCCATGGTTATTGACAATGGTTAGTTTAAATGAGTTTTGTACTTAATAAAGCTAAATGAGATGAGCTTGATGCAAGGTTCAAGAAAACGAATGCGACGCTGAATTCTCATTGGTAATAAATTATTTATGAATATCGACTTCAGCTCAGAATTACATTCAGTGCCTTTGTCTGCAGCATTTGAGGTAAGAATGCAGGGCTTTTTGCTCCTTTATCAAGCTAAAATGCTCTTTTTGGAGGTGAATTCTAGCATTTTATATTTATGATATTATATATATGAGATATTTAGTTGTATTAATGAGAACTATGAGCAAGAGATTATTCAGTAAGGCAAAATCCATCAGATGTAAAAAGGTCATGGTCATATCTTATTAAGTCCTCCCTAAAGTGTGAATTCAAAGATTCATCATAAAAATAAAGACGGTGTGATACAGTCTCTGAATCTGTTGGCTGAGTAACATCTTGTTATCACATATTAGTGTCAAAGTTCAAAGAATCTCGCTTCAAACGGCAACTCCTCCACATTTTTTGCATTTTTTCAAATAACCATCATTAAAACTTAACACAGACACATAACAGGAAATAATCAAGAAACACATAATGTTTCATAAAACAAATGAATGAATAAGGTAATTCATAAAATAATTAAGCACTAAAGAGTTTTCTTAGTTTATATATATATATATATATATATATATATATGCTGTTTCTCTCACAACAAATAATTTATAAAATATGTTGCATTTACAAAGATTAGTTTGTGTTGTGAATTTTACTTAAATAAATAAATGCTAAAAATAAAGTAATAAACAAAGAAAATAATTTATAAAGGAAAAAAAGTCATACAAAACTTCATCTAGAATTAAAAAAGGAATTGTATTTGTTTTAACAAGTAATTTATTCCTTATTCCTTATTTGTCTAACTACATTTAGCAACTAATCTTCTGTGCCAGCCATGACACAAAGATATGTTTCTACATATATTTATACTTTGATTTTAAAGAAAACAGTGCATCCTTGTGGCAAGGCTGACACCGAAAAGCGTACGCTGCTTGCGTCACGGTGATATGGAGTCATACAGAGGAGACGACTTGTTGAAGTCAATATGTTTTCTTCGTGTACAAAAAGTATTGTCATCGCTTCATAACATTACAGTTGAACCACTGATGGCAGATGGAGTATTATGACGATGTCTTTCATACTTTTCTGGACCTTGACACTGTTATTTATTTGGCAGTCTATGAGACAGTCACAAGCCTCCCAGTTTTCATCCAAAATATCTTCAATTGTGTTCTGAAGACGAACAAAGCTTTTACAGGTTTGGAACGACATGGGGGTAAGTGATTAATGACAAAACTTTCCTTTTGGGGTGGAGAATCCCTTTAATGTGTTATATTTGAATGTATACATGTGCAAATGAGCTCCAGCACATGGGAAGATTTCAACTGGTGTTAATATTAGAAGATTATACAGGTTTGACAACATGAGGGTAAGGAAATGATGCCAGGATTGTTATCTTTTACAGCACCTCATTGAGAGCATCTGGCAGTCACTTTCTTTCTCTCTAAAGGACAAGAATAGCAGGATCCTCCTCTCGCTTTGCTGTCACTGTCCCAGAGATCACAGCTCCAGCTCTACCCCACTTTCCTCAAAGAGAAGAGACCAGGAGCATCCAAACAAGGCTGGAGTATAAACCGCTCTTCTGTAAATAATAGTCTTGTTTTCTCTCCTTCCTTCATTTCCCTCCCCCTCTTGTTTTCTTTTGGCTCCGAGAGCCCAGGTTTGTGTAGAAGCTTTCGATTTGCCCCGTGACTGGCCTTCCCCTTCCCCCATATGCCTCAAAGCCAGATGCAGATGAAAAATTTATGGCAAAGTGCCTTGAAAAAGCCCCCTTCCAATCTATTTGAAGTGAAGCTCTTCCTCTGAAGTTGCCCTCTCTGATGACGGCCATCTTTGCTCCTGTTTTCGACCCTCTGCGTGTCAGTTTCTCACTGAAAGAAGGCACATAGTGTCATCCAGCTGGAGTAATTAGAGAATTGATCCAATCGACTATTGATTGGCATCTTTTCAATCAAGTCAGTCGTGCTTATTATCAGTTTTATAATTAGTGATGAAGTGAATCCCCAAGTACATTGACATAGATAACTCTTCCCACCTCTCCGATCGCAGCCCACCGATTTCCCGCAAGGTCAGACAGAACGATCTGGATTTATTATTCATAAGCGTCTCATTATTTGGGCATCAGATCAAAATATAGAGAAACATTAGCACTCTCTCTCTCTAAGCCTCCAGCTCCTAAAATGGAGAAAAACAGCGAGATGGATTTACAATTCAACCTCTTGTTGCAAACTGACTGCACTCCAGGCATTTAACGCAGCACTCAAAGAACATTTTTGCATGTAATGGCATGTAATTTTGTCTAAAACTATTAGAAAATTGTAAAATATGGATATCCTGTGCACTGGTGTTTGGAAAAGCTCCTAAGATCCTTTCATGAAATAACATAATCACAGGATGATAGTTATTTAAAGAAGTGTACAGTAAGATATTTCATGTAAAAAAAAGTGGTAAAGCAGATATATTACTCTTTGATCTAATATTTGCACACAAAAAAATTTATTTATGGTATTTATGAGTTTTTCCTTCCATTTTTAAGGGAAAATAAAATACTCAAAACAGCAGTGCCATATTTAATGGCAATACCAACTACAATTTCTTAAAATAGTGATCACATTTTGACTTCTTACTCAAGTATACAATAACATTCAAGTTTGGAGTATTTATTTAAATTAACTTAATTTTTAAGAATTTTGAAGCTATTTTTTTAAAAATAACAGAATAACAGAAAAAACTGTTCAAAAATTAAGGTCCTTGCACACTGAGTCCAGTGCATATTAATATTTATTCATATTCATATTTACCGAATGAATCCAAATCCCATGATGGTTTTTGAGACCAGCCCAAGATCTGTTTTCATATCATTAAAGCAGACAATTAGAGCACAGATCAGGAGACCAGTTCATGTCAGATGGTCTCATCTAGTTGACTGTGAATCATTCTTTGTGTCTTTGCTCACAAACATGTAGACACTGCAGCATCTCTTTCAAGAATTCATGTATCCAGTCTGCCGTGCAGATATTGCCCAACGTGGCATGAAGCTTCACTCACACCCGGCGCTAAAAGCACCATTACACAGATCAGTCCAGGTGCGTGGAGAGCTGGAGATCAGGATCATCTCACCTCAACCTCAGCCAACATGCTTCACGAAGCTAAAACAATTACACCTAAATGACCACCAAATGGCAGTTCAGCAAATCGTTCTTGCGCTGGACAACACATCAGTGTTTCAGAGGTTCAGACGGATCAGCATGAGTTTGTGTGTTTGTTGTAAGAGATCAGACTTGTATGTAAGCTGTATTACTAAACAAACATCATTTTTTGCAGGGGGGTGTGAGGGCTCATTAGCCAATCAGGTGTGAAGAAGATCATTTAGGTTACTTCAGGGTCAACAAGTTGATTCCAGCAGATTTACCTTCACCTTACAAAAATGTGACACTTACCATGGTATATCCAGTAGATTTTAATAGACTTTAATTCTGTTATAATGTCCCATAATATTGGCATATGTGACCCTGGACCACAAAACCAGTCTTAAGTGTCAATTCTTCGAAATTGAGATTTATACATCATCTAAGCTTTTCACTGATGTATGGTTTGTTAGGATCGGACAATATTTGGCCGAGATAAAACTATTTGATAATCTGGAATCTGAGGGTGCCAGAAAAATCTAAATATTGTGAAAATCACCTTTAAAGTTGTCCAAATGAAGTTCTTATCAAGGTTTATTACTAATCAAAAATTAAATTTTGATATTTTTATGCTAGGAAATTTACAAAATACCTTCATGGACCATGATCTTTGGCATGAAAAAAAAATCTATAATTTTGACCCATACAATGTTTTTTTGGATATTGCTACAAATATACCCGAGCGACTTAAGACTGTTTTTTGTGGTCCAGTGTCACATATATGTGTAAAAATGTACTGTATTATTATGGAAATATAGATATTACCACAATACAATGCCCAACTGAAAATGGTATTATAATAACACAATATAATGGGTAAAAATGTTTTCATGGTATCATCTGAAAATATGGTATTACCATGTTATCATATTAAAAATATACCCATTACAATTACCATGTTGTAATTAATAATTTTATGTCAAAACAAAACAAAACCAAACTAAAAATCATGGTATTGTTGCAGAAAAAAAAACATGATCACAAGATTAAAATATCTATATAAAATATTATAAAATATATGTGTTATTATCATGACAATTGTCCAAATAGTTGTTTTTCATGGTACCTTAAATATGGTATTACCATGATATTATATTAAAAACATATTATTACCATGTTGTAATGAATGGTTTCATGTCAAAACAAAAAAAAAGAAAAAAAAAAAAAAGAAAAAACGGACTAAACTAAGAAATAAAATTAAGTAAAATAAAACATTTACGGTATTGTTGCAGAATTTCTTCTTTTTTTTTTACAAAAATTTTTAAAGATTACAATATCCAAATGAACATTGTATTATCATGAAGAATGATCATGGACTTTTTCTTTCCCCAAATAAATAAACAAACATGGCATTACAATGATACATTGTTCAAATGAATATGCCAATACTTGCCCTAACTACAAAATGGTATTATCATGTTACCATCATATAAATAAATAAATGAATAAATAAATAAATGTTTGCCATGGTATTTTCTATTAAAGAAGAAAGTATTGCCATGATACAATGACCAAATAAGTACAGTATTAATGTCATGAGACTATTTATAAAATAGTAATAATAATTAAAAAAACACCTGGTATTAACATGGTATAATATTAAAAAAACGATGGTAATTTTCATTGTACAATGCCCAAAACAAAACAAGACAGTAGTACCATGGTTCTTTTTCAGTAGTTTCAATTTAAGGTTTTTTAGTCCTTTACATGTTACATGACACAACTGTGTTCAGAAATTTAATAGACAAAGAGCTTAACTATTCATGAGCAGCTTGTTAATTATTCTTTATATGGTTAGGCAGATGGCATTTCCAACAGAGCAAAACTCATTAGGAGAAACACAACTTTTTCAAAACAGTTAAAATATTTTAAAAAGCAAGATTCGAAGGCTTGACTGTCTTTGAAAGATCATCAAGAGGGTGTTGTGGCTGGTTACTAGGTCTCAATGATATTTGGTCTCTAAATATGTCTTGAAGGGATAGTTCACCCAAAATGAAAATCACCCCATGATTTACTCACCCTCAAGCCATCCAAGGTGTATATGATTTACTTCTTTCAGACGAATATAATCTATATAATAATTTAATATATATAGAGTTATATTAAAAAATGTCCTGGCACTTCCAAGCTTTATAATGGCAATTAATGGGTGTTGAGATTTTGAAGTCCAATAAAGTGCATCCATCCATCATAAAAAGTGCTCCACACAGCTCTGGGAGGTTAATAAAGACCTTTTTGTAGCGTGTAATGAAGAAAAATATCCATATTTAAAACTTTATAAGCAGTAATGTTGGAGGATTTCGATATAAGCCAAGAGTAGACTGGTTTTCCTTTGCTGTAAACAAAACAATAGTTAGGAAACAAGAGATTAATATGGATTTAAAAAAAAATATTTTTACACAAATGCATTGAATCACTTTAGCAGACCTTTATTAATCCTCCGGAGCCATGTGGAGCACTTTTTATCATGGATAGATGCACTTTTTCGGCCTTAAAAATCTCTGCCCCCATTCAATGCCATTATAACGCTTGGAAGAGCCAGGATATTTTTCAATATAACCCTGATTGGATTCATCTGAATGAAGAAAGTCATATACATAGGCTTGCTTAAGGGTGAGTAAACAATTGTTACGTTCATGGATTTCTGTTCCCTTATTTTGTCACCTTCCTTTTCCTGTTTTGGTTAATTGATTATTCCCCACCTGTCTCTAGTTCCCTCATTACCTCCTGTGTGTTTAAAATACCCGGTCTGTTCAGTTCCTCCTGGTCCATTTCCGGTGGTTCCGCCCAGCTCTGAATTTTCGGTGTCTCCGCTGGTTCCGCCCAGCTCTGAATTTTCTGTTTCTCCGCTGGTTCTGCCCAGCAATGAATTTTCTGTTTCTCCGCTGGTTCTGCCCAGCAATGAATTTTCTGTTTCTCCGCTGGTTCCGCCCAGCAATGAATTTTCGGTGTCTCCGCTGGTTCCGCCCAGCCCTGAATTTTCTGTTTCTCCGCTGGTTCCGCCCAGCTCTGAATTTTCTGTTTCTCCACTGGTTCCGCCCAGCCTGAATTTTCTGTTTCTCCACTGGTTCCGCCCAGCTCTGAATTTTCTGTTTCTTCGCTGGTTCCGCCCAGCAATGAATTTTCGGTGTCTCCGCTGGTTGCGCCCAGCCCTGAATTTTCTGTTTCTCCACTGGTTCCGCCCAGCTCTGAATTTTCTGTTTCTCCACTGGTTCCGCCCAGCCTGAATTTTCTGTTTCTCCACTGGTTCCGCCCAGCCTGAATTTTCTGTTTCTTCGCTGGTTCCGCCCAGCTTCGAATTTTCTGTTTCTCCACTGGTTCCGCCCAGCCCTGAATTTTCTGTTTCTTCGCTGGTTCCGCCCAGCTATGAATTTTCTGTTTCTCCGCTGGTTCCACCCAGCCCTGAATTTTCTGTTTCTCCGCGGGTTCTGCCCAGCCCTGAATTTTCTGTTTCTCCACTGGTTCCGCCCAGCCCTGAATTTTCTGTTTCTCCGCTGGTTCCGCCCAGCCCTGAATTTTCTGTTTCTCCACTGGTTCCGCCCAGCCCTGAATTTTCTGTTTCTCCGCTGGTTCCGCCCAGCTCTGAATTTTCTGTTTCTCCGCTGGTTCCGCCCAGCCTGAATTTTCTGTTTCTCCGCTGGTTCCGCCCAGCCCTGAACTTTCTGTTTCTCTGCTGGTTCCGCCCAGCCCTGAACTTTCTGTTTCTCCGCTGGTCCAGCCCAGCCCTGAACTTTCTGCTTCTCCGCTGGTCCCGCCCAGCCCTGAACTTTCTGTTTCTCTGCTGGTTCCGCCCAGCCCTGAACTTTCTGTTTCTCCGCTGGTCCAGCCCAGCCCTGAACTTTCTGTTTCTCCGCTGGTCCCGCCCAGCCCTGAATTTTCTGTTTCTCCGCTGGTCCCGCCCAGCCCTGAACTTTCTGTTTCTCCGCGAGATATTAACTTTCTGTTTCTCCGCGAGTTAACGAGATATTTTATTGTGAGTGTAGTATATTGTCTGTATTCTCCTTCTATCGTCAGTAAACTCCTCATTTGATCCCGATCCTCCTCAAGCTCTTTGTCTTTCGTTTAGCATACACCCCTTACTTGTAACAACAATGGGGTAATTTTCATTATTGGGTGAACTAACCTTTTAAGATCCTCCTTCTGCAGTTTTTTCACCTGATTTATTGCTCACCAAATTAAAATATCAAATGTTTAAAAAAGTAACCCACACCCACTTTCAGGAAAATTGGTGTGGGAAGACATACACGCTGAAGCTTAATACTTAGGGTTGGGGTTTGAACAAATGAAGCACCACTAGCTAAGCTAAACCAAGGTTTCTTTATACAAAGAATAACAAGGAGACCTTGGCTAAGCAAGAGCCGATCCATCCAATCATAGCGGTTCCTAAGCAACAGGTAAGTTCACAATAGACGCAGCTATATTTTAAATGTCCATTCACAGCAGGAGCCGTGCGCGACTCCTCTGGAAGTCAATCTACCACTGCATCGCACTGCAACCTTGAGGCGTTCCCATTGTTCACACTGTTCACTGGGCTAATGGCTGCCGCTTTCAAATGAAATAAAAGACAAGAAAAATTCAAGATACGAAACCACTCAGATTCTGTGGTTTTCAAGCACAGTTCTGAGTTCGACGGAATCAAGGTTTTTTCCAGGTCTGCCTTGATTTTTCATCTTCTTAGATGAAAACCGAAAGAAGACTGCTCTAAGGCACAACAGTATCAGTAAGCCCGTACAGTGCAGTGTGACGCTGTTTGTAACCGAACAACAGCTCCGTTCAAAGTTTCTCACCTTTGATGCTGAAAAATGCAATCGCCATGAGACGAAATAATCAGATGTGTTATTTTTGCAGCTGAAAACCATAACGCATTATGCTTATTGGTCATGTGACCATGCAGGACTTTTTGAATTGTATAAAGTTGCACATATTTTTAATTCACAAAATTGTTGATTTCTTGATTCTGATTGGTTGAGATCCAATTTTTCAGAGCCAGCTGTTTTAAGCAAGATATGTAAAAAGTAAATAAAAGAAACATTTAGGGCAAAAACATAAAAAAGATGTATATAGACACATGGTATAAGCCAAATAATTGACTCTAGATTGTTGAATTATTCAAAAATGATCACTACTTTACATTTTGGCCACAGTTTCTCCCATTTTTAATTATTCAATGGCCCACTGTCAATTATTCGTTTTTTAATATTAATGTTAATTAAGATTCGCCTCAATTAAGCATTAAAGCTGTAGTATTTGACACACATTTTGAGGAGCAACTAAACCGAATAAAGTTTGAAATGGTACCAAAACAAATACAATGTCATTCATAAAAGAACTGGAAATCTTTACAGTCATTATATTAATAAAAAAAATTATAATAATAATGCATATTTAATAAATAAAAAATAGAGTGGGTTGGAGTTGTTATCTTAGTATAATTGATATTCAGTACTATTATAGTTTTTGTTAATATTTTGAATTACATTTTATTTTTATATTTTCTGTTCACATAGCAGAGAATATTAGGACACATCTTAGAGTAAGTTGTCACAACTGAAACCTGTAGTTAAATGGCAATTTAAACATTTACAGTGCAAATATTAATACAAATATTCACTGGCAAAAAAGTCCAAAAAATATATATAAATAAAAATAATAAATAAAATATTTGGTCCAAATAAATTGTAAGTAATAAACAGTATAAAACTTGAGAACATTTTTCCTGAATATTTGACATACTGACCTACTGTAAATGGACCTCCGCTAATTGTCCAATTAGCAAATTAGCAATTGTGTAATTGAACCATAGTTACTGACAAATAACCCTTGTGATAACTAGCCCCGGTTGCCCTAATTTACTTCTTCACCTAAAAAGTCATATTTCTATAGACAGAAACGTACAAACACATCTCAAAAGCAGTAAAATACGACTATCAAGAACTTAAAAGCAATGGGAAATAAAGCACTGAGGAATATGACTGAAAACACAGTCACTTAAGTGACTGATAGGAAGAACGGGTCTACATTCTCTTCAGCGGCTCAATACAACCCAACATTGACTCAAGCTATCCACGCTCCCTCATCTCCAGAGACGCCAGACTAGTCAATAATTCAGAAGCCGAGGCAGAAATGATATAAGCATGAATGGACAGCTGGAAAACAAAGAGAATGAGGAGAAAAGAGGAGCAAAAAGGGATCATTTTGAAGCAAACAATGCAATATATAGACTAGAGTACACAATAAAACCATCAGCATAAAACAGGTTAATAGTGCTTCACAACTTTACCATACAAGTAAAACACATTAAAACACACACACACATACACACTAGTCAACATGATAAATAACCGTCTGGTTCACTTTCAGATGATAAAGATTCTGCTCTCTAAACAATATCCTGCTGCCTGTAATTCTGCAGAACACGTCAGTAGTGCAGCAGTTTCACACACCAGACATGGTATATGAGAAACAGTGATGGTTCAGGCCATTAGCACTTATCAATGATGCTGCATCAGTTATTAGATGGAGTGGCTGTGAGGCTGGCAGAATAACTTCATTTACTGTTTAATTATTCCACACACTGTTGTTATTAATCATGCAGATAACACATGCCATTTGTTCCCTTCATGTTGTGTTCTAGCGTGATCTGTTCTGCTGGACCACACGAGTGAGTCATGAAATCTGTGACGGTGGATTTATTGTAGTGAGTTTGTAAGGATCCACCCACTGGCCCAAAAAGCAGAATCCAGCAGCCTGGTCAAAGGTTTAATGCGTATTCGGACTTTTAAATGCGCTTCTGAATTTAGCAGCATTTAGTGTAAATTTATTCTAGCTCTGTGTTCAATCTGACTCCAAGTTATCACTGAATTTAGACAATGTTTCCATTTAAAAACTGATCACAAAGGTTGATTATGAATAAATTTTGATATTTGATTATTTCGGACTCACTATACTTTCAATTATCCGTTCACTGGGGACCTAATGTCTCTTTTAAGCCTCACGCTAGCTTCACGCTGATCTTACGATCACAAACTTGCCAGTCTGCTGCTAGTAAGAGGATGTAGGTAGACTAATACATGTTTTGCCTGCCGCCTACTGCTTGCTTATGACAAAAGTGTAGTTTATTTAGTCTTTTCCCATAAAACTTGCTAACATTAGCGATAGACAGAAATCAGAAGGTCTCCGATGATTTGCCTACTGCTCCTATCATTCTAGAGCCTTCAGTTTGACCTATCCTGGCCGTAAATCTGCAGTAACAAAAGCCTCCTCACAGTTTACTAGTCATGATGATTTCAGAAGAGTTTAGGATAAATAAAATATAACAATTTATTATTAGTCAGGTAAAATTGTATCATGTCAATTACATAATGAAACAATTTAAAGCCAATTTAGAAAGGATGACGCAGGAGACAAACAAATTTAACATAGTCACACATGTAACAGTTATCCTAATTTAAGACACATGGTCTAAAATGCATAGCAAAGCACTCAGGTGTTTTAGAGAATAAAACTTAACTAGCCAATGTGCGCAGGCAGTAGTACAAACAACTATACAATGTTCTCTATGGGCACAATGTGTTCAACACAATTACATTTTTGAGTAAATTTTTTTGTCACTTCCCTTAAATACTCAACAAAGAAATCTTCAAATCAGTTGTAAAAACATAACGGTCATTTTTGGTTCAATAGGTTCCCGTGGTCACATAAGGGTCAGACCTGGCTGGAGTTAAAAAATTCTCAAAGACCCCTAAAGGGGAACACACCCCTTCTAAGCAGAACACAATTCTACAAAAGTTCTCAATCTTTCTCATAATATAAATGACTATTGTGAATTTGAGACCATTTTACCAATCACACACAGACCTTTAATATGATACTAAACATGAAGTGGAAAAAACAACATTTTCACAAGATATAACATGGCATATGGATATTCTTGCTTTTGCGGGAGAAGAGTGAGAGTCGGAGGCAAGGAGGGGAGAGGAGAGGGAGGAAGGAGGTCGTAATTGAGCAAGGAAATAGGTGTTGTTTACACTCCTTGAATATCTTTTTTCCAGATCAGATCTGTTTTCTGTGAGTTCCTGAGTTTTGACTTAAGGAGATAATTTCGTAAGGAAATAATTTAATTCCTTTCAAGTTGGTGGGTGAATGTCATAAAACATGTCAAGAATATGCAAATATGAACATCTGCAGAAATCATATTTTGCATAAGGAAAGAGCATCTTACATTTGAGCGTTGAGGGTATTTCTTTTTTGACAGTGCGACTATTAGTATGACCAAGAATAAATAATAATATGTAAAAATATATTAAAATATGACATAACATCACTGCTTATTTTAATCAATGATAAATATTAATATTACTGTTGTTGTTATAATAAATTATCATTTTCTAAAAGGATCATATATTATGCTGTGATATATCTTATTAAATAATTTAATAATATATATTATTATTATTCAAATTTGCACAAATTTCCCCAAAATAATAGGTATGACAGTGAATATAATAATAATAAAGAGAAAAATAGAAAAAAACTAAATTAATAAGACATCATAACTTTACATTATAATTTAATAATATTAGCATATATTAGGCAGAGATATACTTTAATGTATGTTTTCCATTTTAGAAACAAAAATCTAATTTTTATTGTTTATTTTAAATAAAATATTGTATATTATTCAGCATACAAGCAGCATACATTAGACTGTGATAAAGTGATATATTTAATACTTCCGTTTATTTTTTTGTTATAAACAGAATAAAAGACATTAAAAGATATCATTATATCAAAGCCTAATTAATGCTATTTCTAATATAACTGATTTATTCATATCTTACAGTATGTTTAACATAATACGTATATGCCCAATCAGAAAGAGATCCAAAAGTTTATCATGGTTTCTGCTAGTTACAGTTATAACAAATCTTAATATTAGAACCAGCAAAAAGTACAATAGGCTTCCTTTGTACCAGGGTAATACCATAGTGTTTTGGAAACTATACTATGGTAATACCACATTTTCAGACTCTACCATGATGAAAATGCCACAGAACTCATAGATGCAACTTACAAACCCGATTCCAAAAAAGTTGGTACAAATTGTGAGTAAAAAAGAAATGGAATAATTTACAAATCTCATAAACTTATATTTTATTCACAATAGAATATATATAACATATCAAATGTTGAAAGTGAGACATTTTGAAATATCATGCCAAATATTGATTTTGGATTTCATGAGAGCTACACATTCCAAAAAAAGTTGGGATAGGTAGCAATAAGAGGCCGGAAAATTTTAATGTTTATATAAGGAACAGCTGGAGGACCAATTTGCAAATTATTAGGTCACTTGGCAACATGATTGGGTATAAAAAGAGCCTCTCAGAGTGTCAGTGTCTCTCAGAAGTCAAGATGGGCAGAGGATCACCAATTTCCCCCAATGCTGCGGCGAAAAATAGTGGAGCAATATCAGAAAGGAGTTTACCAGAGAAAAATTGCAGAGTTTTAAGTTATCATCATCTACAGAGCATAATATCAGGGGTGTACTGGGACCAAAAAGTGGCCCTGGACTTTCTGGCCCACAGTAGCCCACCACATCATAACCAGGGTTCTAAATTAACACCCGCCAACCCGCCAAATGCGGGTTAAAAGTAATTTTGGCGGGTGTTAATTAAAACTTACTAGCCAGTTTGGCTCAAGCGTGCCGCACAAGCCCTGAAAAGTGAAGCCAAAACGTCTCGATCGCCCCCTGGTGAGTGGTCCTAGTATAGGTCATAAACCCCGCCTCCCCATGTTATTCAATGGGACGCGAGACCAACTAAACAATTAAATTACCCTTCAAATATCTTTTTTTCCGAAGCTGTTTTTTGTCATTTACTGTAGTTTGTAACACGCTAATGTAAATTCAAGTGTTCGTTTTTAAAATAAGTTGTTTTTTAGATAGTTATTTAATGCTCTAAAAACGGTGGTGTGACGTCGTGATTGACAGCTGTGATTGACAGCTCTCTGAGCCGAGAATATTGCTTCTGTATGAAAAAGCAGAAGTGAGTTGCATTAATAAACTAGTTGCTAACATATTGCATGCATGTTAACAATAAATTATAGAATGCTAACCTGGCTAAAACAGACTTCATGAGCTAAATATGAAGTTGATTTAGCTGTCCGCTAGATTGAGATTAATTGTTTATAATAGTTTAATTGTAGTAATACGAGTACTCGTGTTTTTACAGTTTATTCATGTTTTACTTTTTTTTAAATATGACCTATTTAAATGTCTGGTTAGTAGGGTACTTGTATTTACCTTATTTTAATGAGATTGGAGTGGAACGGAGCAGACAGAGTTCACAGGAGCAGGACTCCACTTCCAAAACAGTGCAGATTACGGTATGTGCATTCTGCGAGGGAGAGTGAGGGCGGGGCACAGGGGTGGGGTCGTTGATTTCGGGGCTTTAAGGCTTTACTTCCTGCTTGCTACTGCGTATAGCTACTGCGCAGAACTGGTCCCTAGATCGCTATCTGCGCAGGCGCAAGTCCAAGATGTCAGCGCCATATCGGAACACTGGCGGCTTCAGTTTTGACCAATGGAAGAGAGCGAAGGCGAGTCGTCCATCTTTTTTTACAGTCTATGGTTTGGCTGGTGATCCATGGCATGAGGCTCTGTTCTCGGTCATTTATCCCCCTGGCAGCACTTCCTACATTTCCTATGAACACTGTGCTGTAAAGCTACATGATGACGTTTCATATGCCCATTGGTTGCACGCAGTTTGCAGTTAAACCAGCGCGAAAAAACATGGAAACAATTAGAGCGTCCATCAGAAAACACAAGGAAGAAGAACGAATGGAGCCAGAGCAGGGAACATAGACTGAAAGAGGAGGGAGTTAGCTATTAAAGAAAAAAATTCAGATTAAACTAAATGCGGCGGGGGTTGGGACAGATTTCTGGGGCCGAAAAGAGGAACGAGGCAGGGGATGAGGATATTACGGAGCCCCGCACGTCACCTGTAGGAGAAAAAACAATCAATCCGTGGAGACGGTTTTGCAATCCGTCCCCCCAGTTTATAAACCGTACTCACGAATTCATAAACTGTTCCTTCGGTTTAACAAACCGTGCCCACGAATTTCCAATCCGTGCGCTCAGATTTTGTAAACCGCACCCTCGGTTTTTGAATCTGTACCCACGAATTCATAATCTGCGCGCACATTTTCGCAATCTGTTCCCATGGATTTGTAAACCGTACTCACAGATTCATGCAGCAAGCTCCTACGTGTTAACATACAGTTTTATGGGTCTACAGCAAAGTGTCTTAAGTGATTCTCTATCAAGTGTAGTACGAGGTGGAATACAAAGATTTAATAAGAAAGATGTGCATCAAAATCTTGTTAAATTTGTGATAATCTTATAATAGCACTTGATTATTATTGTACAATAAACCTGCCATTGTGACTGACTCTGGAGTAATTATTTTTCCTCTTTTGTAAGTTGTTTTGGATAAAAGATTCTTATGCATAACCTGTATAATAATATATAATAATGATAAAAATAAAAAGAAAGTTATTTTTATAATTTTAATTTGTAGGCTAAATAAATGATTACAAGACAGTAAAAATTTTGTCATAAAATAATTAATGAATTGCTTTATTCTAAATAACCTTTGACAGTTTTGGAAATGCTTGTGTACAATTCTTTCTTAACATGAAGACTTATTTTTGTGATTTTATTATACTAAGCTCCACCCACCCCACCCCACCTGCCGGAGTTAGATGCATGCTTCACTGTTAATGCTATTATTAAATAATTAGGCCAAAAATAACATTGCATTCAGTTAGAGAGAAAAGGAATGAAAACATAACCGGTAGGCCTATATTATTTGTTTTGTATTGATTTTTACCCTTATTTTCTTCTTCTTTTTAGCATTTATTTTTTTGGCCATAAAACACAGGCGGCTGTGTCTTATCCTATTGGTGATTAATGTAAAATAAACGCTAAAAAGAAGACTATTTTGTGAATGCTGATCGTGGTCTCGTTGGATAGCCTACTATGAAAAATAATGTTTAATAAACAGAAATGAATCTGCCCGTGGGGGCGGAGCCACAAATGCGTGTCAGTTTACAAATCCGTGGGAATGGATTGCGAAAGCGTGTGCACGGATTATGAATTCGTGAGTACGGATTCAAAAACCGAGGGTACGGTTTATAAATCTGAGCGCACGGATTGGGAATTCGTGGGCATGGTTTGTTAAACCGAGGGAACAGTTCATGAATTCGTGAGTACGGTTTATAAACCGAGGGGACGGATTGCAAAACCGTCGCCACGGATTGATTTTTTTCTCCTACAGGTGACGTGCGGGGCTCCGTATTACGGACAGAGAAACAAAGAAAAGAAAATGTAATGCCAAATGGCTGACGGGTCATGAATGGCTTGTGTTTGATCACAAGAATGTCGTAATGCTTTGTCAGGATTGCCGCATGTAAGTTACGCGAAAGAAAAAACTAAAGAAGCAATTTCGTGGTGGGAACTAATAATTTTAAATTTGAGTCAGTGTATATTTTGTTGTATGCATTGTACTTTATATGTGTTTTTCATGCCAACAATGTTAATAAAATGATCAAATGCATTCAGTGGCACTCATAATTTGTTATTTTTACCGGGGAAAAAAATGGC
The DNA here is from genome assembly GCF_963082965.1 of Carassius carassius. Classification (NCBI taxonomy): domain Eukaryota; kingdom Metazoa; phylum Chordata; class Actinopteri; order Cypriniformes; family Cyprinidae; genus Carassius; species Carassius carassius. The sequence continues at coordinate 16,813,923 of NC_081797.1, read as the reverse complement.
TAGTGAAAATTCTGATTGGCTGGTAACTTTAGAAAGTTACCAGCCACATTGCCTGGTGATCAAAAAAGTTAATTTAGAACCCTGATCATAACGCATCCACCCCTGTTTTGATGTTATTTATTAATTATTTATTATATAATATTTAAGTAAACAGTTTTTATTTTAGATTTAGATATTTTGGATTTTAACCAATAGGGCAACAGATCCTCCGTTGAAACAAAAAAACCTGCGTGCAGCAGTTGTTCATTTAGCGACTCCTAGTAAGCAATACATGCTCATCACAACACAAACATTCTCCAAGAACTCACACTTTGCATTCAGTTAGCAGATCCATACGAATCATGCATGAAATAGAAGTTTATAAACTCAAACAAAAGCTTTATGCACTTTACAGATGAACTTGAAATCTTTATTCATTCCAGATGTTTAATAATAGTTATCTTTGGCTCGGTAATACAAGTTCATGATCCGATAAGTGAACTGATGATTCTTTTTCTTGAGTCAATCTTTTAAAATAATATTTAATTTTGTTGAACAAAACCAGTGTGGAAACCAATGGTTTACAAACTGGATAGATCTGAGGTGCAGGACTCGCAAAATCCATTGTGTTTTTCCAGTCGGGCTCCAAAATATATCGACGTCCTGCCCGACGGGCTATCTTGAATAGTGATGTAAATTCCTAACTTGATTCGCGTTGTTCATTCGCTTGAAGGGGTGAAACGGATCGTTGTGGATCATTTGCACTTGTTTCTAAATCTTGCCAAAATGCCAATTCAAGCATTTTAAACAATTCACAGAATGTGCTGAGAGCATTATTTCAGATAATACGTGTACACAGAATTAATTCATCTTTCGCGTTTGTAACTTCTGAATGAACACATACACAAAATTATCTCAAAATAATTGTCTCTGCAAGTATTCTCATGAACACAGTTGGTTATGTTTTAAGTGAACGTATAGTGGTCTGCTGCTCAGAGATATTCGCTGTACCGGATAAATCTGTCTCTCTCTCTGTAAATTAGACGACGTGAAAGGGGGCGTGTTTCAAGATACGCAATGGAGTAGACCAAATTAAACAGGGAGGGAGGGCAAAACACTCACATGCAAACAAAACACACTCCTTGATGGCCGCGCAATCGACTCATTCATCCATTTGCATAGAAAAGCGATGTAATATTATGATTTCCATCATTTAAAAATATATATATTTGTGTACCGGGTGGGCTGGCCCACATTGTCCAGAAAACATTGTCGGTGAACACAATCCACCGTGCCATTCATCGTTGCCGGCTAAAACTCTATAGATCAAAAAAGAAGCCATATCTAAACATGATCCAGAAGCGCAGGTGTTTTATCTGGGCCAAGGCTCACTTAAAATGGACTGAGGCAAAGTGGAAAACTGTTCCGTGGTCAGACGAATCAAAATTTGAAGTTCTTTTTGGAAAACTGGGATGCCATGTCATCTGAACTAAAGAGGACAAGGACAACCCAAGTTGTTATCAGCACTCAGTCCAGAAGCCTGCATCTCTGATGGTATGGGGTTGCATGAGTGAGTGTGGCATGGGCAGCTTACACATCTGGAAAGGCACCATCAATGCTGAAAGGTATATCCAAGTTCTAGAACAAATTATGCTCCCATCCATCATTTTCCATCATGACAATGCCAGACCACATACTGCATCAATTACAACATCATGGCTGCGTAGAAGAAGGATCCGGGTACTGAAATGGCCAGCCTGCAGTCCAGATCTTTCACCCATAGAAAACATTTGGCGCATCATAAAGAGGAAGATGTGACAAAGAAGACCTAAGACAGTTGAGCAACTAGAAGCCTGTATTAGACAAGAATGGGGCAACATTCCTATTCCTAAACTTGAGCAACTTGTCTCCTCAGTCCCCAGACGTTTGCAGACTGTTATAAAAAGAAGAGGGGATGCCACACAGTGGTAAACATGGCCTTGTCACAACTTTTTTGAGATGTGTTGATGCCATGAAATTTAAATCAACTTATTTTTCCCTTAAAATAATACATTTTCTCAGTTTAAACATTTGATATGTCATCTATGTTGTATTCTGAATAAAATATAGAAATTTGAAACATCCACATCATTGCATTCTGTTTTTATTCACAATTTGTACAGTGTCCCAACCTTTTTTTGGAATTGGATTTGTAAAAAGAACATATATTTGAACAGTATCTATTAAAATACTATAGTCTTACCATCTGATCCATCACTGATCATGGTACTACCAATCATTTTTTGTAAGCTAGCCACTACTGCCTTCAAAACAAGAAAATAAAAGCGAAGCGAAAGATTCTAGAAGCCTCTTACTGTACATAGTTTTAAGAAGATCCTATATCAGTATATTTTAATTTCAGTAACAATATGTTCAGTCTACAGTCATATAAAGAGTAACATTGATATATTGGTGTGAACTACAGTCTTTATGGTCAGATTTGTTCAAGATTCCTGCATGTACAGATGTAAGCGCACCAAAGCAAACCCTTAAACAAGAAAGAATGAGACGCTGAGTCTTCGGTTGTTGATAAAAGCAGAACAAAGCCTGATCACGCTGAACACACTCGACAGCGCAGCACGTTTGAAAACTTGCACAAACAGCCGAAGGGTCGGAGCGGCAGAAGGAGACTGACTGGAGGAAAGCTCCACGGCGTGCCTCACGTCTCCAGAGGAAACTAGTCGCCCAGCAGGATTTAAAAGCCTCGTCTTTATCAGGCTCCTCTCGGCGCTCCGGCTTTGAAATATAATGACACCCGTTTGTAAATCTCTCTGTGAGCGACTGGAAAAATTTCAAATGCCTCAAAATGCCTTTGAGAAGATATCTTGTAGGGAGGGTTTTGAATTTGCACATAGAGCTTTCAAAAGAAATGTGCTTCTTTTATTGCGTTCCTCTGTTCATTCAAATCTGACTAGAGGAATGTGTTTCAGGAAGATTATAGCGAGTGTTAAACTGAACACTGCAACTGACTACACCTTAAGAAGAATTTCTAATTTGATAATATTTACTTATCATCAGGCCATTCAAGATGTTGATTCGTTTGTTTATTTATTTATTTTTTTGGACAGATTTGTAGAAATGTAGCATTGCATCACTTGTTCACCAATGGATCCCCTGGAGTAAATGGGTGCCGCCAGAATCAGAGTCCAAACAGTTGATAAAAACATCACAATAATCCACATCACTCCAATCCATCAGATAATGTCTTGTGAAGTGAAAAGCTGCGTGTTTACAAGTAACAAATCTATCTTTAAGATGTTTTTAACTTAAACCCTTGCTTCCAGCTAAAATATGACTCCATAGTTCATAATAACGCATCCTCCAGTGAGAAAGTCCATCACCTGTCACCCTTTCACATCAAAACCCACTGACATGTGTGTTTAGAGCTGTTTTTATGTGTAAGCAGTGCCTGATCTGTGCATATTTCTCTCCTGATTCAGCTGAAATTACATTTTTACTGGAGAAAGCAAAGGTTAAAAATCCCCAAAAAATGGTTAACAAATGTTACAATCAAACACAATCAAACTTGTGGACATTTTGGATGACCTAAGTTGCTTAAATAAATAAATAAATAGACATTTAAAAAGTTTATATTTGTGGACAAATTATCACCAGCCCACCAGATGAAGGTATTATATTGGACAGGAGATTATATAAACAATAGATGTGACTTGTGGCATTTCTTATATCTGTGTATATTATATCTTCAAATGCAGCATTTCTCTTAACAGTTTGTATAACAAAATCAAAGTCTCAAACAGAAGCAACTGGGAAAAGCTTGACAAAAAGGAAATAAAGGGAGCGTTTAAAGTGCTAGAGGCTCTGTTGGTAAATTAAAGCTGCAGATTTCAGTGACCCCTTCGACCATTTTTGAACAGCTGATCAACAATTTAAGATGTCTTTCATATCTGAAATGATAGTGTTTGTATTATAACAAGCAAATTCATTGGATCATCGCTGTTAGCAGAGATTAACCAAGCTTCATAATTAATTCTAAAAATGATGCATTTTTCCCCCCATTAAATATGAGACGCTTCTGATTCACTCATAAACAACAACAGAAGTGACCTCATCTCCATTAGAGAACGTCACTTCAGACGCTGAAAGCCAATCAACACCTCGCATAGCAATTAGCAGCAATATGAGTGTTTTACCAATGACTTTCTCCCTCTGAGGCCTGTTCAGGATCCAGCATTAAAGGGTCATCATCCTCAACCCCCGAAACACTCACACACACGCACACACCACGTGTCTTCCTCTCACTGGGACCTAAGCATGCAAATGACAATCTGTTATGTTACTAATGAAGGGGGTGGTCATGTGACGCACATGTATCCTGAGGGTGAAGAGTCCCTGAACGGAGAGAGGGGGAGGTGCTGGGGAAAGATCGGCCTTTAATCCCAATCCAATTTGTTTCAGAAATGTCATTTTACTAACAGATATACCTCCATTAATGAAAATGATGGATGGATGGATTTTTGTTCCACAGAAATGAGAAATTGGAGCAACTGAGTAAATGAGGGAATGTTAATATTGGTTAAAAGATCCCTTTAAATAGCTAATTCTTTCTAACGTTACATAATCCATTTATTACTCAATTACAGCAGTTTAATAAAACAAACTTCATTTGTGTTCATTAGCAGAATGCCATAAAATATCTCTAAGGAGAGCTGAAGACTTGTGTAACATGCTTCCCATCATTGATTTTACACACAGTGACAGTGGCAATCAGACATTATACTGTCATTAGTTGGCTATCAGTTTCATAAACGAGACGCTGAACATAATAGTTTGGGTGCAGGCTGTATCACTGAATATAGAGTTCTTCATAAAACCAGATGAGCACATCTGTCCCATGTCCACTGGGCTTTCTGAGACGAATCATATCTGGTAATAGAGATTACTCAGAGACTGTATCAGTCTTCACTGAAACAGTGAGATCACCATATTTAAAGGAACTGTTGCAAACCAACCGGCAATCTATCTGACTAAAATCTAAAAACCGCCTTACAACGAAAAAAGTCTGCCTGTAAATCTTCTACTACACAAGTAAGCAATATAATATAAATTCTGTTAGAAAGACATTTCTGTACAAATAGAGAGAAAAATGAAAGAGTGAGAACAGCTGTGTCAGACTGTGAGGGATTTATAACTCTTATCAGTGAGGCTGCAGTGAGAGAAGTCAGACTTAAGCAGTTATTCATAACATTTGGTTAGGGCTGAGATACAGCGTTGGGGCACATGAAGAGCAGGCTAAGCTAAAGTTCCTCTTATTCTGCAGCAATAAACCCACGATTTCATGTCATATTCTAAAAAAAAACATCAACAAAACACACACACACTCAAAAAATAAATGAAATGAACACAAGGAACAAAACTACATAAAAAACCACCTCAAAGACAGACACACAAACAAACAAAAAAGACAAAAAATAAAACATTGAAACATAAGACACCATAAAGCAAAAAACTAAATAAAAAAAAACGACACAACACAAAACACAATTATACACAACATAAAACAACAAAACACCACACAACAACATAATCACAAACACAATACAAAACAGCAAAAAGCCACAGAACACAACAAAATAACAAGACTACCTCAAAGAAAAAAGAAAAACAAAACACAAAAACAACTGAAAAAAAGCCAACAGAACAAAACATCAAAAAACAAAAATCTCAACAAAACCCAACACAAAACATTGCAAGACAATAATAATAATAATAATAATAATAAATACAACAAAAACAATGCAACAAAAAACACCACAAAACAATTAACTTACCAAGTGAGCTTAAAGAAATACAAATAATGACACATATAAATATTAAAAAGGCATTTGTTCCTCTATTAAAAAAAATGTTTTCTTGTCTTCAGTTGGATTATTTTTTTTATACTTTTTTAAGTCATAAAATTAAATAAAATAATACCATTTTGTGGGTTTGTATTGTCTAAAATGGCGATCAGCCGTGACTGATTTCAGAAAAGTTGTGGGCTCATTTGAAGCGGCTCCCAAGACAAGCTTTGCCTGCTGTAGTGTGTTTATGTGGTCTGGCCAGAGCTGCATGTCGGATTGGCTGCCAGGCATCACTCTGCGTGATCTCAGTGAGGGAAAGGGAAGGAATAACACCATGCAGTTTTCCTTATGTCTGACAAAAATAGCCAGAAATTACTCAATTCACACATTACCATGATTTACAACGGCTTTACATCCAGAAACTTCTAGTGGTAGTCAATTCATACTGTTAATACATTTCATTTGAATATACTTAATTATCTTAAAAATATTGCCTAATTATGATTATCCTGCTTTCTAGACCAGGCAACTTGTCAATACCTTGGGTCTTTTGGATCTATTTGGTCTCACCACAGTATGGTGACACAAACTCTGCATGTAAAATCAACAGTGACATATTTTGACCATTTGCCCTAAGTTCATTTACAACTCGCTCAACCAGCCATTCGTGGCATCAGTATCAGATCTTTGTTTTCTCAGAGAGGGGTGTAATGGAGGGCTGCGTCATTGATCTCCGCAGGGGGCTGAGAGGACGCCGGGTTCCTCTCTCTCGGCGGGACTCTCAGATGAAACGCATCGGACTGTCAGGTCATTTGTTTCACGATGACGTTCACAAACATTACGCTGACTGTTCTCTGGCTTCAAAGCATTGGTTTCATGTCTGAAAACAGCTGTCTGGGTCTTCTCATGGTCAGCTGGAGATGAACTGAAGATGTGTTGTCTCTATCAGAGCAATGTACAATCACCAAAGCCATTCAGACTGGAAAGACAACCTGTGTGCTATATTCTAGTTTTTTGAAGCCATATGATTTTTGTGTTAACATATGAGTTTTGTTTTTGCAGACTAAAATTAGATGCCATTTCTGTTTGAACATAGTTGAAGAAGAAATAAATACATAAATACTACTAGATGGTTAATGTTTTTCAAATAAGTCTTTTATGATCAGCAGTGCTGCATTTATTTCATCAAAAATACAGTACAGTAATATTGTGAAATGTTATTACAATTGAAAAGAACTGTTTTCTATTTTAATATATTTAAAAAATTAATTTATTTCTGCTATGCAAACCAGACTTTCCAGTCTTCAGTGTCACATGATCCTTCAGAAATCATTCTTATATGCTGATTTGCTACTTAATTATTACAAATTATTATTGGTGCTCAATTATTAATTATTATAAACTGTGAAATCAGTTGCTACTTAATATTAGCCCTACATTACCTTACTTACCCTAAAAATTTGAATGGTTACCAAAAAAAAAATTATAATAGTAATAATAATCATAATAATATTATATATATATATATATATATATATATATATATATATATATATATATATATTCATCAAAAGACAAGAACCATAAACCATACACTTTTGCAGTATGCAAAGAGAAAAGCGTGAACATTTTTCAAAATTTCTTCTTTTGCGATCCAAAGGAGAAAAAAAGTTCAGATTAGGAACAACGTGAGTAAATGTTGACAATTTGGGGGTGAATTAATTTTATGTTGATGAACTTTATCTTCAGTCTGTTCAATGTAAAGTCCATGGGACATTCATCAGATTATAATTATTTACACAGAGCTTTATGGTTTATAAATCAACTGATCCTGCCGTCTAACCTTTGTCTGAAGTCTGTCTGAAGACGATAAGCCCCTTCCACAACACTAGCTCTCTGAACTATACAAAATTACTGCTTTATGGATGATGTTGAAATCCCACAGAGATAAGACTCACACAGCCTTATATCACTGAGAAATTAGGTCTTCATCAAACACTGACAATAAACTCCCAGCAGACCAATGGCAAGATTTAATTCTGACCATCCCAGATGGCCAAAACAGAGTCCACAATATTGTGCCAAATCAATCTTATAGCAGTCATATGTTCAGTCAGTATTGCTTCCGGTGTAAATGAAATTCTCAAAAACTACATACTGAGAATATTTCATTTACCTATAGTCTTGCAGGCCCTTAAAAAAAGTGCATGAAATACTTCAATACAGCATTTGAGTATATTAAAAATAAATGCAGTAAAAATCTCACAATAAAGTTAATTTAAAGGAACAGATCAGTCAAAAATGTAAATTCTGTCATCATATCCTCACCCTAATGCTATTCAAAACCTGAACGACTATTTATAGAATGCAAAAAAAGAGCCTTAAAGGGATAGTTCACCCAAAAATGAAAATTACGTCCCGAGTCATCCTCTGGAACGCCACTCTCTAGTGAATGCATGTACCACATTTAGCAGACATTAGAGATTACGGTTCATATTTATGACTTTGACTGTATTGAATTTTCAGATCATTATAAAACCAGGTGTTTTTTCAGCACAATAAAACAGCCTCTCTTTGTGATGCTCTGGTGCAGACAGGGAAAAACGTAATTAGTGCGCATGTTTCAAATACTGCAAGCATGCTTCAGGATCCCTACAGAAATCAGGTTACTACGGTTCACTATTTCCATCTTCCTCTCCGTCTTTCCTTGAGAAGAAACAAAAGATGCCGGAGAACTTTCCGTTGACACCTTTTCCATAAATGTACTGATGAAATATGATCTGATGAAAAACGCAACTTGGTGTTTGATCAGAGGTCAGATGTATGCTGTCAGAAACGATTTATGTTTGGGTTCCCTCTGAGATTTGTGATGAAAAGCCCAGTTGAACAGTAATATCACACACATAGTAGATGTAAATCAACGTTATTAACAAACTATGAAAAAAAGTATTGGTCAAATTATCATACCATCTTTTGAGATTTGAGTCTTTAATCTAAAAGCAGTTATATTAGACACGCTGCACAGAGCAGATCTTAGTAATTTTGCCCATGTGAAAGAGGAAGGAAAGTCAATATTCATAATTGTCCCAATGTGTGCATGCATAATGTGCCATATTTGCATAAGCAAGTGAAGATTTTGTTATTTTTGTACTAGAGAAACATCATTGCAACTAATTACACTGATGTAGAATGACTGTTCATTAGTTTAAATCTGAGGAGATTAGCAAAAGTCCTGAATGTCAAATTTTAATTTCACAAATTGATTTGCCATTTTTAATATCATGCACAGTGCATAACAAAGAAACTTAGTTTCATTATAAATAAAACATATTTTGTGAAATTGTATTTACTAGTCAAAGTACTACATTAAAAAGTTAAATTGTAATTTTTTCTTCAGAATTGTCCATGTTTCTAAACTTATTTTTTTAGTAAATATTTTTATGTTTTCTATTAAATAGTTTTTTATTATTATTACTACAATAAACAAATATTTAAAATAATAATCTTTATTTAATAAAATACATATATTAAAATTATATATGTAAACAACAGTATGTAAAAGATATAATGATGCATAATAATTTATAAAGTAAATAAATACCACTTTAAATGTGGTTGTCACTATTTTATTGTTATTTGTTATATAAGTATGCATCAGTGGAATATTATTTTTACAGTAACTATTTTCTAGTTTTTATATTGTATTATAATTTTTCATTTTCATTTTAGTTAAAGATTTATTATTTTATTATCATGTTTTCATAAATTTTATTTTTAGTTATTCCTGTATATTAAGTTAAAATAAAAAAGGAAAAATGTTGCTTTGGCAAAAAAAAAAAACAATAATAATAATAATTTTTATTTCAGTTGATAATAATTGTAAGTAACAAAAATGTTTTCATTGTTTTAGTTAATGATAAAAATACTGGTATGCATAAAATTCTATATAATATTTCTAATACATAAATTTTACATATAAATATATTTTATTTTTGTAGAGTTTATTTTCTTGTACATTACTCTTAATTTTTTTAATAAATGAGCTAAAATGACTGCAGATTGATCCCAAAATCTCTCTCACACGTTCACAATAAAAGCTAAATCCATCCATCTATCATTAGTGTAAAGCTGAATGCACTGCAGACAAAGCCACACACAATCAGTCCGCGGCACAGCTTTCACACAAAACACCCCTTGGGCTGCCATCAGTTTCAGCCATTAATTACAGCACTCATTTACAGAGTACATCTTTACAGCCGGTGTATATGCAGCTACAGACCTCCACAGAAACCCCTATAGATCTTATTCTGTTCAGGAAAGATCTTATTAAAACGGATGCAAGCTGTGTTTGAAGGAGCTTAGAAAGAGGACCACAGGCCAAGGTCGAGACGACCGTGAAAACACAGCAAGAGATGGACAATCACCTTCCAGACCCCCCTCAGTGCTGCAGAGGAACCAAGATGTTCACGTGTAAAAAAAAGTCTAACTGACATGAAAATTATATTCTTATTCTGCTAATATATATTGTGCAAGTATGAATTTGGCTTAGTCAAAATAGATATTCTCATAAATGATAAAACTTCAAAAATAAAACAGTTAAAATAAATACATTTATATATTATATAATGTATGTATGTATATATATATATATATATATATATATATATATATATATATATGTATGTATGTATGTATGTATGTATATATATATATACAAAACATTTTTAATATTATTTATAGTATTAAAAGTAATAAAAATAAAAATAAACATTTTTTTTGTAATATTTATAGCAACTGACGTCATCATTGATAATAATTAATAACTGTGCATCAATAATAAAAGAGACTCTCATAAATATTATTTACATTATTATTATTATTATTTAAACATTTAAATATTTGTTCATAAAAAGCAATACTACTTCTAAAATATAAAAGTATAGTAATATATAGTAAATTAAAATATTAACTGATAAATATATAACTTTATATTTATTAACTTTTTAGTGATATGGTTTTATAATAATATTTTAAATTTCATTTTCATTTTGTTTTTCATTTCAGTTTTATTGCGTTTTTGTCATTTTTGTCACTTAAACTGCCTATAATGTTAATTTATATTATAGTTATATATAAGTCTTATTTTTATGACTTTTAGTTATTTTTATAAATCAAAGAAATTAAAGGAAATTAATTTTTTTTTTTTTTTTTTTTTTTTTACATATGGTTTTTCTTAATTTATGTAATAGTAATATTAGTTTGAGTTATTTTAGTACGTCAAATTAAATTAATAACCTTAAATTGCATAAAATAAAATAAAATAAATGTTAGAAAATGTATACTAAATAAGTGAAGTGATTTCTTTGAGATGTGCCATTGTTCAATGAAGTGGCACAGTGTCGGTGTAGCACGCCACAGTTTTTAATTAAACTGGGCTTGTTCCTGTCATAGTGTCATCAAGCTCTGTTCCCTGCCAGTAGGGCTAAGTCTTGGCACAGCAGACGGCGTGATGTGTCACACACAGCTCACCAATGCATTACAGACCAGAGCTGTGCGTTCACACAGTCAAGAACAAAGAGTAATTCAAGAAAACCTCCGTTTCAATGTCCTTCAGCCTTAACCTCACGCACTGACCACTCGAGTGCATGGCAACAACACTCTAATATATCAATTAAATATCTTCTATTAATGCCAATTTTGTATTTAAATGGAATATAAGGGGCTGTAGACATTGTGGTTTAGATATGCATTCAGCTTTGGTTCTCATTTTGGAAAAACAGGTTTGAAACCAGCAAGCACAATATCCCAATCGGATTCCCCGCTCCAACACTTCTTGTCAATTCTCAAAAAACAAGCTGAATAAAACCCAAGGAGTCTGACATCTCTCTCAGCACAAATCAGGGACATGCGAGATGAGGAGTGTGCTGTGTTGGTGAAAGCATCCGTCACATCTACGAGCGCGAGCGAACTGTGAACGCAGACTGCTGCTGTTTTAATAAGCGGTGAGTGATTTGTACATGTCAGAGAGAGTCGAGTCTGTAGATCCTGACCCAGCTCAGGCTTCATTACACAGCGGCGTCATAAATCCACGCTCGCGCTCTCCGTAACAATGCTAAATCACTGAACAAATCATCCCCACTGACTCAAATTGATTTCCCCTCTTTTATGTCTAGAGACCATTTTGAAAATCTAATCAACCTCGGCTGTCAAGGCAGCTTGATCATGTCTGAAATGGCTCTATGCACAGCGAACATCATGTAATTTTAAGCAAACGCAACCATATACAGATGTAATATCATATACACCACTGTTAAGACATCGACTGGAACATTAATGTAGCCTATTTATATATTCAGAGATGCTTTTTTCATTCATATATTCAAACAATAAGTAACAAAGAATTTCTAATCTTGCAATTCTTTGCATATATATTTACACTTTATATTACATAAAATATTACAGCACCTATAAATATATTATATTATTTCATATGATATTGTAGGCTCTAAAATATATAAAAATAATATCATTTCTAATATTGCAATTCTTGTAATAGATGTAGACATCCAGTTTTAAATAACAGCATAAAATATATCATATTATATTATATTAAATCATGTTATATAATATACATCAAGATTTACATAAAATCATAAAATATTACATATAAATATACTACAGGCTCTAAAATGCATATAAAAATGATATAATTTATAATATTGACAGCCACATTTATATAACATTATAAAAGACATGTAAATGTAAATATACTGTATATTATATTATATTTATATGCATCTACAAAAAGCACAATTTCTAATATTCTAATTATGTTTGTATATATTGACACCCATAATATATAACATCATAAAGCATTACAATGTAAATATTATATTTATAAAACAACTGAATTTGCAATTCTCATCATGTATATATGTATATATATATAGGTTCATAAAACATCATAAAATACTACATACAATTATATTATATTGTTATATTCTTTAATATTCTATATTATGTAAATATTATATTTATAAAAAAATATATAATTTGCAATTCTGTCCATAAATAAACACCATAAAATACCTAATATAATTATATTATATTATATTATATTATATTATATTATATTATATTATATTATATTATATTATATTATATTATTATATTAAATCATAAAAACAAAAATAATAAATATTTTATATATTTTTGTGGGTTGTATTATTGTATTATACATGCTGTTTTTAGAGTTAATTAAAAAAAAAATAATAATAATCACACAAATTGTATTTACACTAAAATTGTTATGAAGAATACCTGTTATGAAGCTTCTTTGGGAAAGTACTACGTAAACATTTTTTTAATTAAAATAAAAATCATGTTTTATGATTAGCAACTTAACATCTTACAGATTCCAAAAGCGGAGTGTAATGAGATATGAGACAGCGCTGCTACAACGAAGGTGTGTGTAAGGGGTGTTTATCCTGACACAAGCAGCAGCTGCGTCCAGCTCTGTGTGTTATACTTGTCAACAGTAATAATCAGCTCTGTCTTCTCAGTTGAACAGGGGACTGACTGTTTCACCAGGAACACACACCAATCCAATTAAGCCCTAATTGAGTGTTGCAAAGTCCAGTGATTACAAAGGCCTCTGAGTAATAGAAGGAGCAAGCGGCGAGATGACCTCAGAAATTAGGCACACGACCCCAGAGGTTTGAGGGTGTCTAAACATAACGTGGAGGCCAATGAGGGTGAATCTGCTTTAGAGACTCTGACTGCTTTCTTCTGTCAGAATCCACAATTATTCAATGTCACACAGACGGTACTTTCAGAAAACAGATGTTGTTAAGTTACATATGGAAGAGGACTGAGAATGATACTTGCAGAGGTGTGTAAAAGTGGTAGTGTGTCCTCTGTTAGAAAGATGGGGTTGACACTCGAAAAGGGTCAGGAATGATTCAGGGCTGTTTTGTAGGAGAAACTATTTCACTTTCATTAGAAGTGTGCGATTTAACTTCAAGGTCTTGATCTGGATTATCTGCGTTCACACTGCCCATACGGTCTGAATCTGGATCAGCCAGGTCCACATTGTCCTTAAAAAGCATAAAAATACTATATTATAAAATGCTATGTTATTTTGTATTGTGTATTGTATTTATGGAACCCTTGATATGTCACCAAGATTTTTGAAAGAAAACTTTTATGCTGCATTTATTTGTATAAAAATACATTAAAATTGTGAAATATTATTATAATTTTAAAGAACTCATTTTTATTGTAACATGTTTTAAAATGTATTTTATTCCTGTGATCAAAGCTGAATTTTCAGCATCATTACTCCAGTCTTGAGTGTCACATGATCCTGGTTTGCTGTTCATTTCTTACTGTTATCAATACTGAAAACAGTGCTGCTTTTGATATTGACAATAATAACATGATACGTTTTTTTTTTTTTAAAGAATGGAATTCATTTGAAATCTTTTGTAACACTATAAAAGTCTTTAATGTGTCCTCACTGAATTAAAGTTTTAATTTCTAAGAAAAATCGTCTTGTATTTTAGCCATATATTGCAGGATTTTACAATTTCTTCATTAGAAGATTCCTCGTCTCCAGGATGGTCACAGTCCCAAAGCCTCTCCTGGCCTGACGAATGTCATGATTTTTGTAACTCTTGCAGAAACCTGTAAAATGTAATGAATACTAATGATAAAGTAATGTAATGATAAAGTATCAATGACATGTCCGAAATAAAGTAAAACTATTACAAAATACAGTTTAAACTCACATGCCAAGTTCTTTGGGGTGTACACTTTGTATTAATGTTGATTTCAGATGGTTTAAAAAAAACACAAACACATTTTAAGGTTTTTATATTTAATGATGCAAAAATGTCATGCGGTGTAACCATCAAGTAAAAAGTAATAACTTTTTCCTTTGACTATGAATGCATGTGAGTGTACACATCTTAATTTATTTTTTAATAAATTATTAATTCATAAATATAATTACATTTTTTAAGAGTTGCACCACATGACATTGTACAACCTGAACTAACCTTGCCTTGTCATTATAAGCTCTATCAGGGGGTCCTGTTCTTTTTTGTTTTTGCATGTATCTAAATGTTGGTCGAACCACATGACTTTGATTTGGAGGACAAAGGTTTATCAAAAAAAAAAATTCCCCAATAAAAATCCTCACAACACATGCAATTAACAAACGAGGGCAAATAGCACTGACCACAATGGAAATGTTTCAAGGAGACCTCAAAAAGTGTCGGATCCGGCGGGGATTTGTTTATCGTGCAGTGGCTACTGGTCAGTGGAGTTGTTGGTGAACTGAAAGGTGAGGTTTTTTTTCTTTTTTATCTTTTGGATATTATTAGCCTATATAAGCTGAATAATTACATGATTAAACGTAAAACGTTACTTAAGATGGCTAACTTTAATATTCTCAACTAAATATAATTTCAAGGTTAATGAAAATAAATTTGCAATGCTTCATTAATTGTTTCTTAATGTATATGTGTTGTGAAGGATTTGCAGCACGTTTCGTTGTATGCAAGTGTTGTGAGGATTTGTAGTGCGTTTCATTATAAGTATTTGTTGTGATGATTTGCAACACTTGTGTTGTCAAACTGATGAAGATGTTTTCTTCACTTGCTGATGTTTTTTCAATTTGCATGTGTTTTCTTAAGTTGCAGCGTGTTGAGCTGTCTCGGCCACCGTACTAACTACTACTCATGATTTTCTTTAAAAAAATTGTTTTTTAATACATTTTTTTCCTCATTAGAATATTAGCACAGTTGTACCACCCTGACTTTTTTTTTACTTTATGCATGAGAAAAAAAGACAAAAAAAAACATTAAAATTTATTTTAATTCCGTAATTAAAAACATAGAAGATGTACATAATTCATATGTACAAATGTCATTTTTTATGTATTTGTGAATAAAGTAATAGATTAAAGAAACAAAAACAGCATAATGTCATTGACCCATAAATGTGAAAGACTACTGGGGCTCCAAAACCGGCCTACCATGTGTAAAGTGAAGACAAACCTGTTGCTTAAGAAAGAATAAACCGCGTCCAAACATCTCCATCTTCAAGTCTCATACCTTGGAACCAGATTCTTCTAGAAGAGGATTCTCTACAGTCAAAACCAGCTGATACTCACCAACTTGATTAAACTACACATTCACTACCTCGAAAATAAAAACCAGCGTCTTCAATCCTGATCCATTCTTGCTCCATGAGAGAGGATAACAACAACAACAACAACAACAAGCTTTATTTATAAAGCACATTTAACATAATAAAATTGAATCCAAAGTGCTGTACATAGTGCATAGCAGGACTACACTATAAAAAACAACAATTACAAATTTCCAGATAGATAAAGAAAAACAAATGTGGTGAGAAAGTTATGTTAATTAGGATCCAATTATAGCACTGCAGCTGGTTTGTACTGCATATAGAACATATCACATATATAAGTTTTGTTCAGTTGCTATAGCTTCAGTCAGAAGGTTCTGCTTGTCATATAGAGGTTACTGATTCCCACAGACAATTAAAGGCATTATAAAGCTTCATCCTATGGTATACACCTCCTGTTTCTGTGACATGCATGCAATGCATGTGTGCATTGGTGGGTACAGCAATAAAATACAAATGTTTTTGTATGGTTTTGCATTCCATTACAGAACACTTTGCTCTTTTACTATGTGAATGCAGAGCAAAACATATCAGTTTCCCTTGATGTTTCGTATCAGTGAGTGATCAAAGGCCACTGCACTGAACTTCAGCCAAGAGGTGTCCTACCTTACAACAGCACTTTCCTTGTGTCTTTTTTCTTCCGAAGTTCATACCAAGATATTGTGGCCACTGCAAAAAAAGGTCAAAGTCTGTAGAGACGGCATGCAGCGTTCATACAAAACCACATTCAAAACACTGAACATAAGGTTATTGCAAAGCTGTAACGTATAGTAAACACACGCGTGTGTTACCCAAAACCCTCTTTGCTGAAGAAACTTGATTTCTGAATGCTCACTGCAAAGGGTGTCAAGGAGGGACTGAACTTCTGGATTTCTTGAAATCAAGGTAAGGAGTCATTCATAATTAACTGAAATTAGAATTTGATTAAATTGTTTTCATTTTAGTGACTTGGCTGTATTTTTACTGGTATTTAACGCTAAAATGAATGCTATTGGGAAATTAAAATAATATTAATAATAAAATAATAATAAACCTTCATACTTTTCACAAAGAAAAAATGAGAAAAAAAAAACAGAAAATAAAGTAAATAGAGCAGGATATATAAAAATGCAATGTAAATACAGACATATTTAACAGGCAAGCACATTCAAATATATCATAAACGTCAACAGAACAGTTGCATAATTGTCTTGTGTATGAATGCACCAAAGATGCACGCTATGAATGATCGGTTCACACAATCATCCATAATTGTTCATAAATGTCAGGTGAATCAACGTGCGCGCGCCACGCGTTTGCGCGTGTCAGGCGGGCATTTTTATCTGAAGTCAGGAGCTGGTGAGTTATCAAAATAATTTGCGTTTCACACGTGCCATTAAAAAACCAGCTAATAAAACTGCGTAGTACATTCATAAAAATACGTTACTGATGCTAAGTAACGTTACCGAACCAACGTCACGCACTTGTTGTTAATAAACAAAAGCAAATTAACAACACACTGGAGTGTAACAAACCCCTTGCACCTGTCATGCGCCTCGAGGAGAACAAGTTAGTTTAACTGTTTCACACAAACACACACAGAACAAACCTCTTAATACTTCGACGTCTGGACTCTCTCGTGCTACACACATAATGATTGAGTGTTACTTACACACATAACATGTTGTGAAAATCCCATAGACGCTGAAATGAGGAACCTGAGCTACATCTCCAAACTTTGGGTTGAGCATTTTTTTGGCGCTTAACCCACCAACACACCTTAGAAACTGCATAGCAACATGCTAAAATTCTCCGAAAAAACCTTAGCAAAACCCTCACTGTGGCGCCGACTAGTTTAGTGTTTTTACACAGAACAAAACTACATATATTGTTTTTTTTATCTTTATTTATTTATACCACACATATTTTGTACTGAATGTAACACATTTTAATGTGATTTAACAATAGTCAACTCAAAAGTTACTGAAATTTGCTATAAAGTAGGCAATTTCACTTTAAATGAGTATACTCTTCTATGCTGGTTAAGTTGAATATAGCAACATTATAGTAATAGCGGTAATAAAAACTGTTTTAGTGAGTATAGGCCTACTGTGTATATGCAAATAATTGCATATTTTCAGCTTGCTTGAGAATAAATGATGTAATATCACTTTATACCACTTTATTTTATATTATCTACGCTAAAACTGCCTAGCGATAGAAACTAGCAAATAAGTAGTATTACTGTACTTCTCAACTGCTAAAAAAAAGTATGTTATATATAGTATGAATGTAATCCGGAGGTACTACATTAGTCTTGTTGCTGTTAATATTATTATTATATTATGTGACCTACCATCCTGGAATATGGGAGCGATGATTGTGTTCAGATGTGCCATTTTCAGTTTTCATCATTCATTTCTCATGTACTTTATCTTTATTAACTTCAACTGCATCTCTTCTCCATGTACAGCTAGAAATTCATCGTCAGCTAATGCAATGGCAGCCTCGGTTGTCACCTGACCTTCTTTATCCTCCACTAAAAGCTTCACTGTCAATGGCACGGCACAACGGGGACTGTTTTCTTGGTAAATGGTGACTGGAGGTCGTCTCCAGAGCCGTTGAGTGATGGTGGCTCATATGAAGTCATTACAGGCAGCATCTATCATGGGCTGTGTGCTCAATGGTGTTGCCTCCTTAATCAGTTTCATCCTTGACAAGAGCTCCTGTGGACACTGACAGGATCCCATTTAGGTTTAACCGTGCTCGAATGAATCTACACAGTTTCAAAGGCTATCCACAATGGTGGTCCATGATGCTGACGGGACTCTCAGTGTAATTCTGTTGGGGTCGTTTGTTACGTCAGCACCAGAACAGTATGAAACGCTGTGAATGTAGCTGTAGGAGGGATATTACACAGATCAAGCTTCTTCATGTGTCAGCCTGACTCATTTTGGAAATAAATAGAGCCGTGAGATGGTTCATGTCTCTAGTGAATGGTGCACTGTATCTTTTGGGGGGGGGGGGCTGCACTGGGTTCTTTGAAATAGGAGAGGATAAGATAATCAAAGTTCAGAAAGGTGTTAGCCTTATATCTCTCAGGTAGATCCAGATAGGTTTCATAATTCATTGTCAAATTTATTTGGAAATTGGATGCATCAGAACCAACCGTTGACCTTCTCCGAAACCAGATATAAGCAAACTTTTAGGCACATTTTTTTTTTATGATGTAAACAAAGCATTCTTTTTTCTGCGGCCTTTGTTTGTAAATCCTGCTTTGCTTTTGTCTCCCCGAATGTGGTTTGAGAAGGTTTGCCCTTTCTCAAGTTCTCGACATTGTTATAAATGGATTTTTGGAGCTTTTCTTAACCGACTTTGATTATAATCCCAGCATAATGAGGGCAACAGTGCAGCTGAAGGTTGCGAAAACCTCCAAGTTCCCTCCTACTGAAGAAGGGGCGTGGTCATTTTAATGGGTGTGGCAACACTTCTTAAAGGAACAGTTCAGGGACGGTAGGTTTAGGCATCTTAAAAAACTCTAGGTTAAAAACTAATGCTGTCAAGTGATTTATCGCTATTAATAAAAGTTGCTTTGTTTACATAATATATGTGTGTATACAGTATATATTTATTATGGATATATAAATACAAGCACATGCATGTAAGAAAAATGTTTATATATTAAATATATACATAATATGAAATGTAATAATATGAATATAAACATGTAAATACTTTTAAAATATGTACTGTATGTTTGTGTATTTATATATAAATAATATATATATATATATATATATATATATATATATATATATATATATATATATATATATATAAATTATATATATATATATATATATATATATATATATATATATATATATATATATATTATTTATATACAATACACAATGTAAACAAAAACTTTTATTTTGGATGCGATTGATCACGATTAATCATTTGACAGCACTAATAAAAATATCTGAGACTGCGTTAGAATATCAGTTTGAAAACCTCATTGTGATCAGTTTATCTCTTGTAGATAATATTCTGCAGTCGTGACAAAATAAAAGCACTTCAAAAAGTGTAACCTGTGCTGCGTCTGATTTGATTCCTCACGTGTGTGTCAATACATGTGTGTGGTTCAGGGAAATGATTTCCTTATACCTCACGCTTTGAGTCAGCATTGGGAATCTACACCTGATAACTGGAACAGCGCTCTCCCACATGAATTTCCCTGTTATCACGGTGGAATATGTCAGCATTCGGCCCCCACACGGTTCCAGTCTGTTTTATAAGTCCAGTTCACACCCCCTCTTTCTCTCTCTCCATTGCTTTTCTCTCTCTCTCCTGGTTTCCAGTGAGTTGGTAATCCTCCATCTGAAAAAGAGATCCAAGCTGAAGCAAAGAAGTTTTGGGTTGGCATGCTTCAGAAAGGGAGCCGTCACATTGCTCCTCACAGCTCTCAGTCACAGTGGTAACAGGGCACCTGAACAAGGGGGGAGAAAGGAGGAGAGAAGAAGACTTTAGTGACAAGAACTGAACAATTAGGGTGTTTTGTGTCTCTCAGAAGCTGCTGTCTAAGTTATTGGAGCTCATTGAAACTTCTGTTTCATCTGAAGGTTGGCACCATGAGTGCTGAAACTGTGAAAGATGACTATGACTACTCAGACTGGTACGAAAATGCATTGCCCACCAAACCTCCTGTCGAGTAAGTACTTTTAATTTGTCTTATGAATGTTTCTTTATGGAGCATTTAAAAATTCAATCAAAACTTTGTTGTGTTTTGTTATAAGTGGGATAAAATGAACTAAAAAAAAATTAGCTTTTTGTAATGTAGTTTGCATCATAATTTTATATTTAAAAGGTATAAATTCTATAACATGACAAAAAATATTAACAAATATTAAAAACAGTGTAAGTATTTATATATATTTCAAATCAAACCCTAGAATTTAGTTTTTATAATTTGTGAATTTTATAGTTAATATATATTTAGTTTAAGCTTATAATCTTGTATAATAATACACACAGATATATCTATCTGTCTATCTATCTATATATTTATATATAGTAACGTAAAAAAGAAATTACACATTTTAAAATGTATAATTGTTATTTATAAATAATTGTGTATTATATATAATTTTGTATTTATATTATTGCAATTTACTGTATATAAAAAAATACATGATAAATGCATTCATGGGTTCTCTGGGTTAAGACATTAACTTCTGTGATTTCAGCTAGATAACATGGTTAAGGTCATCAGATATTCATTAGATATCATCTTTATTGCTGCTCATAGTCTGTTGTCATCTCATAATGCACTACCCAGAACATTTATATGGTTCCAAGTCTACAGGTGTGCAAACATATCTGATCATATTTCTGCTGAAAGTGATATGCACATCCATCACTGCTATTCATGTAGAGATTTCTGACTTTGATCTCATCTTTGATTCTTCTCACATATACAAGAGACTTTTCAGCTGGATTTTAGGTAACAAGACACCAAACTGTGAATCTAGAGTTTCTTGAGTGCGTCACACGTTAGCCTCGTCCAAGACTTACTCAAACCAAACACAATCAGGATCTTTTCATTCATCTCAGAGTTTCTTTTAGCATGGACTTTAGTAGTCGTAAGTCCATGCCAGCATTTTCAGTTTACTCCGAAGCGTTTCTCGTCAGTCACATTACCTACAACAATGGGTTTAAATGAATAATCTTCACTTGAAGAGGTTCAGTAGAAGTGCTCTTGTTAGTAATGGTCTATTGCTTGGGAACGGAGGCGAGGAAGGGAGTGTGTGCAGGCTGAGTAATCGACCTGGATCTCACCAGCTTATGATAAATACTCTGTGTTTGTGAAATTTTCAGAGTTATCCCACCATGTGACCCCACAGCTGATGAAGGCCTCTTCCACATATGCATTGCTGCAATATCTGTGAGTTCCCTTCAGATGAGACATACTGGTTTCTTTATATTTTTTCTTATTTTTTAAAGTCAGTACCATGATATGTATCGAAGTACCAATGATAGACCAAAATGCAATGGCAGGGACGATTAAGCAGACAATATTTGGATTTTAAGATGCATCTATATGTCAAAATCTAGAAATAACCTTATAATAAACTATTTATGTTTTCCTATTTTTCTGAATCTTGAGTAAATAATTTGTAAAAAAAATCCTAATTTTTGATTATTAAATGAATAAATAAATATTTTATTTATTAATTTGTTCATTCAATTCATTTAATTTTATGTGGAAAAATCCCATAGCAAGATCTACGTAATACATTCTCCAGTGTTATTTATTTTAAGATTTTTTTTTATTTTTTTATGGTTTTAGTTAACGATAATAACCGTTGCAAAAATAGTATTTCCACCAGATATCATTGTACTCTCATAGTAATTTTGTCTAAAAATTGTGAAAAACATTTCAAACCTGCTCATATCATTTGTTGTCACTCATCTTGGAACTCCTAGACTTCCCACTGAGCTCCTGGCCCTTTGATATTTACACAAAAAGACAGATGCTAATTGACTAAGATGGACCCATGTGGACTCAGAGTTCACCTTTGGCCATGACGCTTCCTAAAAGTGTTACAGGTCACTGCAGGTCAGTGATCCCATGCCTGTGCTCTCTGATAGTGCACTTACTCATACCAGAAACAGAGGCAGCGTCTGCGGAAATGGGTTCTGCCCTTGTTTCACATGGGTCTGTGGTTTAAATTGAACCCAGAAGCTGTAATGCAGAAGGGGTTAATAAAGGGTCAAAGTCCCAGCTGCACCGGCCTCTGGTGGGCCTTCAGAGGATGTAAAACTGACAAGTTGACCTCTCTTTATGTCCAAAGCTGGTGGTCATGCTGATTCTCGCCATCCTGGCCAGACGACAGAAGCTGGGTGACAATCAAAGGGGACTTACAGGTTTACTCAGGTCAGTTTGACATCACCCAGAACCACATACTAAAATCACTCTCAGACCATTTTAGCCACTATGTAGCAGCTCCTTGGCCAGTTTCAGTTTGCATGTGCAAAAGTTTTCTGTTCTGTTCTTCAGCCCAGTCAATTTTTTAGACCACACACAACACAAGGGTCTTGCTGTAGCCGTGTATGGCGTTCTCCTCTGCAAACTGGTTGGAATGGTCCTCAGTCACCATCCTCTCCCCTTCACTAAAGATGTCAACAACAAAGGTATGGTGACAAGACTTCTTTCGTGGAGTGGTGAAATGCATTTATAGTGTGATTATGGCAGTATTTATTCAGTTTTTATGCTTGATTTTATGATGTGGTCTAGTGGTAGAGGGCTCTATCATACACTCACAGTGTTTTTTTTTTTCAAGTTTCAGCCTGACCCATTTATAATTTTCACGTCCAGCACTACGTTGTTTAAATAGCAAATGCATTTGCACCCATTTGTGCACTCATGGGCATGCTGATCAGGAAACAAAGTGTGTTCAGGCGCATTTTGGGCGCGTTGCTATTGTGTTTGCGCTATTGACGCAACTTAAACTTGGTCTAAAGTCAATGACATAGTATTTTTATTATTTATTAAAAATTACCCTTTCCGAAAATTACAAAATTATCTTGACTACCATTTGTATTACCACAGTTTAAGTTTATTACAAATACCATGGATAAACTATGGAAAGTGTTGCACAATTTTGATTGTATTTGTATTAATACCATGGTTAATTTTCGTAAGTAATATGCATCTATAAGGGGGATGCACAATTCATGTACGCTATGTGCATTACACACACAGTGAATCCCAGAAGCACACAAACATGCCAAATAATAAAGATGAAGGGATTACAATGGGGGAATGGGAGATGAGAATCTGATTGGTTTATTGCATGTTACTCATTAAGAGAATTGGTACAACCATTTTGAACCATGCGTCTGGCCCACCGACCATTTTTTCCCCTCATTAAACTAGCAAAAGTGGATTCAGACATGCCCTAAGTGCACCTGCACCCTAAGATTTAGGACTAGCAAAAGGAAGGTTGTTGGTTCGATTCCTACGAGGAATTAATTTTGAGGTGCCACCTATGTGCAGATTCAGAAAGAAATAATTATTTTCTATCATAATGTAAATCAAAGACTTTGGGCCACCAAAGAGTTTGGGAAATTCAGTGGGTTGGAGGGGTATAGTAGCTCACCCTTCACTGGTGCTATCAAATGAACACTCTCTCTGTTCACCAGATGGCAGCTATCCAAACTAGGCTCAGTTCACACAAGAGGATCAAAAGTAGCACCCTACCTGATCCTTTTTTTTTCTTTTCTCTGAACTGCTAGTCCTTCTTAGTTGGGTTTTGTAATTGGATTATCGCCTGCATTTTTGATTCTTTAGCAAACAGGGCCTCAGACAAGGCTTTGTTTGTGTTATGTAAATGTTTGCTGCTTTTATAAGTGAATTTGGACTCAGACTTAATAAGTCAGTGTTAGTTAGTGTGGATGGCCCACTATTGTTATTTTCCTCATTCTTGATAATATTAAATTTTTTGGCATTTTCATAGTTGAAAAATAATTTGATCAAGCAGCATGTAGTCATTTTAGTCTAATTAACTTACAGTACACTTCAGGGACAATCCTGCAACTCTGCATTCAAAGGTGCACCTAAAAATTATCAGCATTTATTCACTCTCTGGTCATACAAAAACAGATTTTTTATTTCATTGAACACAAAAGAATGGAATGCAAAAGACTTATTCTTGAACAGTTAGAAGGAGAAAGATAATTGCTTTGAGTGTTTTTTTTTACTGGTCAACAGTAATTTTTTGAGACTATCAAAATCTTAACCCCCATTCACTGCCATTATAAAGCTTGGAAGAGCCAGTGCATTGTATAACTCTGATTGTATTGGAAGAAAGTCATATACACCTAGGATGGTTTGAGGGTGAGTAAATCATTCAGGGTGATTTTCATTTTTAGGGTGAACTATCAATTTAAACACTGATAATTGTTTTGATGAATATTTTTATAGCTATTCAAAATTTTGAACCGTTATTGGTTCTTTAAAATCTGCTCTTCTGATAAAGGGCATCATTTGCTAGAATACTCTAAAGAATAAAGAGATTTGTGGCCGAGACAATAAAAGTAAAAATAACAGCAAAACAATTATTATTAATAAAATGTTACAATGGCTTTTAGATTTTTATAGTATCATTTTATTTAGTAACAGAAATAGAAAAAATAATACTCAGTTCATCTTTCGAGCATAAAAAAGTGACACTTATCAGCCTTCGAAAAAAGAAGTCGATATTCCAATTATTCTGAAGCCAAACAGGCCCAAATTTAAGTCAGTTTACACTCATATGTTTATTCATATAAGTGTGTTGGTCCAGGTCACAGTGGTAATATATCATAGATTGTATCATTAAGGGTTTAAAGAGAGATGCTTAGGGGGATGTTGTGGCCTAATGGTTAGAGAGTTTGACTCCTAACCCTACGGTTGTGGGTTCAAGTCTCGGGACGGTGATACCACGACTGAGGTGCCCTTGAGCAAGACACCGAACTGCTCCCCAGGCGCCGCAACATAAATGACTGCCCACTGTGTGTGTGTAGGTGTGTGCGCACACTTTTGATGGGTTAAATGCAGAGCACAAATTCTGAGTATGGGTCACCATACTTGGCTGAATGTCACGTCACTTCACTGGTCTATATTTTATGTCTGTAGAGTTCTGGCTGATCCTGGCTCTGTTGTACTACCCCGTGTTGTACTATCCTCTTCTGGCCTGCGGTACGCTGCATAACAAGGTGGGTTACGTCTTGGGCAGCCTGCTGTCGTGGACACACTTTGGAGTTCTGGTCTGGCAGAAAGTGGACTGTCCCAAAACACCACAGGTACGACTTACAGTAGTACCATGAATATATGGATCTGAAACATCACTTGTAGAGTACAAGCATAGTTTATGCGCTCTAAATTTCATGATTGATTTGCACTAAAAATGGGTGGGTAATATAGCCAGATAAAGCACTGCACTGTTTGTTTGACATTGACTTGTCTGTTTTTGTCCTGGTCTGCAGATCTATAAGTACTATGTGCTGTTGAGCAGCCTTCCTCAGATCGCTTGTCTGGCTTTTCTTAGTTTCCAGTATCCACTGCTTCTGTTCAAAGGCTTACAGAACACAGAGACGAGCAACGCCTCTGAGGTCTGTCTAAAAGATATATTAAAACATTAAACAATAAGGAATACTTGGTTGTGTTTTAAACTAGATTTTTAAAATATTAGTCCTTTTCTTTATCATGGACACTCTTATTGATCAATCTGTATTTAACATTGTTTTCCCTGCTGTACTTTATGCGACCCTGTTGCAACAGACCTGTGACCCATTTTCGGGTCACGACCCGCCAGTTAAGCACCGCTGTGTTAATTCATAATGAAGGGACTTAGCAGCATGGAAAGGCAAGAGGGGAGTTTGTAAACTCACACCTGCATTCCAGAGCTCTAATCATTGTAAGCAGCTCAGAGGGATGGGGTTATGTTTGACTCACAGGGCACTTTACACAAACAGAGTGTTGTTTTCTCATAGGAAACGCACAATAGCAGTGTTATTCAGCTTTAATCACTATGACGAATACGTTCGGATGAAATAAGAGAGGAGTGATCCATTTATAACACGTACAGGTTAACAAATCTGGATCAATTTTTTCAAATTAATTAAACGGGAAGCAAAGTTTTGATCACGTCACACTGCATGATAGACAGTTTTTATTTTTGAGATATGTCATTTAAAGATTCAAATCAGCATGAACGGAATGAATATTACTATCTAAAGATTTGTTTTCTTGCAGGACCTCAGTAGCAGTTATTACAGAGATTATGTAAAAAAGATTCTCAAGAAGAAAAAGCCCACCAAAATCAGGTGATGCACACTCACGTGGACAATATTATTTATTAACCCAAAGGTTCAAGAAGCTAAAAAACAGCAGACATTATATTAGTAACCCATAACAAGAATTCCACAGTGAGCTTCAAACCCCATATAATGAATAAAAAATACTATAAATACTAAATAAATACTATACATAAAAATACTAAACACATTTCAGGCCCTATTTTGTAGCATATTAAAATTCTTGGCATACTGCAATGTGAACTAATCGTGTAAAAATCTTTTGCTAAATAAGTGGATTTTAATTGCAGTGAAGCCAAGGAAAGATTAGGTATTTTCTATTGTAGCATCAGTCCACTGTACAACAGCCAGTCAGATGGGATACCGTCCATAGACTACTTCCTTCCTCATTTCCATTGACTGGCGGTGAATCACACCTACTGTAAATTGACTTATGCAAAGACTGGTAGATAGGGATCCACTGCTTGAGTCTGAATGCCATTCAGTTTGTCTGTACTGTACAGATGCTGATCTTCTTTATGCAAAAATATACTGAGCGTCTGAAATGTCATTGATTATAGTCCCGTGAGTAATGTGAGGAAATGTTTCCTCTTGCGTGGAAACTCCTTGATGTTGGTATGATATAGTCTACATAGCAACGCAGTGTAATGAAGGGAAATATCCATTGATAAGACTGGCAATTATGTAGGAAGGTATATGGAATAAGGAATATAGACTAACTTTAGATATGCCTCTGATATCAAGAGGCCATGAGGTTGCAGGTTTAGACTGGTTGTCTAAAGGTTGTAGGTTCGAATCCCATTAAAAGCCATTGTGTAAAGGATGACTGAAGCTGTTATAAAATATCTATTATTTGTCTAACTGTGCATTTGAAAGAATATGAAGGATTGTTATTTTTAAAATTATATTAAATTGTTTTTTTTGTTTTTTTTGTTGTGCTTTTGCAGTTCCAGCGCATCAAAACCTAAACTGTTTGAAAGGCTCAGAGATGCTGCCAAGTCGTACATCTACACACCAGAGGATGGTAAAATAAAATACATAAAAATATATACAGTTGAGGTCAAAAGTTTACCCTCCCATGCCCCCCTCCAGAATGTGCAAAATATTATTTTACCAAAATAAGAGGAATCATACAAAATGCATGTTATTGTTTATTTAGTACTGACCTGAATAAGATTTCACATAAAATATGTTTACATATAGTCCACAAGGAGAATAATAGTTGAATTTATAAAAAAGTTTATTACATCCCCTTGATTCTTAATACTGTGTTGTTAGCTGAATGATCCACAGCTGTGTTTTTTATTTAGCTACAGTTGTTCATGAGTTCCTCATTTGTTCTGAACAGTTAAACTGCCTGCTGTAATTCAGAAATATCCCTAAAGTCCCGCAAATTCTTTGGTTTTCCAGGATTTTTTTACCTTTTCCAACAATGGCTGTATGATATTGATATTTTCTCTTAATGCATAGTTTTTCCATCTGGAGCATCAGTGAGTGTTTGAACCTTCTGTATTAGATGTGTATGAGTCCCTCAGTTGTCCTCAGTGTGAAAAGATGGATCTCAAAATCATAGTCATTGTTGGAAAGGGTTTAAAAATGCTGGAAAACCAAAGAATTTGTGGGACTTTAGGGATTTTTCTGAAGAACAGCAGGCAGTTTAACTGTTCAGAACAAACAAGGAACTCATGAACAACTACTCTGTATCATTTTGGTAAAATAATTAACATTTTGCATATTCTGAAAGGAGGTGGGGGTGTAAACTTTTGACCTCAACTGTATATACTACCATTTACCATTTACAAAGATTTTTTTTTCTTTTTCTTTTTTTTCTTTTTTTTCAGCAACTATTGATGCATTAAAATGATGGAAAGTTACAGTGAAGACATTTTTTGCTATAAAATTGAAAAAGCTGTCCTTAGAATAGAATAACATTCTATATATCTAAGAGTCATGAAAAAATTGATAAATATGATAAATATTCTTATTGATAATTATAAATGTTTCTTGAGTAGCAAATCAGCATATTAGAGTGATTTCTGAAGGATCATGTGAATGAATCACAGGAATCACAGGAATAAATTACATTTTACAATATGTTCACTTAGAAAAT
The DNA here is from genome assembly GCF_963082965.1 of Carassius carassius. Lineage (NCBI taxonomy): Eukaryota > Metazoa > Chordata > Actinopteri > Cypriniformes > Cyprinidae > Carassius > Carassius carassius. The sequence continues at coordinate 16,784,934 of NC_081797.1, read as the reverse complement.
AAATTATATATACAGGTCCTTCTCAAAAAATTAGCATATTGTGATAAAGTTCATTATTTTCCATAATGTAATGATAAAAATTAAACTTTCATATATTTTAGATTCATTGCACACCAACTGAAATATTTCAGGTATTTTATTGTTTTAATACTGATGATTTTAGCATACAGCTCATGAAAACCCAAAATTCCTATCTCAAAAAATTAGCATATCATGAAAAGGTTCTCTAAACAAGCTATTAACCTAATCATCTGAATCAACTAATTAACTCTTAACACCTGCAAAAGATTCCTGAGGCTTTTAAAAACTCCCAGCCTGGTTCATTACTCAAAACCGCAATCATGGGTAAGACTGCCGACCTGACTGCTGTCCAGAAGGCCATCATTGACACCCTCAAGCAAGATGGTAAGACACAGAAAGAAATTTCTGAATGAACAGGCTGTTCCCAGAGTGCTGTATCAAGGCACCTCAGTGGGAAGTCTGTGGGAAGGAAAAAGTGTGGCAAAAAATGCTGCACAACGAGAAGAGGTGACCGGACCCTGAGGAAGATTGTGGAGAAGGACCGATTCCAGACCTTGGGGGACCTGCGGATGCAGTGGACTGAGTCTGGAGTAGAAACATCCAGAGCCACCGTGCACAGGCGTGTGCAGGAAATGGGCTACAGGTGCCGCATTCCCCAGGTCAAGCCACTTTTGAACCAGAAACAGCGGCAGAAGCGCCTGACCTGGGCTACAGAGAAGCAGCACTGGACTTTTGGACAAATTTTGCATGTCATTCAGAAATCAAGGTGCCAGAGTCTGGAGGAAGACTGGGGAGAAGGAAATGCCAAAATACCTGAAGTCCAGTGTCAAGTACCCACAGTCAGTGATGGTCTGGGGTGCCATGTCAGCTGCTGGTGTTGGTCCACTGTGTTTAATCAAGGGCAGGGTCAATGCAGCTAATTATCAGGAGATTTTGGAGCACTTTATGCTTCCATCTGCTGAAAAGCTTTATGGAGATGAAGATTTCATTTTTCAGCACGACCTGGCACCTGCTCACAGTGCCAAAACCACTGGTAAATGGTTTACTGACCATGGTATTACTGTGCTCAATTGGCCTGCCAACTCTCCTGACCTGAACCCCATAGAGAATCTGTGGGATATTGTGAAGAGAAAGTTGAGAGACGCAAGACCCAACACTCTGGATGAGCTTAAGGCCGCTATCGAAGCATCCTGGGCCTCCATAACACCTCAGCAGTGCCACAGGCTGATTGCCTCCATGCCACGCCGCATTGAAGCAGTCATTTCTGCAAAAGGATTCCCGACCAAGTATTGAGTGCATAACTGAACATAATTATTTGAAGGTTGACTTTTTTTGTATTAAAAACACTTTTCTTTTATTGGTCGGATGAAATATGCTAATTTTTTGAGACCGGCATTTTGGGTTTTCATGAGCTGTATGCCAAAATCATCAGTATTAAAACAATAAAAGACCTGAAATATTTCAGTTGGTGTGCAATGAATCTAAAATATATGAAAGTTTAATTTTTATCATTACATTATGAAAAATAATGAACTTTATCACAATATGCTAATTTTTTGAGAAGGACCTGTATATATATATATATATATATATATATATATATATATATATATATATATATATATATATATATATATATATATATAATGAATAATAATAATACTTAACATTTTTACTGTATTTTTATCAAATAAAAGCAGACTTGGTGAGCAGAAGAGACTTACCAATTTTAGAAAGCACTGTTTGTATTTATTTATTGTAATTGAATTTCTTTTCTATTAGTTTTTAGGTTCCCTTTGAAACTAGCGATCTCTGTGGTTGTGGCGTTCATTGCGCTTTATCAGGTAAACTCTTCAAAAAAGAAGAGCCATTTTAAGAGTTATTTCTGTCTAAAAGTATTAATTCACGTGCTTTTGTTTAATTTAATGTAGCATTTCAAGGCATACTCTATTCTTGTGAATGTCTTAGATGGCGCTCTTACTGGTCTCAGGCGTGCTGCCCACCCTACACATCGTCCGCAGAGGAGTAGACGAAAACATCGCCTTCCTGTTGGCCGGGTTCAATATCATCCTGTCAGATGACCGTCAGGAGGTGGTCAGGATTGTAATCTACTATCTGTGGTGTGTGGAAAGTGAGTCAGTTGTCATTCTCGTACTTCTCATACTTAGGACTTGGATGTGATTTGAGCTCTCTCACAAGTTTACCAGTATTATACTCATGTATATCTTGATTTACATTAGTTGGAAAACCTATTTGCCATTTTGGATGAGAACGTTTTAATATGTATATGTATGTATATAGATAAATGCCATAGAGTCTCTTACATTGCTATGTTTTTAACACATTTCAGTACACTCAGGAAGTGCACATTATAATGATTAAAGGTTTTACTTTAAAAAACTTTTTAAAAGATTTGAATTATATTTAATATTTTTGTCATGCTTTAAAGTACACTGTTTTGATGTGTTGGTTAACTAACATAACTAAAGTAAATATATTTTAAATGTACTAAATTGTATTAAATTGCAACCTCATCACTACCAATGTATAATTATAATTTTATTTAAATACACAATTATAATAATTATATTTTATGTAAAATCTCATTTATAATTAATAATTATATTTAAATATATGACTAACAAGCTGTTGTTGTTTTTTTTATAAAAAAAAAACACTGTTTACTATAAATGTTAATTTAGCTGTACACTTTAACCATATTTCAGACACGGTATGTGACCCTGGAGCACAAAACCAGTCTTCAGTCACTGGGGTATATTTGTAGCAATAGCCAAAAAAACGATATTTGGGTCAAAATTATCGATATTTCTTTTATGTCAAAAACCATTAGGATATTAAGTAAAGATCATGTTCCATGAAGATATTTTGTAAATGTCGTACCGTAAATATATCAAATATATTCATAAAATGCTTTGATAAGGACTTAATTTGGAAAACATTGAAGGCAATTTTCTCAGTATTTTGATTTATTTTGCACCATCAGATTCTAGATTTTCAAATAGATGTATCTTGGCCAAATATTGTCCTATCCTAACAAACCATACATTAATGGAGAGCTTATTTTATTATAAATCTCAATTTCAAAAACTGACCCTTATGACTGGTTTTGTGGTCTAAAGTCACAAATAAGTATTTATTAAATAACGTATAAAGATGCACTTAAGTGGGTCAAAAAAATTATTTAACGTTCAACTAATCTGATTTAATATAAATTTGAACTATAATACATTGTATATAACGGAATTATGTGTCTGAAAACATTGCATCCAGTTCAGATGTAAGTTCACTTTTAAAGTATATTCATAAGCACACTTTTTGAAAATTTGCTAAAAATATTTACAACATTAGAATTTAAAAATATAGTATATATATTTCTATATTTACAAAATAGAAATATATATTGAAAATGTTATTTTTTTCCGTGCATTTAGTCAAATTCTGTCTTATTTTAAGTCCTGTCAAACGATTAATCGCATCCAAAATAAAGGTTTTTATTGACATAATATATCTGTGTGTACTGTGTATATTTATTATGTATACATACAGGATGTATTTTGAAAATATTTACATGAACCTGTATATATTTATATTACAGATAAATATATATAATATACTGTATAAACATAACATTTTTCTTAAATATACACATGCATGTGTATTTATATAGACATAATAAATATACACAGCACATACACATATATATAATGTAAACAAAACGTTTATTTTGAATGCGATTAATCGCGATTAATCGTTTGACAGCACTTCTTATTATTCAGTAAATATAAGACAAACCAATTCATTTAAATAGTTTTTTTAAGCCGTTACACTGAACTGTGTTGATTCTCCTCAATAATCCTATTATATGTGGACCTAAATTTATGTGAATAAGGTGGTATTCACATAAACGACACTTAAACCATTTCGATATAAAGTAATTACATGAGAGAGTAATTTGGATCAGTGCAGTTGGTCAGCGTAGCTTTAATGATGATCTCTTATAAGCTAATGTGTGCCAGCACAGCCATGCAAATGTGAGCTTGCATTGATCCAGACTGCAGGAGGTTTGCATGCATCACACACACACACACACACATCCACTTTCTCTCAGCTTTGAATACTCATGTAAATATGAATAATGAAGTGGTCAGCAAAGCCGACCGCTGAACTGTAGCTGGAGTGGGAAAAAGTGCTGAGGCTGTGAGAGTGTGTTCGTGGCTCATGTGATTGTATTGTGTTTCAGTTTGCTATCTGTCAGCGGTGACCCTGTCCTGTCTGCTCAACCTGCTCATGCTCATGAGGTCCATGGTCCTGCACAGGTGACACTAACAAACACACATTCAGTCCGGATAAAACTGCTCTTCAGCTGCTACACTACTGTCGCATGACCACAGATACACAGATGTCCCATGCGTTTTAGATAGTGCTGCCAAACGATTAATCGCATCTGAAATAAAAGTTTTTGTTTACATGATATATGTATGTCTACTGTGTATATTTATTAAGTATAGTTTGTACAGCCATACGGGTTTGGACAGCTTTTTTATGCAAAACTGCATTTTGTATTTACTTGCATTAACTCTGTGTAATATTTAAATTTGTTTGATGATCTGAATCTTTTAAATGTGACAAATAAGCAAAAAACTTTAAAAAATGTAGGAAGGGGGCAAAAGCCTTCTCATGCCACTGTAAAACTAAAACTGAACTAAAAATTATTTAAGACCTATTACTAATAACTTTATCATAACTGACTAGCTGGAGGTGAAACAGGAAAAATCATTTACTAGGCTAATGAGAACGAGGTAATTACAGTCAGGAATAGCATATTAAAAATAATGACTTTTAAAATTGAGTTTTTAAATGTCATTAATGGCAATTTGACTCTGTGACCTGCACTTTCATCTGTTACTTCTTCAAAAAAAGAAATGCCCTCATTACCTATATTTCCGCAGTGTTGTGTGTGTGTGTGTGTGTTAGTGCACTGAAGGCTGTGTCTGTGTTCACTCAGGTCTAATCTGAAGGCACTGTACAGAGGAGACGTCTTTACTGTGTATAACTGCCACAGGAGCATCCGACCGTCCCGGCCCGCGCTGGTCTGCTGGATGGGCTTCACCAGCTATCAGGCCGCCTTCATCTGTCTCGGTGAGAGCACGCTTCTGCTCTTCTGTTGCACAAGCCCCTCGTTCTCATGGAACAACTCTCTTCACTGTAGTGTCAAAGTGTGAGAAAGACCATCTGAAACGTTTTTACCTGCTAAATGAAGTCTGGATTTGTGTACTGGAACAAACTAAATCTGAACTGACAAACAGTTTTTATAAACAATTAATGAAACAATTAATTTTTAATTAAATTTAGCGGAGAACATTTCTGGATCATTCTGGATGTTTTTCTTCTTCTGGACTTTTCTCTCCATACATGGATTAGTACATTAGCACACAATAGAAGTCCATCATAGACGGAAGTTATTGTTGTGATTTAAAAAAAAGAATCTTTAGAATAATGTGCATTTATGGACATTTCTTTAAAAAAGCAAAAAGGATGGAGTTTGTAAAAAAAAAAAATATATATATATATATATATATATATATATATATATATATATATATATATATATATATATATATATATATATATATATATATATATATATATATATATTTACAAACTCAATTATTTTTTGCTTTTTTGCGAAGTATATATTTAATTATTAATTTTTTATATTTATTCAAATATGTATTTATTTATTAATGATTTTGTTGTTCAGTTATGTTTATTTATATACTAAAATATTAAATTATATTATAATGATATTGTTTAAATATGTTATAAAATACATTAAAATGTATTATTACAATTTAAAATAATTGTTTTTAAATGTATTATACTTTAAATTATCATTTATTTCTGTGATGCAAAGCTGAATTTTTAGGATCATTATCACATGATCCTTTAGAAATCATTTTAATATGATGATTCATTATCAAAGTTGTAAACAGTTCTGCTGCTTAATATTTTTCAGAACATGTAATACTTTTTTAGGATACTTTGATGAATAAAAAGTAAAAAAAAAAAAAAAAGGAAGCTGTGTTTTTAAAATATAAATATGTTGTAATAACAATATACACTACTGGTCAGTAATTTGGGGTCAGTAATTTTTTTCTTTCTTTCTTTTTTTTAAATAAAATCAATACTTTTATTCAGCAAGGATGTGTTAAATTGATAAAAAGTGATAGTAAAGAAAATATATTATTAGAATATATATTATTAGAATTTTGTTTTTTATTTTGAATAAATGCAGTTCTTTTTAACCTTTTATTCATCAAATATATTAGACAGCAGAACTGTTTCCAACACTCATAATAAATCAGAATATTAGAGTGATTTCTAAATGATCATGTGATAGACTGGATGTTACATGTGACACTGAAGGCTGGAGTAATGATGCTGAAAATTCAGCTTTGCATCACAGAAATAAATTATTTTTTTTAAAGTATATTAAAATAGAAAACTATTATTTTAAGTTGTAATAATATATCACAATATTACTGTTATTTCTGTATTTTTGATCAAATAAATGCAGACTTGATGAGCAGAAGAAACTTCTTTCAAAAACATTAAAAATAGTAATGTTTCCAAACTTTTGGTCTGTACTGTATATACACACAATATTCTTTATAACTATATGAAAAATATTTGTATAGTTAGCACATTAACAGGCTATTAAAAAACTATTTAAAAACAGAATATTATTTACAGAGTGCTTTTTAAATTTAAATAAATACTTAATCTTATATTTATCATTTTATTCATATCTTTTTTCAATTAATTATTATTCATTGTTTTTATGACATAATATGAATATTATATGAATAATATGAATATTATGACATAATATAACATTAATATGAAGTAATATAATATTATTTACATATAATATAACATGAATATGAAATAATAAAATATTATTTTCTCCCCCCCTCCTTTGGAAAGCAATAAAAATGTTGATCACAAAAAAAAATATATATATATATATATATATATATATTATTTTCAGTTTTGGCTATGAGCATGTTTGATTAGTCCTGCATGTGTTGTGACTGTGTCTGTGTCCAGGCGTGGTGATCCAGACTCTGGTGTTCTTCATCTGCATTCTGTTCGCTGTCTTCCTCATCATCATCCCCGTCCTGTATGGCACCAATCTCATGCTGTTCCACATTATGGGCCGGATGTGGTGAGTGGCTTGGCTCTCCTCACTTTCTCTGTGACCCCGTGTCTCAGCTAAAGCCTCCTATCAGTCCTCTCTCCTCATGAGCCGTGAAGTGCCTCTTAAGATGCTTCTCACTCTCATGTTCTCTTCTGAAGGCCCTTCTGGCTGATGCTGTTCGTGGCTGTGCTGGTCCAGCATCTGACCTCCAGGTTCTTGTTCGTTAAGAAGGACGCAGGAACAAAAGATCTGAACAACAGGTGCCAATTATACATAATATTATGAACTGCCTCTTACTGGCTGTAACTTTTAATGTCGGTGTACATTCAGCATCTGGTATAGGCCATGAAAGATTGGCCAACAATAAACACCTGTCTTCTTTCTGTACATTGTTATGAAACTTATGAAGCAGTTCTTAAGAATTTCATATTAGAAGACTTTCAGATATTAAACGGTAAACCATTTTATTTTTGCAACACAGATCTATCTGTCTCTCTATCTATCTGTCTGTCTATCTCTGTATCTATCTCTGTCTGTCTGTCCTCTATCTATCTGTCTGTCTATCTATTGCATGAATGTACAAAAGCAATCGCAACTTGTTCAAAAGAATGAGAAACTGGTTTAATGATGTGTATAAATGACTAGATGATGTGGAGGTTGTACAAGTAGTTTTGAGAATTTCATTTGAGAAATGACTGAGAAAAACTGTATTTTATAGTTATGTTTATCATGTGTAGTATTATTTACACAAAAAAAGAGAATCTACTGTTTTATTTTAGTTTTGCATTGTATGGTAACACTTTATTTTAAGGTGTCCTTGTTACACATTATATATACTTACTATTATAATAACAATAAATGATGCATAATTACATGCAAGTAACCCTAAGCCAAACCCTTCACCTAACCCTAACCATATAGTAATTACATGTAGTTGATTCATATTAATGTAGAATTACACTGTATAAAAGACACCTGAAGTGTAACCCACTGTATATATACTGAACATCCTTAAGCCTGTATGAAGAATCAAACTGTTTCCAGACTTTGGGTAATTTTTTTATTTTTATTTTTTGCTCCACAGAGGAAGTCTGTTTCTTCTCAGCTACATGCTTTTCCTAGTTAATGTCATGGTTGGTGTTATAGTGGGCATCTGGAGGATAGTCACCACTGCCCTTTTCAACATAGTCCACTTAGGACGCTTGGATATCAGCCTTCTCAACCGCAACGTCGAGCCGTTTGACCCAGGTACTGCTTCACACAGCAACACATTTATATTCAGACGCCCTGCTCAAAATGAGTGCACTGATAAGTGTCTGATAAAAGTGCTTCCTCTGTCGCGTCAGATGTGGGATGTGATTGTCATTTGTATGTAGATTGTCTCTTCTGTGTTTGCAGGATACCGCTGCTACGCTCATTACCTGAAGATCGAGGTGAGTCAGTCTCACCCCGTGATGAAGGCCTTCTGCGGGCTGCTGCTGCAAACCTCAGGCCAGGACGGTCTCTCTGCACAGAGGATTCGAGATGCTGAAGAAGGTCTGAGCTTTTACTTCTTCTTTATTACTTCAGTATGATTGTATTTAATTCACTGGAGAGCAACCTGTTCCAGAGTCTGGACGTTTAGTCTTCAGAACTAATTCAGAGCTGCTTGTCTGAGGATGCGGTTTAGTGTTTAAAAGCTGCGCTCATTCAGTTTGTCCAGTGAGATTTATCAGTGAGTGTGTGGAACTGTACATTTCAGGCCTGTTCCCTTCTGAGAAAATAAAAATGCACCAAGCTCATTTCAAATAGATATGAGGGTGATAAATTCATTTTATTCCTGTGAAGCAAAGCTGATTTTTTTAGCATAATTAGTCTGCAGTGTCACATGATCCTTCAGAAATCATTCTGCCAGCACACAGTAATCTACTTTTAATGCATTTCAAAACAGAAAGCCGAGCAAAATAATGTTAGTTCTTCTGTGTCAAATCTAACCAAGAATCATATCGATCTGTGTTTGATTTCTCCTGAGTGATTCATGTCTATATGCACAGACGGTTGGTTGGAGTAATTGATTCATCATGTTGCCCTGCACGCAGCAGGCGAGCGCTCCCGCAATCATTATATTTGTCAGGATAAATTGGGCCCCGATGTGCAATAAGTCACCGCGGCCCTGCTGCTGCTCAATCAGACCTGACAGAGAGACACAGCAGAGCCCATAGCGTGAACATCCTCTGTGCATTCACAGATTGCATTGCTCATCTCTTTTCATATAGCAGAACAGAGATGAAATTAGATCTTTGTGTCTGTCCTCTCAAGTCAAAGTCAGATCTGCCAGCGTTTGATGTGTTTTACAGGATGATAGGCAGCAGATGGTGTATATTCAACATTAAATAGCCTTGTCTTTTGTTGATTGTACACATACAGATGTACTGATGCTTGTTGCATTCAAAAACTGGAGGAATCTGATTTGCATGTTTGTATTTGCATACAATATTAAATATTATCTGAGAAGAATTGTCAAAACTGGTAGGTTACACAGACTGAGGTTGTTATTGACAGTTTCATATGTGTGACTCGTATGTGTTTTTACACTCTTCATATGATAATTGCACATTGTGATATGTTCCAACTGTGATAGGCCTACTGTAGTAGCGCTCTCTTATGTGGACGATATCTATTTGCATCAATTACCTTTATTTTAGATGTAATTTTTAAAGAATATTTATTTAAGACCTATTAAAAAGCAAATGTTTAACTTAATAGGCTATATAAGAAGGAAAGACTGCAAATTATTTCACCGCTTATCATTCTTCAGCGCCACGTCAATAAAACAAAAAAAATGCGCACATGAATGCGTTCGCGCATCATGTAACGCTATTAAATATCAAATAAACGTCTTTCCGATGCTTTGTTCTCGCGGGTCGCACACAAAAAAACAAATACAGCCTACATCACGGACAGTGAAGTCCCAATCACGAACGAATTGATGTTATGAGCCGGTTCTTTTTAGTGAATCAAAGTAGGCTATATACGTGACCACCAGGAATTTTTTTTTTTAATTGTTTATTTATTTATTTTGATTAAGTCCTAATCACAAACGATGGACTCTTATGAGCCGCCGCTTTAGTGAATCATAAACATACCGCGCTACTGGGGCTTATTTTCCGAACGAATGACTCTTATGACTCGGTTCTTTATAGTGAATCATAAACATACCGCGCTACTGCGGTTTAATTTTCGAACGAATGACTCCTATGACTCGGTTCTTTATAGTGAATCATAAACATACCACACTACTGCGGTTTAATTTTCGAACGAATGACTCCTATGACTCGGTTCTTTATAGTGTATTATAAACGCGCTAAGGTGTTTAATTTCCGAATGAATTACTCCTATGACTCGGTTCTTTATAGTGAATCATAACAGCGCTAACGGAGTTCAACTTCTGAACGAATGACTCTTGTTCTTTTTAGTGAATCAAAATACAGGGCGAAAAGCATTTATATATATATATATATATATGCATGTATGTATGTATGTATATGTGGATATGCACACACACACACACATTTCTTGACACTTACAGATACATTTAGTGAAATTGAACTATTTTTATCTACATGTTGGCTTAACCTGTTTCTTACATGTTCAACATTTGAAGGTATTCAACTAGTCCAGCAAGAGAAGAAGCAGAACAAGGTGTCGAGCGCCAAGCGGGCGCGAGCGCACTGGCAGCTCCTCTACACGCTGGTCAACAACCCGTCTTTGGTGGGCACCAGGAAACACTTCCAGTGCCAGAGTTCTGAAAGCTTCATCAACGGAGCCCTCAACCAGACCTCCAAGGAGGGCAGCAAAAAGGAAGACATCATCAAGGAGCCTAGCAAAGAAGCAGAAAGCGCCGCCACCAGCAACTGAGGACTGAAAATCACCATGTGGAGAAGGAGATCGGCCCTCCTTGCCCCCAGCCTTTTCATACTTAATGGCTTCTGGCCAGATATTGATGATAGTATTATTTGGTGTAGCAGAGAAGCACATGTGTTTTAGCTAAGTGCACTTACAGCTCAGTGCCTCAGGAAGAACTTCATGCAGTTGTAGTTAACGGATCCTTTGCACATGTGTGTGAATGCATGGATGGATGTGTCTTTTGTTGCATGTGTGAGTGAGACTGTCTCTCCGTCTTGGGCTTAGCGTATCAGGAAATTTAGTTTGGCACTGAACTCCCATCTAACTGATTGATGCCAGGTTAGTATGTGTGACTATTTATGAATGTACAGGTTCTGCTCATTTGCAAATTGACAAATATTTCATTTCCGCTCAGCATCTTTTTTTTTCTGCACTCATTGGTGTGACCAGTGGTGAGAATGTTCTTATCCTAGACGAAACCAGTAATGTCCATTATTGGTTCATCTGTGTCTGTACATCTACTGTAATTGTACAATTGTTTCCATCTCTGACAAAATGTACAATCTGTCTCACATTGACACTTAATTTTGATAATTCCCTATATTATGTCTTGTTCTGCTACCTATGGCATATTTGTGATCGAAATGAAATAAATATTTAAAAAATAAAAGTATGCTCCCTGTGTTGAATTAAGGGAAATAGAGTCATTTCCAGCGTCACGTAGGCTACATAAGGACGTGTCAATCAGCATGATTTTATATTTTAATGAAACCATTTAAATCTGAAGTAGGCTATGCTCACGAAGGTTTTTTTTCGTGCAGCGATGTATTATTCATAGGGGAATTACGAATATTTAGAATAAATATGACTAGACAGATGCTGATATAGCGCAACTGTTCCCAACCACATTTTTTGTTCTACACAATAGTTTTCTCAAGAATTCATCACAATATCCATAACGAAAAATAAGCACCAGTACACATTTTATTCTAAATGTATAAATCATTTCGTGAATTTAGATGTTCAATAAATATCTTCTAGGCTATATTCAGACTTATTTATATATTTTTATATGTTATTTATATATATATATATATATATATATATATATATATATACATATATATATATATATATTTATATTTAAACAAATTTGTTTTGAAATATTCGTTTCAGGGAAAAATGTATTATTAAAATAAAAGCAAAAACGTTCGCGAACGGACTTCAAATTATTGATGATTTTACTGAGCTGTTTGTGTTGGAGAGCTTGTCTGCATTCTACAAACACTTTCTGCGTTTGCAAACAATGTCCAATACATTTGTTCGTTCAATATTTTATTAAGGTCATGTACATAAAATCATATCAAAATCTTTAAAAGGTTTGAGTATTTTTACAACATCATTGGACACTTGGACATCAAACAAGCCACTATGCGTCAATTTACTGGACACTCAATGTCGCTTTGACTGATGGTAAAAACGGAACATTAATATATATATATATATATATATATATATATATATATATATATATATATATATATATGAAGAGTTCAGATGCAAAAGCCTCTAAATGCCATCTGAAATTTTAATCTAAAATTAGGATTTTTATCAAGCTCCTATGCTTAGGTTGAGTCATTTTACTTTAATTGCAATGTGCAGGTCCTTTTTCCAGGCTATTAAAGTGAAATAACTGAACATAAATATAGGAGCCTGATGAAAATCCTAATTTTAGGTGAAAATTTCAGATGGCACTTAGAGGCTTTTGCATCTGAACTCTTCATATATATATATATATAAGAGAGAACATCTCATGTTACATAATTGGCTTACATCACAAATCGACATTTAATATCTACAGTCTATAGTATCCTAATAAAACACTTGAAAATACGTTTGTGCCACATGCCACGGACAAGAAGGCTATCTCAAAGAGAAGAAAAGACACGTTCAGTCAGTTCATAAAGGCGAGAGATGTGTATTTTTTTGTATTTTTTTTTTGTTTGTTTGTTTTTTAAAGCACGTTCGCCAAGAGATTAAAAATCACACATTTTGGGATCCCACATTACACTTAACAAACTTTTTTTTTTCAAGGTGATCTGGTTTTCCAGACACACATGCTGTGAAAAGAGTAATGGTGATTTTTTCCCCCTCAGAAGCGCGCGATGTCCACTATACAATAACGTTTCCTTCAATGACGTAAAATGGACGCTACTTGAGACAATGTACGTTTACGATTAAGCTAAAGTGACAATATTGAATTGTTTTAATTGTTTTTTTGAAGATGTATTTGTCCATTTAAGTCCAGTCCACTCGATAAATCTCAAAACCCCATTTGTAATAATGAACTCTCGTCGTATGCACTTCTAACTTACTGAGGTAAAAATGTTCGCGCGGTTTATTGTTATTTTTTTATTGTTATTGTTTTTCCCAGCGCGTGTCTGTATAACGTGAGTTTACAGTCCGTGTTCACCTGGATGGTATTGTGTTTCAGAGCAAACGAAGAACAAACATCTCAGCGGGGTTGTTTGTAATTACCGTTGATCTCGGCAGATATGTTTACCGCTTCAGCCCCGAGCGGCAACCGATCGCTGTACTCGGATCCAACCTCAAACTCCTCCTGTGTTTTGGATTGTGACTCGGGAATGGACTCGGTAACCACGCTTCCCTCGACGTCCTCACCTTCTCCGTCTCCCTCCTCGCCATCGGCCTCCCCTTCTCCCTCTCCTAGCTCACTCGGGTTGAAGTTCTTCTCGGATCCCGCAAAAGACGCCCTGGGGTCGAAATCCATCGCTATTTGCTTTTCCATCTGATCTGGGTTTTGCGTCTTCATAATCAGCTTGTAGGTCTTGCCTTGATACTTGTAGAGCAGATGGCAGCAGGTGGCACCCAGCAGGGGAACGGTTGCCAGCGCTAGCAAAAAAATGCTAACGACCACTATAATTAACAAAGATGGGATTTTCTTTCTAGTTGTGAAGACCACTTGGACTTGGCAGTCCTGGCCCCCATAGGTGAGGCACAGGGTGTAATTAGTGCCTGGCTTGAGGCCCTGGAAGCGATAGGCATTGACTCCCTCCTCAATTTTGGACCACTGCACCACTGAATGTCCATTGCCAGTACTGACGCAAAGGTACAACATGTCCAGGGGTGACTTTTTGGTGGACGTCTGGAAAAGGCTAAAAGGCTCTTTATTCACAGTTTGGAGGTCTTGTTGTTGGCTGAGGTGAAGGTTTGACTTCGCGTTGGCCATTTGGAAAGGGTTTAGCTGAACTTTGGCCTCAGTTTCTGAAACTTCCAGAGCAATAACTCCGAAATCAAATGTGTACTGTTTGAGTTCGTCTAAGCTGAGGTTGAAAGCATGGTTGGAGATGTACTGCGTGCCATCATTAATTCCGCATTTGCCAACAAATGGCAAAGTATCAGTGCCTTCTTCCTCTCTCTCTTTATCCACCGTAATGAGAGATGTTCCGGTTGGAAGGCTCTTTGTCTTCTCTTCAGGTTTGGGCCACATGCTAATAATGCTGTTTTTGGAGCCTTTTGAACCAAGTTTGTCTTCTGGTAAATGGCTGGATGCTTTTGGGTCCAGCATGGAATTGGTGTCGTGCTTTTTGGTGCCGGCCATAACAAGTCTCACAGAGCGCTCGGCTTTTCCCATGTCATTGACAGCAGAGCATGTGTAGTTCCCATCTTCTTTCTTGCTCATGCGAGGGATGATTAAGGTGCCGTTTTGAAACACAAGGAACCTGGCGTTCGTAGGTTGTCCATTAATCGGATTCTCAATTTTTTCAACAACAGCCGGCAAACGGAATGTAATTAGTTGGTTTCCAGCGTATATCTCCCATGTGACCTCAGGTTTAGGAGTTCCTTTTGTTTCACAGTAAAGCATGACCATATATCCTTCATAGAGTTCGGTTTTTTCGATGTTTGGCTGATATGTGATGGACACGGACGGGGCCTTGCAGTCCAGTTTGGGCATGCTAGTGACCTGAGTACCTCTGAGGTGGGAAGGAGCATCACACACAATGTTGTTTTGCTCAGGGATGGAGATTGTGGATTTGCTGATCCAGTCCCTGAGCCACTCAAGGTTGCAGGAGCAAGTGAAGGGGTTGTGGAAGATTTGAAGGTGAGACATGGCAACCAAAGCATCAAACGTTCCTTGCACGATGGTGGTAAACTTGTTGTTGTTAATACGGACCGAACGCAGTTCCTTCAGGTTGGCAAAAGTATTCTTGGGGATACTGACCATTTCATTATTGTTCATCTTCAGCAACTGCAGGGCAGTGAGATTAGTCAAATCCTCCCACGGAAAATGCACAATCTTGTTGTGGCTAATATCCAAATTTTTCAGCTGAATCAATGGAGCAAACGTGCCCCTCTCAATGGTGACGATTTCATTGTGAGCCAACCAAAGAGAGGTCACCTGGGTCACATTTATAAAGTTTTTGGATTTCAGCACTTTAATCTTGTTCGCTGAAAGACTCAGGGTGGTCACATTGGATGGCAAGCCCACAGGTACTTCCAGAAGTTCTTTGTAGGCACAATCTGTTAACTGGTGGTTTGATTTATCAGAGCATTTGCACTGCTCAGGGCAACTGTGCACACTGCCAATCACCGCAGTCCCCAAGGCAATAAGCATCAGGTATTTGGTTGCCATTTTCAGCACCTGCCAAGCACACATGAAGATGCAGATTAGTACAAATGATTTCTATATTTCATGCACAAAGAAAAAATCCAAGAGCCATATAATAAAAATATGTAGCCATATAAAGTGCTAACGCAAACTGACAGCTTTCCACATTATGAGGGTAATTCTAAAAAGCATTTGACGTTACATTAAACGTTCATGCACATTTATTTTGAAAAGTTACCGAATCCAAATGGATATTATTTCTGGTCTCTTTTTTCAAGCTGTTCTCGACTAAATGAGATAAATGGGAGGAAACCAAAAAATCCCCGAGCGTCCTGCTGTGTTACCGAACGCCTCGATGTCGCTGTCCAGGGTTCTGAAAACGCTCTTCACTTTTTTAAAAAAAAGTCTTTGTTTTGTTAATGTCTTAACTTCTCGAGATTTGTAATACTTTTACAGTTTATTTGCTCATGATTCTACTCACTTTCTGAACGTTTGTACGATTAAAAGGTTTAACTTTTTAATTTTGCCTTACCTGTAAATGATAGTCCTAACACTCGCGCGGATTTCAGTCAACACGACACTTGATAAAATGTAATAACAACATTTAATGCTCAGAAGTCAGTTTATCCCAAAACATAATGCAGCTTTTAATATCCCTTTGGAAATCTTTTCTGTTTTGGTTAGCAGACGGCAGATGATACATTTTAGTGTCCGCGTGAAGCTGAGCAGTGCAGAGGCTGTTTCTCCTCGCGCTTGAGTTCGGACAGAATCCACTGCGCGCTCCCGCCTCCACAGTGGAAGGGGAGGGATCGTGAACGCGCAGCCTCTCCCTTCAGTTCCGCATTAAAACCACAGGGACTTTGGCGTCCAGATGAAGGTTATTCATAATTCAGATACAGTTGATAATTTATAACACATGACCTATGCCCTTGTTTGTATTTTCGATGTGAATATTACCGATATCCACACGATGGGCTACTTTTTCCACGTAACAACTATGCATTTCCTGTATAAATTTTACAGGTTAGGGTTTTTTAGTTGACAACTCGCCCATCATAAAATAGGTTACTGTGTGTACTAGCAGCAAAGAAAAACTGGTCATAAAATTCTGAATTTAATTCTGCTTTTATAAAATGAAAACAGAAGAGAATGTCTAAAAAGGAAGTCCAGTTATTCTTGTATAGAGACCATCTGTTAAAAAAGAGCAGTAAATTGTAATTATTGTAAATTGTATTATTATTTGGTAGCCTATTGTTATTTTTTTTATGTGGAGCGTAGGCTATTTTGTTTATGTCATTACAAATGTCCTTGAAGTCAATTTTACTGCTTTGAGCAAACCAGTGGGCACTAACAATAATAATAATAGTAAATAAAAAAATAAACAAACAAGTGAACTGAGCTGGATTGACAATGGCAACACGATGGAGCTCAGCAACAGCTGGATTTTCTACTTGTAGGCTACTTGTGGTGACTTTACAGTGGAAACTACTTAATTTATTGACATGTCTGGAAGGAGCTTCGGTCTTACGAAACTAAATGAAGATGAAAATGTGAATACACTTGACTTTGAATGACACAAACCTTGTTTATGTCTGTTCCTCGCCTATTATTTTGTTGTGGTTTGCGGTGGTGAACCCCGAAACCTTTTTATATGCTGCCACCTAGTGCTAATTTTATATACGTGTCATTTTTGCGGTTGTTATTAGATTTAGTAGATATTTTAACACGGTTTTGAACACTTTTCCTTATTTCAGAAATATAAATAAACTACAACATAATGCACTGTTAGGAATTAAAGGACATTAAAGGACATCTTTCTGTTCTCTGCTCCACAAATTGATCAGTGGTAGGCTAAATGGTAGGCTATGTGTTTTTACATCATGGTTTTGTTTGACTTAAATTAGTTCATTATACTTTGCATCTCTATAGGCTAGGCTAGGCTTCAATGTTCAATGCATTTTCCCATTTGGAATTAGTAGAATAGTATGATGATACTACTAATGGGCCATTCCACCGAATTGGTGCCATTTCTGTCCCCAGGACATTGTAGGTACAAACATGCATAAAAATTAACTATAAAATACCTTTTATTATTAAGCAAAGTGTTTTGCACATTAATCTAACTGCCAATTTAAAATATATAATAAAAAAGTAAAAAATGAAAAACTACCTAAAACATTGAAAATATAGTATTTTTCCCTTGTGCCTAACGCTAAATATAATGTATAAAATCCTTCAGAAATCTTATTTTTTTATTATTATTATTTTTATTTTTTTGCATTTTTGTGTCTCTCCACATCCCATCTATACCTTTAGTAAATTTATTTCAAAATAAATGTATAATGTCTCCAGGTTTTCACTCAGTCCTGTTATCCTTACACATTGGCCCCTCTAAAAAATCGGAAAGAGATTCCATAAGAAACATTTTCAACATAATATCGCAACATCTGGATCATCTGAAGGCAATGAAATGACCAAAAGCATGTGGTCTTATTTTCTTTGTTGTATATTTTTTGAAGATCGATATTGTAACGGTGGCTAGGAGTGTCATTATAAATATACTGTCCTGTTATCTAAATTATTTCTTAGATGTTACCTGTTTATTTTAAAAATACAAATCTTTGGTGAATCACTATAATTTCCTGAGTATTCTCATAATATAAGCATGTACACTGTGTGGATAGATATTTGCTAATTTTATCCTAAAATCTCAATCCTGTTACTTTAAGTCATGTTACCCATATACTCATCTATCCTTTATTTATATATAGTAACTGAGTAAAAGTAACAGGAGTGAGTAGTGTCAGATTTATCAATGTAAATATTAGGCTACATCCATATTAATCTAGATACATTTTGGCCTTCTGTCCAAACTGAGACAATTCTTTTGCCCAGAGAAAACCTATGGTTGTTCCTGCATTGTTGTACATTCCTGCAAGTATGACAGAAAATGTATTTAAAATGTACATACTACCTTAACACACATAAATATGTTCTTTATTCTCTCTGGAGTTACAGGAGTGACAAGGATATTTACTGAACTTCTAGTTTTGTAATGCAGACATCCCAAGTCTCCCGGAAGTTCCGGGAGTCTCCCGCTTATTGAAAGCGGCTCCCTGAGACCCGCAAATTAGTTAAAATCTAGACTGAGCGAGCAAAAGCGCATGCGAAACAGATACTGTGTTTCAAACCGTGTAGCGCACGCACGGCAGAGAGGGAGAGGGAGCGACTCGAGCGAGAGACCTTGCGTGTGTGCTAATAGAGCATCACAGTCCCGCCCACAGCTGGTGCCGGTGTTCTGTCGATTTGTGCTGCCTTGTCGAAAAATGCTACCTCCCATTAAAACCAATGGTAGCATAATTCGATAGCGAAAAGTGTTACCTATCAGATTTTGCTTCATGCATGATATTAATAAGGTGTGAGGCTTTATTAACATGTACACCTACCCCAACCCTAAACCTACCCTTACAGTATGATAAATACAGTGTTGGTAGCATAATCTGATAGGTAGCATTATTTGTCAGAACACCTGTTGTAAAAATTCAATGCAATTTCTGCATTGACACTTGGGGTATAAGCCATAAAAACGTAATCATACATGGTAGACTTAAAACCAGCTACGGCTGTACTAAGCGATAGTATATGCTCATATAAATGCAAAAGGATCATGGGGCACTAACCTTGTTTTGATATAAATGCCTTTTATTCGCGATGTCTTGGCTAAGTACTTCATTACCCACAATCCTGAACAATCCCACAATGATGCATCTGATTGGTGGAGCTCGTGTAACCGTCTGGTTAAACCCCGCGAAGGTCCGTGAAGACTGAAGATCATTAATAAAAAAATAAAATAAAATAAAAACCAGTGTTGCGTTTTTGCACGGTAGACTTATCAGTCCAATCATGATCTCATTGGCTGCCATGAGAGTTTTGCAGGTTGGTAACTTAGCTAGGCTACTGTAGCCTTCATATGGTATGAGTCATATCAAGCATTTGCCACTGTCAAAATAATATTTAGCCTAGGCATACCTTTTTGTGCATTTACTGAACATTTTTGTAATGGCAACGACATGTGTTGACGACTGAGCGGTGATTGCAGTCAGGTACAAAGCACTGCACCATGTTGCTGACGTTATTGTTAACAACTTCCACACACGCACACAATATATAAAATACACGATGATAAATATAAAAATCAATACACAATACCTATATAAAACACTATTTATTTACACGATTGTAAATTCAATACATTCACTATATAAAATAAAATTCACTGAAGGAAAAAGTTCGAGCGAGCGGCCATCATCAGATTTGGAAGTCGCTCAAAAGGCTCGTTCGCGGTTGTGGCTTCAGTCGAATTCAATGAGGCGCGGTGGTTTATGGGATGAGTAGTTCCTGCGTTCGAAATGAAAATATGTACACAGTCTTGTACCTTTGACTTTTTTTGGATTTTCTCTTAATTTTTTCACTCGAAATGATATGTTATATGCTTATGAGTTCAGCCGTAGCTGGTTATCCTCACACATGCTCTAAAACTCTTTAGATACGGATTTTTCCGAAAGTCAATGGGAGAAATGAATGGGAAATTTACTTCCGGCACCAGAGCTCTCTCGGGCTGTGGGCAGGACTGTGATGCTCTATGTGCGTGTGTGCGAAGCGCATGTAAGACAGAGAGCATCCTGATTGGCCTGTTTCTGCAAGTCAACCAATCAATTGTCAGTGTGGGCGGGCTTTTATCTCTTCTCCCGAACAAAATTTATCAGTTATGTCTATCTAGAAACAGGAGCACCATGGCAGAGGGAGAGTGCCACAAAACAAAAAAAGTATAAGACACATTTTACGCCAGACTACACGAAAGTGTACCCCTGTCTTATAAGTGTCAAACATAATGACAGTCTTGCTCAAGCATTGCCCATGGGGGGTTATATGATTGCAAAAGGCATGTTGAGGTGAGTTGACAAGTTTAATTTCATCTGCATATTATTCAGGCTAGTTGCCAAGGCTACATGAAAACAACAAACTCGTTAGACCTGTTTAAAGTTGCAATGGAAAATAAATAAAATAAATACCTCCCTGAAATGACCTTTTGCAGGTTGGGATGTCTGGTAATGTGTCTTGTATAGGCTACTGTCGGTGAACAGGAAGTGTTTTATGTATTTGTTCGTAGTTCTCACTGTTGAATGAATGAGTAACCTGAGTAGAACGTGACGTGTAGCGTGAACGTTCTTTGAGCCGCTTCTGACGTCACAGATGATGTTTGAACTGAATCATCGACGGTTAAACTCGTGCTGCTTCAGTCTCACATCTGTCTCACATCTGCTCTGCTGGCGAGTCCATGTTAAACTCCTTATCTAATGCTTTAATATTGCGTTATTGCATTTTATTTGCGTATCGGTCATTTTAATCGTTTCTAGTGCCTTAGTGTGAACTGAAGGCAAAGCTAGAGCATTAACATCTGAAATTTGTGCTTTTTAATTAAAATTTTAAGATCACTTCACCTCCATTTTTTTAGTATTGTTTATTTATTTATTTTTTATTTTTTTGCTTCTTACATCGGTTGAATCAATTGAAAATGTATGGGATGTGATTAACATACATTTGCAGTATGATGATACAGACACAAGGCGGCGTTCAGCTTCTTGCAATTAACATTACACAGTAAACACAGACAAAACTGTATTTTTGAGTCTTTATTAGCGAAACAAAAATATATTAAATGTGTTATTGTAGCATAAAAGCAAACGTCAAAAAACGAATAAAAATAAATTCAATATATTTATTTACCAAGTTGCACGTTTTCATTCTTTTAGTGTATACGTTGAGCAATTACTCTCATCAGAGAGCAGGTACTTAAGTGTACTGGGAGAAAAGTATTTCACTACAGCAGTGACACATACATAAGAGACACATACAATCAGACCAGGACTGAAAAACACTGCACTGAATACTAGAAGTAAGAGTTGTAGAGTACAGGTACGAGTAATATGAAGTGTTGTAGAGTATATGTAAGTGTTGTGTAGTACAGGTAAGAGTTGTGGAGTATATATAAGTGAACAGGTAGGTGGTAAGTGTTAAAGAGCACAGGACAGTGAAGCGAAAGGAAGCCTCAACAGCCATTTAAGTTTAAGCTAAAAGGATCCCAAACCACCATTCTTACCTGCAATAACCTGTCCGGGATCCCTTATCACTACACATTTTGTTTGTCTCTCTCTATTTGTTTTATTCATCTCATCAGCTGATTTGTAGACATTGTAAGATTTGAACTGAGTTTGTCAGATAACAGAGACACACATAATGTGCAGTTGTGGGGTTCGCAGGACAAATTCGGCAATCACTGACCTATACATTTCTCATGTAAGGCCATTAGTCATGTTAGAGGCTTGAGGTTCGTCCCTGAGGTACCTGACTTGGCCATGGTTTTTGAGATACCTGTGGTGGCCGTCCCTTTCTGAGGTCCCTGTGTTAGCCAACGCTCCCTGAGGTCTCTGTGATGATCAATGCCGCTTGAGGTCTTCCCTTTCATGGCCAAAGCTCCCTCAGGTCTCTAGTGTCTGATGCACAAGCAGATGACTCTTATGATCTAGTTATTTTAATGACCACCATGAGCAACAATGTGAGAGCCGGAGCTTAAAGCTAATGATACACAAGGCATCTTTTTGAGCAATTTTGCCAGGCAACTTGTTTTGAGCAACGTCTGGATAAGATGAAACCTCAGATTGATTGATTTCCTCAGATTGTATTTTATTAACACAAGACAAATTCACACTGTAACAATGACACATTTTCACACTGTATTACTAACTTGAGTTTATTCTGATTTAATTTTCATGATATTCACAAGTTGGTCCAGATATCAGTAACCCAAAAAAATCTTTTTTAAATCACATTTATATTATTTGACCTTTATTCTAAAATTGAAAGAATGTGGTCAATGTAACTGCAGTCTCATAGTTATGCTGGGCATATCTTACATTCACTCTTTGGTCTGCTATGTTTAAAAAACAAATGTCATTCTCTTGTGTTCATAAAAGTGTGTGACACCCTTTCATACAGTGATCAAATATAAACGTATGTGTAAAACCGTAGCTGTAACAGATGTAAAACTCAGAAAACCTTCTCAGGGATTTGACACAGAAGGTAATTTAATATATTTTCCTAAAGCAGTCAGTAGTAGCGTTAAAACAGACAGGTGCTGTAGACGGTGACTTTGTGACTGATCTCCTGAAGCAGCTCTTTCACAGCCTTCTCCAGATCCACCAGCTCATTGGCCTTGTCCTCCAGCAGCTTCTGGTTTTCATCATAGCTCTTCTCAAGATCTTAAAAACAGAAATTTAGCTCATTGTAAGCGAGAACATTCAAAATGTATTTGCATCACGGGAATCAGAGATGCAGTACTGACATACTTTTCAGGAGCTGAAGTTTGTCGCTGGCCTGTAGCAGCAGATTTTTGGCCTCCTGTTGGAGTTTCTCTGCTCTTTTCTTGGCCTCAGCCACTCCTTCAGCCTTCTGTGTGATCTGCTCCTCAACACTTCTGTACTTGTCCTTCAGGTCTGAATCCAGATCCTGCATAAACAGTCCACAGCACAGGAGGTTACAAACCCAAAAGACTTACCAATACCAAAGATGACGTATCATGTCCAGGTAATTTGTGCACCTTTTTGAGCTGCTCAGCCAGTGCGTTGATGCTCTCAGCCTCTTTCTCTGTGCTGTTGGCACTGGTGGAGGTGTTGAGAGCCTTTTCTTTCAGCAGAGCTACATCGCTTTCCAACTTCAGGAGCCTTCGGGTGGCATTACTCAGTTTTAGCTCCGAGTCGGACGTCTCAGACTCCACCTTTTGTAAAAGAGTCACATAAAGTGGCTTCAAATATCAAATCCAAATTGCACCATGTTGATACTGATTAAAACAAGCCTAAAATCATTCCCTTGGAACAAATGACTGGTAATGTAGACTTACCGAGACCAGCAAGTCTTGCGTTCCCTTGATGTCAGCACTGGCCTGTTTCAGTGCCTCTGTTACTGAACTCTGGGCGCGCTCGGCCTGCTGCAAGGCCTCCTTCACCATCTCAGCTGTGTCTTTCACATCTGACGCCTCCTTCCTGTGACAACCAGAGAATATACAAACATGTTGTTCAATGAACTTGCCAGTAGATTACAATGCTACCACATTCCACAGATATGAGAGCAGTGGCTCTCAACCTCAAGAACTATCAAACAGACTGTTACAGAAAATGAAAGGGAAAATGTACTTAGCATCCAAAAAAAAAAGTTGATGTTAATTTGATGGAAATAATAATTGCATTTAGTAATGAGGTTGCAAAAACCGTAACAAGTGCCTACTCTATCAAACTGTTATGGATGTAATTGACTGAGTAGATCTCAGACCTGGCCTTGCGTGCTTGTTCCAGGAGGCTTTCAGCTCTCAGTATGTCAGCGGCGCTCTGGTTGAGGATGTCCTCGACTTCTGTCAAGCTGCCCACGCGCTCCCTGATCTCTGCAGTCAGGTTCTGCAGCTGGGCTGGTGTGGTGGGCATCTGCATCTGCAGAACTTCATTAGCCACAGCCTCGATGCTTTCCAGGTCCGCTCCATCTTCTGTACAGCCAGATAGAGTAGGAGTTAAAAATCAAGGATCTGATCATCCAAGCAACATATCTCAAAGAATCCTGTAAGGGTGCGTACGAGTGAGGAAGTCTCGGATCTGTTTGATGAGTTGGCGTAGCTCCTCGTTGCTTCCATCCACACGCTTTTTGGTCTCATTGGTTTTTGCCAGCACTTCTTGAGCATTAAGCTTTGCTTCATCCGCTTTTACCTTTGCCTCTGACACCTGATCATACAAATTAAAGAAAAGAAATCCTTTACGGTCTACACAAAAGCAATCAGAAGTTATCAAGAGCCTTACTATGAGAAGATCCGAACAGAAGCATATCTCTACAAAAATGCATTGCAAAATCTTTTATCATATCAACAACAGATACAGTACCGGCTGAGAAACCTCACCATTTTGGAGAGCTTGTCCACTTCCTCCATAGCACTGTTAATCTCCAGGTCAAAGTCCTTGGCCTTCTGCCAGGCATTGTGGGCCAGCGTGGTGAGGCCATCACATCCCTCTCCTCCACACTTCCTGTTTCCTTCCCCATCCACACAGCTCAGGCCTCCGCAGGGAGAGTCGGCACAGTTCTCTGAGCCAGCTGGACTGCCACATGTCTATCCGGAGAGAGATTTTAAATTACGGCCTATGCTCTCAATGTCAAATGCAGAAATGTTAATCCATGCATTTATGACCTCAGGGTTAGATTATTGTAATGCTTTATTGGGTGGTTGTTCTGCACGCTTAGTAAACAAATTACAGCTAGTCCATAATGCAGCAGCAAGAGTTCTTACTAGAACCAGGAAGTATGACCATATTAGCCCGGTCCTGTCAACACTGCACTGGCTCCCTATCAAGCATCGCATAGATTTTAAAATATTGCTTATTACTTATAAAGCCCTGAATGGTTTAGCACCTCAGTATTTGAATGAGCTCCTTTTACATTATAATCCTCTACGTCCGCTACCTTCTCAAAACTCAGGCAATTTGATAATACCTAGAATATCAAAATCAACTGCAGGCGGCAGATCCTTTTCCTATTTGGCGCCCAAACTCTGGAATAACCTACCTAACATTGTTCGGGAGGCAGACACACTCTTGAAGTTTAAATCTAGATTAAAGACCCATCTCTTTAACCTGGCATACACATAACATACTAATATGCTTTTATTATCCAAATCCGTTAAAGGATTTTTAGGCTGCATTAATTAGGTAAACCGGAACCGGAAACACTTCCCATAACACTCTATGTACTTGCTACATCATTAGAAGAATGGCATCTACGCTAATATTTGTCTGTTTCTCTCTTGTTCCGAGGTCACCGTGGCCACCAGATCCAGTCTGTATCCAGATCAGAGGGTCACTGCAGTCACCCGGATCCAGTACGTATCCAGACCAGATGGTGGATCAGCACCTAGAAAGGACCTCTACATCCCTGAAAGACAGCGGAGACCAGGACAACTAGAGCCCCAGATACAGATCCCCTGTAAAGACCTTGTCTCAGAGGAGCACCAGGACAAGACCACAGGAAACAAATGATTCTTCTGCACAATCTGACTTTGCTGCAGCCTGGAATTGAACTACTGGTTTCGTCTGGTCAGAGAAGAACTGGCCCCCCAACTGAGCCTGGTTTCTCCCAAGGTTTTTTTCTCCATTCTGTCACCGATGGAGTTTCGGTTCCTTGCCGCTGTCGCCTCTGGCTTGCTTAGTTGGGGACACTTCATCTACAGCGATATCGTTGACTTGATTGCAAATAAATGCACAGACACTATTTAACTGAACAGAGATGACATAACTGAATCCAATGATGAACTGCCTTTAACTATCATTTTTGCATTATTGACACTGTTTTCCTAATGAATGTTGTTCAGTTGCTTTGACGCAATGTATTTTGTTTAAAGCGCTATATAAATAAAGGTGACATTGAGAGATCATGAAGTTAAAACTAGGCTTTTATATTTACATATGAAAAAATCACTAGCTGGGGTTTCCATCCAAAGTTGCGAATTTAACTTATGCGCCAAAATTACAATACAAAACATTTGCGAACAAGCACCGTTTCCATCCAACAAGTCAAAGAGAACAAAATCGTCACTTCCTGATAAACTGGAACTATAAATTACTTGTGCCTCAGAACGAGCAGACGAAACACAATGAATGCAGTTATTGCTTTTCGGAGGAACAAAATCGCTCCGCTGGTTAGTCAGGTTTTGCCATCCAATAGTGTAAAATTACATTACTTTTTTGATGCGCAAGGAGGAATTTATTCGCAAAATGCATTTCCATCTGCATTAACTCTTTTTCACACAAGTCAAAAACCACCTCAAGTGAGCTAATTTTTTTTTTTGAGGATTAAGGGATATTTTTCAGAATTTGACGTTTCCTTCACTAGTTTCTCATGCGATATTTCAAAATGTGCATTTAAATAGGGTTATGGAAACATAGCTACTGCCACGATGCTGGAGAGTTGTGTGTGAGTGCAAAGGCTTTGCTATGCATTTGCTTGGTATTCTATTGCTAGTCATTGCTGTGCTGTTACTAGCATTCATATGTGTAGATAGATGCCACATTCGACCGCTCCAGACACGTCAACACGTCTGCCATCTTGGAACGGTCAATGTGTCGTCACTCACTAGTTACAAGATGCCACAATGTTGTGCAGCCTCTGGTTGTAAAAACCATCAAAATTTTAATTCCTGAAAAAATTGGATACACTTTTTTGACAGGTAAGAATGTGTTGGTTTGTGTTTTTAATATGTATTAACTCAATATTACAGTTTTTTTTAAATATAAATGTTGCGTTAGTCAATTGCTTCGTCTTGTATTGTGTTAATTTAGTGTTCATCTGCTAAAATCTATTCATATATCAATTTATATCAACTTGCTCTCGAGTTTTCATGCACCGATCTTTACTATTCCAATATGGACGACGGCTTATTGTAGTTTGATTACTGGCCCACCCCTAATAATCTACGTAGGGCTGGGCGATTTTTCCGGTTTTACCGATTTAATGTTTTGCCACAATTGTATTTTTTGGAAATTGAGGAATCACGATTTTGTATAGAAATATTACCAAATGTTAGAATTAGAAACGTTATGCTAAAGATAACAATAAAGAAAGAAGAACGATCCAATCGCATGTTGGCGCACGTGATTAACCGTTCATATCACTAGAATGTGCTGTTGTGTTGATAAAGATGCAAGTTGGGCAGTGGAATAAGAAAAGCATGCAAGAAGATGGGAGTGAGCTTCTTTAACTTGAGTGCCACATTTTAAGACGGCTGTTTCATGCATTAGACTCCCCAATGGAAATGGAACAGTGGAAAAGCCGCGCAATCAAATAAAAAGCCTGTAACTACTACTGTATGTCTGATATTTCATGTTTGCATCATGGTTACACTTGGAATATATTTGTCTTTAAATAGAGGGATAACTTGAATCATGTTGTAGTTCCATTTTCAAATTGACTAGTTAAAAATCGGAAAAAAAATAAAGACTCGGTCAAACGTTCTGGAAAATAGAGATTTTTTTTTTTTTTTGCGAAATCGCCCAGCCCTAACTCTATGACTCTCCAGTTTTCTTGATATTACTTAGGTTTTCACTTGTTTTATCATCCGCCAAGCAAAAACTTAAGTCCAATCAGCAACGGTACACCTATCTTTAACGAGCTGCACAATTTGCGACATGTAATAGAATGTTTAGAATATTACGTGACAACAAAAGCCTGAGGATCTCCAATGGTTTTTTGCAAAAATATAACATGAAAGTGACATTGATTTGTTTCTGAAAACTAAACTCAGCTCAGTAAAACTACTGTATGTCAGTGACTAGATAAGCTCTTGACCATGTTCATCAATCGGTTGACTGCTTTACCTTCTCGCTAAGCTCAGACAGGTCCAGAGTCTCCAGCTGTCCAGCGAGGTTGTCCAGTTTCTTCGCAAACTCATCCTGTCTTTGAATGAACTCTTCTTTGGTCTGGTTCATCAAGCCCTCTGTTTCTGTCCGCAGGGTGGCAGACTGATTGACCAGGTTGTCTGGGTCAATGGTGGAGGCATTGGCACGGATCTCTGCCATCTGGGACTGCTCATAGTATCGAGTCACGCTGGCTCTGGCCCCTGTGGATCGAAAACCATTTTGCATTGATACATTGTCTGTTTGAAGAAAAGGGATTTACAAGATCTAGAGTGATGTTACTCACCTCGGATGTCTGAATTCTTCACAAACTCCACCTGCCCCTGAAGGTCCTTCACCGTCTGTTCCAGTTTCTGAGCTTCTTCTTTGAGGGACTTCAGTTTGGTGTCCGTGCTGTTGTTGTCGGATGAGATCTCGGACAAGGTCTCCTCTGTCAGGTTAAGTTTGGTGTTCATTTCAGCCATCAAGGCACTTCAGAGAGAAGATCAATTCAAACAGATTACTCTCATGAGACCTGATGAGAAGGACCTACACTTGCTTCCGCATCCTGAGCAAGGCTTTAACTTACGTAGCTTGTTCGAGAAGTCCCTGGATCTCCGTTAGAGGCTGAGTGGCTGGATTCTGGGCCAGGATGTTGCGGATCGAGTTGGCGCTGCTTTCAACGTTATTGATGGTGGCCTGGTAGGGTCCTGTAATGCCGGTGGCTTTGATGGTATTGACCTTCTGGACCAGTCTGTGGGTCTGGTTGGTGAGGTCGCCCACAATGACATCCCATTCGGCGAAGCACTGGTGGCAGCGCTCGCAGTGTGGGAACTCGCCCGTGTAGCCTCGAGCGCACGTGTCACATCGAGGCCCGGAAACACCTTCCACGCAAACACAGTGACCTGTGACCTTGTTGCACTGCTGCTCCGCCATGCCTCTTGGGTCACAATCACATGCTGAAAATATACAGGAATACTGAGGTTTAAGTACAGGACCTGAAGTTTAATGCATGCTTATCATTAACTAAAACTATTACAAATATTTCTGTTAATGGAAATGAGGCTGAAATAAAATATATATGTGTCTTAAGGGTCAGTTTTTCGAAATTGAGACTTATACATCATCTGAAAGCTGAATAAATAAGCTTTCCATTGATGTATTGGATTTGGGTTTATGGGTTTGTTAAGATCGGACAATATTTGGCCGAAATACAACTATTTGAAAATCAGGAATCTGAGGGTGCACTAATAAAAAAAAAGTTTTAATATATTTACAGTAGGAAATTTACAAAATATCTTCATGGAACATGATCTTTACTTAATGTCATAATGATTTTTGACATAAAAGAAAAATCTATCATATTGACCCATAAACTGTACAGTATTTTTGGCTATTGCCCAGTAACTTAAGACTGGTTTTATGCTCCAGGGTCACATGTATATTTTATTTCAGCTTCATTTCCATTAACAGAAATATTTTTAATAGTTTTAGTTAATGATAATATTCAGCTTTCAGATGATGTATAAGTCTCAATTTTCGAAAAACTGACCCTTATGACTAGTTTTGTAGTCCAGGGTCACACATAAGATATATATATATAAAAAGCTTGAAACATTCAAATTACTGACCGGAAATAAATGAAAAATAAAATAGCACTGAAGTTAAAACGTAAAAATAAATGAAACCTAAATGGTAATATATATATGAAAATAAGAAAATAAAAAAAAATACAAAATCACATAACCAAATGACTAAAATTAAACTGAATTAATTGACCTGACAGAAAATTAAAGAAAGTCTTATCAAAAATATTAATAAAATATGTAATATATATATATATATATATAAATTAAGAGAGAAAGAGAGAGAGAGAGAGAAATAACAATAAAATAACACTGGTTTAAAGTTAAGCATGTTGTTGAGTTAACAAAGATTTAAAAAAGCATAAAATACACAAAATTATTGGGTAAAAAGTATTTTTTTTTAATTAATAAAAATTAATAATAATAATAACAACAACAAATCATTGACAATTAATTTATAAATTTGTAGAACTTTGGCATTCATAATAGAAGTAAAAAAAACAAAAATACTTGAAATTACTATGTTTAAATTAGAATTAAATAATTATGTTCTGTCGTTTGCATAAAAGCATTGGCAAAATGGTGATTCAGTAATTATATTTCCTATACTTCGTTGGGTAGATTGCATTGCCACTTTCTACAGAAAATAACATTTGGAAGGCTAAGAGTAATGAACCAAGATTTTTAAAACAACTGTTCATTGACTGTGGCATTTTCTGTCAACAAGTGCAAACTCTGAGTTACTGTGACCTTATCAGGCTGGAGTTGAAAGAGTGAGCGATGGAGTCAGGGAGATGTGGAGGGAGTGGAAGGATGAAGGAAAAGATTGTTTACACACTTTAGTGCTGCATTGCACTGCGAGTGTTTGGTGAACAAAAGGCAATAACTGCCCCACAATGACAGACGAGACACTCAGCAAACACCAAGTTAGGAATGACTTACCATGAGGCCCTTAAACAAACAAACTCATCCTCAGAAAATTCTAGTTTTGATGGCCTTGTTAACCTTCATCAAGACCATTTTCACCAGTCAAACAATCTGTTTCTCATATTCAATTTTTAACATACCTGTTTAGCTCTATTTCAAAGCCTAGATAACAAGCCAGCTGTCTACTGCAACACAGATACCTCTCTCCTATTTAAATGTGTAGCTCAAGTGACTGATTTTAATGCTCTACACAGGCAGCAATTCTGATAAATACAACAGTAGTGCTCCTCATGCAACATGCAACGGATTTCAATCGTTTGGCATTAGCATACTGCTACGCTAACAATGTATTACTCTAATAAGCATTAAAATTGCATAGAACTCACAAATACTGTATATTGTGTGAAATAGTTCAATTTAATTCGATTGAACTAACTTTTAGCACTACTTTTCAGTGAAATATGAGCACGAATCATGGCACAAATCATTCTGATGGTGCGTTCAAGCCTTAATGAAAAGTTAACATTTATGAGTTGGAAATTATCATGTCAGGTGCGTTTAAATGAACTCTGGCCTCAAAACGAGCTTTGCATCCGCAAGGTTTTCCATTCATAATTACGACTTTGTGGTGGCATCCATTCAATTCGTAAATACAAAATCAGAAAAAAAACTCACATCATGGAGTCTTCTCCATGAAGGATGCTTAAAGATTTGGTCAAAACAAATTATCTTAAGGCATTTTTACACAGCGTGCATGTTAAGGCTGCTCTGTGCCTGCTTAAATGTCTCTGTAAAGACATAATTCTGTATAAAAGGCAGATTTTAGCCCTGCACTGACCCACAATACCCCCTCGTATCAAAGTAACAGTTGAAATTGCAGTGTAAATGCATTCATGCCACCTCTGAGCAGCATTATGGAGTCTGTGCAAAGACACATAAATGCCAGATCAAAAGCGCTTCTATGCCGACTTTGTAGTTTAATTTTGGCATTAGAGGGCACGATTTAACAGAATGCATGTCTTTACAGGTAAATAGGTAACCAGAGACCTCACTTTTTTGACCATCGAGGAGAATTCAGGACAATACATGCGACACATACAATACATGAATGGGGACCCTGTCTGGGACGGTTCGTTTACTTTAAAGGCATTCCAGTGTGACGTGATTAAACACACATTCCACAGGAAAAGACTCCTTCACCTAAGGCCATTAATGCATACAAGGGACTAGAGATAGGGAATTATCTCGGAGGTTAATCCCTGCTATTATCCAGGGGGCCTCAGGCAGCACGGGAATGTTTCTTGTTGGGACAATGCCATGAATGTGACCCCTGGAGACGGTAACAGGCACAGGAGCTTTTGTGTTGGTGATGGGAACTATTTAGTAGCAATTGACACAAAAATTCTAGGATAGGCTTTTACTGCCCAAGGAACACATCTGCATTTTATTGTTTAAAAGCCGGCTTGAGAATTACATGAACCTTTGAAAAGCAGGCATAAAATAAACAAGACTGAATGCAATGCAGTGCGTTTGTGTACTCAGCAATCGTTTACATAGACGTAAATGGCTAAGGAATGGGGATGTAAAACATATCACACGCCAGCTGAGAAGGAGATCCACAGTCTCCCAGACTAAACCACTCGAGAGGTACTTCTGTAATAACAAAGTCCATTTTACTGCTGTTAAACATTCATGACGGTGTTGACAAGCTCTTGGAAATGATGTCTTAAAAAATGCACCAACTCTTGGGTTGGTGATATATTCGCTAGATCTGTGTAAACAGTAACCAGCCATGAGGGCAGCTGCCGTGGCATGCCCAACATCCAATTTCTATCAATAAATTTAGTCTCAAACCAACTAAAGATCTGCAGTAACTTTGAATGTAACTGCCAGAAGCTTTTCATACAACTATTTGAAAATCAGGAATCTGATGGTGCAATAAAATCTAAATATTGAGAAAATCGCCTTTAAAGTTGTCCAAATGAAGTCTTTAGCAATGCATATTACTAATCAAAAATGAAGTTTTTATATATATGTAGTAGGAAATTAACAAAATATCTTCATCAAACATAATCTTTACTTAATTTCCTAATGATTCATAGCATAACAGAAAAATTTATCAGTTTGATCCATACAATGTATTTTTGGCTATTGCTACAAATATACCCCAGCTACTTAAGACTGGTTTTGTACTCCAGGCTCACATATGTTTTACATGGCTGCCTGATACGGGAATATTTGTAGGGGTGCACATAAGTGCACAGGTGTGCATGCAGAACCGAAATAAAAAATGTGCAGTATAAACCACTGATTTGTGCACCGACATGGTTGACGGCTGTTAATGCACAAGCACTGTTTTTGATTGACTAACTGTAATACTGTATAAGATTTCCATTCAAACAGAAAGCGTAAATCTAAGCTTTGTGCTCCCGGTTTTGGCGCAAAGCATGAAACTGAAATTTCGTTCACTGATGCGCTTCAATCGGCAGTGCTAAAACCAGCAGCGCATATTCTTAACATGCTGGCAACTCGTCAAAATAAAAAAAGTTTTTAGATATGAAAATGTTAAAAATGTAAATAGTAGCATTGTATTTTTTTTTGTGTACTATAAAATAATTATATTTTTATTGAATACTCATTTTTTTATTTTAAAATAATATATTATTACACTTTATTTATTATTTCGATTGTTTTAATAACCTAATTAAATAAAGCACAATTACAGTATTTGTACTATTATTAATTATTTTATTTTTTACAGTTGTTTATTTAACAGGTCACACTATGTGCAGTGTCAGCGCCAAACCAAATATCTAGGCGTTCTCTTGAGAAACAGACCGAAAAACGTATGTGCACCCCTGAATATATCAATCCCTTCCATCTGTTTTTCATCACCATGCAGATAAGGTTATTGTAAAAATGCATGGAAGGAAATGTCACCTTTTGAACACAACTATGTCTGGCTATCATTCCTTTCACAAGGGCTTTTAGAGTTTAAGGAACATTTTACCAAATTTGTTTTACTGTTTGGTTAATAGAGCATGAACTTTTAATGAACTTTTGGGCTTTAAACATTTATGTTCAAGGTATAAATGATATAAATTCAAGATTCCTCAATCGTAAGTCCCTGGATAAAACTGTCTACTAAATGAACAAATGTAAATGTAGCGCAATAATTGATCAGAATTCGGATCAGATGAGGCCTCTAGGCACACAAAAGCTGTACTAATTATACAAAAAGTTAAACTACAACCTATAAAATCTCTGAGGAAATCAGTTGTGGTTGGACAAAATGTAAAGCTTGGGATTTCACAAGTTTATCGAACTAGTATTTAACAGGAAACCACATAAAGCAGAGCTCAAGCTGAACAAATGCTCAGTGCTGTGCTGGAAGAGGGAAGAGCATACTGAGGGCGAGTCAACGGGAGGGTTATAGAGGGGTAACTGGATCTTAGAGGAGCACGGGGGGCTTCCTGCTCCATCAGAACTCTCCAAACAAGCCGAGGGGTGTGGGGCTGGAACAGATCTCTATCCGCACACCACTTCATCGGCTCAAAGAGAGTCCAAAACCTGCTCTGCTTAAGACCAAATGGCTTATTAAAGGAATAGTTTTTTGCAAAAAAAAATAAATCTGCATTTGATTACCTTCATGTCATTTCAATAATGTACCACAAAAGTTGTTATTATCACTTTGTGTGAACAGACTGAAATGTTACTCACTGGAAATCTCTTTCACCAACTTGTAAAGTGATGGTAATGCTGATTGTGGGTCCACCCTTGATAATGAGCTGTTAATTGGGCTGAGATTAGGGTGAAGGTCTGACAAAATAATGCATCACAATGATCTTAAAGGAGATCGTTAGATAGTCGATGCTCAGAATACCATCCGAATCTGCACTTCCCTTGTGTTTAAGATCTCAAAAGCACCGGAAAATTCTTCATCACATTCAAATAGATTTCCAATGGTATGATCTGCACAACCGCAAATACAGTCAGAGAAAGGACAAAGAGTCTTTTCTGAGGAGAAGCACTGCGCCAGACACTGATGGCCCCATAAGGGGAAGCCCACGAATACAAAGGTGCATTGTGGGAGTAGAGAGGGTATTGCGAGGCTTCGACAGATCCCACCACGAGCTTGTTATGGTCGTGCACATCTGGGGCGAATCAGAGAGTGGGCCGAGGACTTCCCCATTCTGCTAGACATTCCTACAAAACTGGGTTGCCTACAGATTATATGGTTTGGGGTAATGGCAGCACAAATCTGCAGTGTTAAAACTATTATCAGTGTTTATTATTATCAATAGTTGTGCTGATTTTATATGCTGATATAGAAATAGAATCTTTTATAACATTAAAAATGTCTTTACTATCTTAACTTTTGATCAGTTTTAAGCATCCTTTTATATTAATATTAATATTACAACAAATATCACAACCAACTTGACTTAATATATAAAAAATAAAATGAACAAAATAACGCACTATAAATTATTTCCTAAAGAATATTCTGGTTCATTTGAGAAATACATCACATTACTAAAGTTAAATGCATTGCAAATTATTATCATAATTGACTGGGTCATTTATTGCATTGGTATTTTTCAGTTCTTCTGCACTCACCGTGGCACTTGACCTCAGGGTTTCCCCAGAACAGCTCTCTACACTCTCGGCAGGTTCTGCCGCCAAACCCAGGTTTACAAGAGCACTGGCCCATAATCTACAGTACAGAGAATTAAAAAATACAGATGAATCCATGCGCACGTTCTAACAATCCCAAACATGACAGATTTGTGTGAATGTGTTCTGACCTCATTGCAGGACGAGCTGAAGGAATGGTTGAGGTCGCAGTCGCAGGCCTCGCAGCCTTTCCCGCTGGCCATGTTCCAGGTGTCCGGTGCGCACTGGTCGCAGTGCTGGCCCACCACATTGGGAAGACACTGACACTGACCGCTGTTCAAGTCACAGTTGCAGTTACCCGGAGAGGGGCACATCTCCTCAACAGTGCCCATATGATTACACACACACTCTGAGAAAGACCAGGACGAAACATTAGAAACTCAGCGGCCAGGAGTCAAATGCATAGTTTTACTAGATGCAGAAAATGTTTGTTTTTTCTATACTGGTAAACTGGTACTTTATCTAGACTTGAAAAGTACAGTACAGTAAACACAGTATTGAAACATTCCTCTTTAAGAACTTACTTCTGCAGCTCTGGGTCAGAGCATTGCCGTAATAACCGAGCTTGCAGCGGTTGCATCCCTCGCCTTCGGTGTGGTACAGGCATTTGAGACAAACGCCCGTTCGGGCGTCACAGGACTCCGGGTCCGTCATGTCGATGTTGTTGTTGCACTGACAGGGCCGGCATTCTCCGCCCACCTCGTATGGGTTTCCGTAATAACCAGGGGCGCATTCTTCACACCTGGCACCTGTTCATGACACGATACAAGAGGTGTGTTGAATTACAGCTCTCACCGCTGCAAAATTACATATTGCATATTACAAGACTTAATATCACCATATTCTTCCAGATACACTATCGTCCACTAAAGTTGATTTGAATATACTCACCAAGGCTTCATTTCTTTGATAAAAAATACTGTAAAAACAGTATTAGATCATTTAGTCAATAATTTAGAAATCAGAACTGTTTTCTATGTGAATATATTTTAAAATATAATTTATTCCTGTGATCAAAGCTAAATTTTCAGCATCATTACTCCAGTCTTCAGTGTCACATGATCTTTCAGAAATCATTCTAATAAGCAGATTTTTTAAAAAACATTTCAAATATATTCAAATAGAAACAGTTCTTTAAAATAGTAATAATATTTCACAATATTACTGTTTTTACTGTATTTCAGTAATCAAATAAATGTAGCCTTGGTGAGCAGAAGAGACTTCTTTCAAAAACATAAATCACAAAAATTTCCAAACTTTTAAGTGGTACAGTAAACTATACGACTTATGTTCTAGTGTGTGTCACGGTACAGGAAATTTACAGTGTTCCTGACAGATGCTCTTCTAAATCAAATAGGATTGGTTGCTGGTTACCTTTATATCCCTGGTTGCAGACGCAGAACACCTGGTTGGAGTCGAGGCTCTTATAACAAGCGCCGGAGAACTGTCTGCCGCTGCCGGGACCGTCCGGACACATGCAGGGGCGGCAGTGGTCTCCAGAGCCCAGGACGGGGTCACCATAGTAGCCATTCAAACACCTGCAGAAGAGATTTTATAAATGAAAGGCTAAACTTTCATGTAACATCACCCTATAATATTGAAGAAAGAACACAGTGACTAACCTCTCGCAGTGGTGTCCAGTGGTGTGGTCCCTGCAGGACAGACACTGTCCCGTGAGCGGGTCGCACTGCTCAGCGTGGCCATTGCAAGTGCAGGGCCGACAGTTAGGGAATCCCCAGTGTCCCGGCAGACAGCGGTCACACTGCCGCCCATACGCTCTGGGAATACACTCGCACTGACCGGTGGCCTCGTGGCAGAAGGAGTGGACAGACCCCTCAGGACTGCAATCACATGCTAAACCAACCACAGACCACAATTATGCTTGTGAAATAAAAACATGGTGCAGTCTATGCTATTGACAAGTTGTACTTACACCTGCAGCCTTGCGGCCCAAAAAGGAAGGTGGCTGGGGCGCATTTGTCGCAGTTCCTGCCAACCACGTTGGGGCGACACTGGCACTGGCCACCGCTCGGGTCACAGACCGTGCTGAGAGACCCCTGCGGGTCACACTGACAGGCTGAGAGAAACAGAAGAGAGAGAAAGAAAGATAGGCTTAATTCATGGTAATTGGGACATTTCCTCTCAGTCATTTCAATGGCAAAAAGTGCTACAATTGACCTAAATTCACCCTAAATAAACTTGACCAATATAAGTGTTTTTTTTTACCATCAAGATTTTTTATATTACCAAATTTGATTGTTTTTCACACAGCTATCCCACTTTTCTCTATGTTTTAGAGATCAACCAATATCTTTTACCAGATTTAAGGACTTTTCCTTATTTGGATATCGGTTGTGTAATATCTGCTCAGTGTGGGCGATATACCAGTAGATACGATTAACCAGTAGAAATGTGTCAACCGGTAGAGATTTTGGACCATCGTCTCTATTGCGGTTACATGCTCATGTAATGTTGCTGTGCTAAGTCGACATGAAAACTTTTTTAAACATTGGAAGTGATTTAATGTCATTGAAACAATCAGCAGCAAAAGAGAACTAATTTTGCTTGATGCTTGACTGTTTCTGAGAGGCTTGTGCACATGTATTGAATGAGTATCAAACTGAGTAATCTTTGTCGCTTTATAGGCCCTGAACGAATAAATACATGTGTCAAAATGCCCGTCCTTTCAAGTATCCTTGTAAACACAATAATTTAAGTGTTAAGTGAATGCAAACAGCTGAGAAAGAAAACATGTGTAACAGTATATTGGATCCAGGCAGCTCTTAAAGTGACAGCAGTCTGATATTTATACTGTTTGTCATTCATATTAATCAAACAACAAAAAGAGATTAAAAAAAATCTCACTGCTCTTGACTAAATTACTTTTGCAACTTTAATAAGAAAAAATATATTAATTTATACAGTGAAGAATATGTAATGTTTTTATACATTTATGGAGTGTTTCTTATTTATTTGTTCTACGGTAGTTTTTATCCTATTGCTTGCAATTAGTTTGTCATTAATTTTTAATAAACCCAGACTGGGTTTATTTATTTTTTAATAATAAGGCTGGTATTAGTGTTTTTTTTTTTTTTTTTTTTTATATTGAGTCTGATGACAAGAACTAGGACTTTTCTATGGTAATTTTTTTTATTATATATATCATAAAGACATTATTTAAAGCAAAAATAACTATATTGTGATATGTATTTTACTGTGAAATAAAATGACTCTATATCAGCTATTATGTTAATGTTTACTATTTATTGCATTATTAATAGTCATTTAAATACTATATAAAATATCGAAATAATAATTTTTACGGGATGACAGTGAGAGCATTGATGAGATGTATGTGTCATTTACTGCTACTGTACATAGTCTGTTAATGCACTACTGACTAAAATCATCAGGTATTTCATAATCTAGGCAGACAAAAATATGAACAATTCTGACAACATGCCACTCAAAATGAACTCTAATGTAATCTATTTACAGTTTGGTTTGTTATTTTCCTGGCAATGTATAACTATTCCAGTACACTATTTTAACCAAATAAACAACACCTAAAACCTCATGTCAAACTGAAGTTAAAAACTAAAGTTTTTCCGGTAATAAAAAACAATATCGGTTGATCTCTTCTACATTCATCCATTATATTAGTTCATGGCTGTAAAAATGCCTTTTGGCTAACAACATTTTAATATCAGTATTAGCAGGTTGGAGCTTGCATACAGTTTAGCATGGGCTCAGACCCAAAAAAGCCTCTCTGGTGGATGTGCAAGGCTTATAAATCACACTGAGGTAATTCACCGGAGCTCAACTCGACACCTCAGTGGCTCTGAGTTCAAACCACCTGCGTAAAAATGCTTGCTTAGTGTTTTGGCAAGTCATCTCACCATAAAATACCTACAAAAACATATGAGACTTAGAGAAGTCACTGGTGCAGGCCAGAAGAGTCGGGAGATTTTACTTTGTTTGCTACACATTAAAGTGTAGCCTTGAAATGTGGCCTACTTTTCCCAGATGGGAGTTTGACTGTATTTTTACATTCTGTATCATATAAAGCTTGACAAGTTACAGTTTCTTAAAGTATGACTTGAAGATGTCTTTTCAGAAGTACGCTGTGTTTGAGTTCTTCGTGTGAAAGTCGTCATTTTCACACTAATATTTATAGTCAGCAAAGTTTGCGGTGATTTACGCCTCCAGCCATGTCTTTTGCTGTTCTTCTTGTCCTGACAGTTGATGAAATTGTAAAGTCTCAGACAGGAAGCAAGTAAAGCAGTATAATTATGCCTGAGGCCTTGTAACAAGCTCTGACACGAGGCAGGAAAGCACCTCTGATGAGAGACATCGGACGGAGGAAAATGAAAGCTGAATGAACGATGACAGAATGAAGACTGCACGTCTATCATAAAGGGAAAAGGGGATTCTTATGTGGTTAGAGAATGGTGCCAAAGTCATGCGATGATGACAGCCTGACAATATGTATGTGTGTGCACTTTAAACAAAGTGGCAAGATCATAAAGATCAAGTTACTATGCCATTTGTGATACTATAACAAGAACTTAAAAAATAACTAATAATTCTGGAAGGTATAGTGTGGGCATTACGCTTGCATTTGCAATTAAAAATTGATGTGCATTTATGACAATGGATTGACTGAAATCTACAGTTGGTGCATTTTGACAATGTTTACATCATGGTGTTTATACAGTAATATGTTGAAGATGGTTGTAAGTATACATATTTTATCTTCCTCACCTTTTAGAATGAGCTACATGTGGAAATGTAAAAAATAAACATTTCAAAATAAGAGTAAATTGGTATATCTTGGGCTTGTTTATAAAAAAAATTCTTGCATTATGCATGACGTTTTTGTTTTGTTTTGCGTTTGTCCTGTTTATTATTGGTATTTTGCTTGGGCAATATATATCTATATATTGTCCTGTTTATTATTGGTATTTTGCTTGGACTATATATATATATATATATATATATATAAATATTATTTTTTATTTTTTGAATGAGCAGTCTGCAATAGTAAATCACAGACATTTCAAAATTAGAGTCCTTGTGTATTTTACTCATTTGTGTGCTAAATGTAAATGTGTTTAGGAGCGTGTGTGCGCATAAAAACAAAGTCTAAACAGTTCCTTACATGACTTCCAAACTTCATGAAGTTTGAAGATAGAATATATAATATCTTAACTGGTATTACAAATTTCTATTTCTCATTTTAAGGTGTCTTAAATATGCAGTCAAAACACAGAACTGTTGTGCATTCCACAGGTATGGTTTCAGAAACGTAAATCGTAACTTTATGTCAATAGATTGGTTATGATCTGACTTATGACAATGTTTACTATGTTGTTTAAATTGTAATATGTGACCTGTTCGCACAAAATGAGTCACAATGACCAAATTTTCTATATTTTTATTAATTCTTTAATAAAACAAAATTGTTTTTTATTATTAATTCATATATTATTCAGACAGTGTAATGCACGGATTTAATATAATGTTACACATCTAATGTTTTTCCCCAACAGTTCCCCAAACGTTTACTTCAGACATAATTTGTTACTGTAACTCTGTTTTTATGTGTATATTTATCTGTTTATACGTGTTTATTTATCTGTTTATAAGTGTATATTTATCGGTTTATACATGTATATTTATCTGTTTATACGTGTTTATTTATCTGTTTATAAGTGTATATTTATCGGTTTATACGTGTATATTTATCGGTTTATACGTGTATATTTATCTGTTTATACGTGTATATTTATCTGTTTATAGGTGTATATTTATCTGTTTATAGGTGTATATTTATCTGTTTATACGTGTATATTTATCTGTTTATACGTGTATATTTATCTGTTTATATGTGTATATTTATCTGTTTATATGTGTATATTTATCTGTTTATAGGTGTATATTTATCTGTTTATACGTGTATATTTATCTGTTTATACGTGTATATTTATCTGTTTATACGTGTATATTTATCTGTTTATATGTGTATATTTATCTGTTTATATGTGTATATTTATCTGTTTATACTTGTATATTTATCAGTTTATAAGTGTATAATATTTGTTTATACGTGTCATGATTCTGCCTTCATGTACTGATTTTTCTCTAGTCTTGTGGCAGGATCATGACAGGCCCGTGTTTTGTGTACAAGCACATGGCCTTGTCTTTGGGCCATGTGCTTGTGTTGTCTCGTTTCCTTACCCCGCCCCCCTTGTTACCCTAGTTTTGTCATCATTGATTTACCTGTTCCACCTGTTGTGTTCCCTTTATAACCTCGTGTGTTTCTCTGTCCCTTTGTCAGTTCATTGTTTAATATTGCCATATATTGTCAAACTTTGTCTAATATTGTCAAAGACTGTCTAACATTGCGTGTCAATCTATGTGAGATCTGTCTGTGAGTACGTCTATTGAAAGTCTTGTCAAAGTATAAGTGTGATCCTGTTTTTGTTATAGTGTTTTGTCAAGTGTTAGTCTAGTTTATCTCTCGTCAGTCTTGCCCTTGTTTTGCCCCCTCGTGGGTTTTGTTTTCCTGTTTTGTGTACAATAAACTGTGTTGCAGTGACTACTGTCTGCATTTGGGTTCATCCTCCACCATCCTCATAACAGAATGAACCGACCAGCAAGGAACCCAGCAGACAGTATGTCCTCCTTTGAGCAC
This sequence comes from Carassius carassius, assembly GCF_963082965.1. NCBI lineage: Eukaryota > Metazoa > Chordata > Actinopteri > Cypriniformes > Cyprinidae > Carassius > Carassius carassius. Next base: position 16,742,810 of record NC_081797.1, on the reverse strand, counting down.
AACACAGACGACCTTGCACAATGGTGGCGGAGGGCTACCGACGGTGCAAGGAATGGCAAGCTGCCAATTCTTCCCCAGGGAGAGCGGTCCCGGGGAGAGTATGCTCGGGTCGCGAACGAGAGGAGGCTGTTTCTACCAGATAGTCTCCTCAACCGCTACCTCATAGCGGGCCTCAACACACCTCCACCCCTGGCAGAACGGGAGAAGCTGGTCTGCTCCTCGTTTGGCGATATGGTGGATTGTCTGTCGCAGAGGGAGTCGCGGGGGTCCACCTTATTGTCACTCTCACCCAAGCTGCCAGTGATCCCGGAGGGTCATGTCCTGGCAGTGGTTACCCAGGGGAATCAGGTTGGCTCCACTTCCATCCCTGAGGCTTCAGTCATCCCCGAAAGTCTCCGTGGCAAACGAGGGAGACGGATCTCATGGGATTCTTCATCAGAGTCGTCCTCGACTGAGTCAGCGGTGCCTGTGACTGCCCTCCCCACTCAGGTAACAGAGCCCGCTGAGCTTCTCCGGCCGGTCACAAGTCCGGCTATGACTACCACACCGCGACCTAAGAGGAAGAAGAGGAGAAAGGGAGCCTCTCGTCCTTCATCTCAGCAGGTCCCAGAGCCCGCCACTGCAAGCGCTGTTCCCGAGCCCGCCACTGCAAGCGCTGTTCCCGTGCCCGCTTCTACAAGCGCTGTTCCCGAGCCCGCTGTCGTGAGTGCTGCAGAGAGAGCAGCGGCCGATTCAGCTGCTGAAGCTGTCTTGCGGGCTGTTTCCGCGCATCAAGAGATGCCTGTCCTCGTCGCAGCTGACACTTTGGCGGAATACCTAAAGCGTCTTGTCCAGATTCTCGAAGCCCCTGGCAAGTCTGTCATGTCATGTACCGAGTCCACTGATTCTACGAGCGCCGCACCCCAGTCAGCTGCCGTGAGCGCCATACCCCAGTCAGCTGCCGTGAGCGCCGCACCCCAGTCAGCTGCCGTGAGCTCCGAACCCCAGTCAGCTGCCGTGAGCGCCATACCCCAGTCAGCTGCCGTGAGCGCCATACCCCAGTCAGCTGCCGTGAGCGCCGAACCCCAGTCAGCTGCCGTGAGCGCCATACCCCAGTCAGCTGCCGGGAGCGCAGTACCCCAGTCTGCTGCGGACGATGATCTCCCCGATTCCGAGATGGGGAGCGCTGATACAGAGCCGTCGTTGGGGGGCTCTATTCTTGCTTCTGCTCCAATATCACCCGCAGTATCCCCTGTCTTGTCTCCTGTTGTGTTGCCTCCTGTCTCCCCTGTCAAGCTGCCTACTGTTTCCCCCAAGTCATCCCCTCATGTGTCTCCAGCCAAGTTCCCCCGGAGTCCCAGTCCTCAGTCCTCGTCCCGGAGACCCAAGACCCCCAGTCCTCCCATCCACCCTGGACTGCCCTCTAAGGACTTTGTGCTTCCCCCACCTCCTCTGCCTTGTTTATTGTTTTTGATTTTGCACCCTAACCCTGTGATTGTTTTTTCATGTTTGCCTTTAGTGTTATTTGTCATGTCTTGTTGGTTTGTGTCTTTGTCCCAGTCAGTGTTTTGTGTACAATAAACTGTGTTGCAGTGACTACTGTCTGCACTTGGGTACATCCTCCACCATCCTCATAACAATACGTGTATATTTATCTGTTTATACGTGTATATTTATCTGTTTATACGTGTATTTATCTGTTTATACGTGTATATTTATCTGTTTATACGTGTATATTTATCTGTTTATACGTGTATATTTATCTGTTTATACGTGTATATTTATCTGTTTATACGTGTATATTTATCTGTTTATAGGTGTATAGTTATCTGTTTATACGTGTATAGTTATCTGTTTATACGTGTATAGTTATCGGTTTATACGTGTATAGTTATCGGTTTATACGTGTATATTTATCTGTTTATACGTGTATATTTATCTGTTTATACGTGTATATTTATCTGTTTATACGTGTATATTTATCTGCTTATACGTGTATATTTATCTGTTTATACGTGTATATTTATCTGTTTATACGTGTATATTTATCTGTTTATAGGTGTATATTTATCTGTTTATAGGTGTATATTTATCTGTTTATAGGTGTATATTTATCTGTTTATAGGTGTATATTTATCGGTTTATACGTGTATATTTATCGGTTTATACGTGTATATTTATCGGTTTATACGTGTATATTTATCGGTTTATACGTGTATATTTATCGGTTTATACGTGTATATTTATCTGTTTATACGTGTATATTTATCTGTTTATACGTGTATATTTATCGGTTTATACGTGTATATTTATCGGTTTATACGTGTATATTTATCGGTTTATACGTGTATATTTATCGGTTTATACGTGTATATTTATCGGTTTATACGTGTATATTTATCTGTTTATACGTGTATATTTATCTGTTTATACGTGTATATTTATCTGTTTATACGTGTATATTTATCTGTTTATATGTGTATATTTATTTGTAAAACATACAAATAAAGATGTTTAATTACCATTAGGAGCACTGGGATTGCTAGACAAGGCCATAATGAACAAATTTTTGCGAAATCTTAAATTCGACCAGTTTTTTAACTCAAAAGTGAAATAAAATGAATAAAATATTTTATGTGCAACTTTTTGAATGAACAGTCAGTAATGGTAAAGTATATGCATTTTAAAATAAGAGTCCTGGTGTATTTCAGGCTTCTTTACGATTAAAAGTCCCACAGTATGAATAAAGATTTTTGGTTTTATTACACAATAAAATGTTTCTGAAATTTAACTCAACATAAAATCATGTAGCATTTGTCTGGGCTTCTTCTTCATAGGAAGGAAATACTTAAGAACATGATTTAACACATATCATCAGAAATATTATTAGTTTAAAGTAGTTTTTTTTATATTTAAGGTGGGTAATTTATTATGAAGTTATGGAGGTACCTTTAACTCCCTGGTGCAGAAAAGCGGACACACTGAAGATGTAATTCCTGCAGATATCAGTCATGGGTGTTTTCACCACAGCTTGGCTGTTCTCCAAACAGCGGTAGCGCTGGAAGGTTTCCCAGGCGCTGTTGGTCACCATGTCTCCACCCTCTGAACCAGAGCCAGAGAAAATATCCAGGTTTTTGCAGTGTGGCATGAGGACGATCTGAGAGCAAGAATAGAAATCGGTCATTCAGCATTTGAAGATTCCAGTGCAGCTGATATTGTCTGTCTAATAGGGTAAAAGAGGGAGTCTACCGAGTCGATGAGAGTGTACGGTGACTGCACATCGCTGAGAGCTGAGTAGAGAGACAGACTCAAGCGCACGGTGTAGTTCAAGCCTTCTTCAAAACACACAGGCCTAGACAGCACCACATACCTGATGGGCAAAACCAAGAGAATACATTTTCTCAGATTTAACACTCAAAGACATCAGCTTAATGAATCCTAGCGAACAGCCATCTGAAGGTGCAGTCACATTTTCCATTTGAATCGAGTCCTTTCAATAGAAATTGGCACATTCTCATATTCTGGATGAGGGAGAAAGATTTCCACATGCAGATTTCGCAACAGGTTCAAGTTGGTCATGCAAATATGCCGCACCGAACGACAGAATCTGCTTTGTTTGAAAGTGATGTCTCTTTCAGATGTGCTTCATGCATCACTACAATATTGACTATACACAATGGGTCTTTTTATTGGCTGCAAATTTTCACCTAAATCTTGCTGATGTGATCGCATCTGACTAAAAACCTAACTAGGCAGCATCCTAACTGAAGAGGCACATCAAAAGAACTGATTCTGAATGCTCTACATAGACAGGAACTCTGTGCCATACAAATACTCACTATGCAATTGACTTTACCTTAGCATTTAGACATTTTCATTTTTGGGTGAACTAACCCTTTTAAGCTTTGAATGCAATAAATACGTATATCTATAATGAATACCTCTCTGGATTTGTTGCAATACATTCTGGAATTACGGGATTAACCTTACTTACAATTTGGTTAAAATTAGCAAAATGTTGTTCATCTAGAATAGCCTTCAGTGTTTTTTTAGTATCATTTACATACTATTGTAGCTTTTATTAATATATTGAGTTAGCTTTTAAATGCGAGGTTTTGTATGACTTTTTTTTTTTGCATTTACATATTATATAAATATTTGATGGAAATCTTGAAAATATAAACTTGCTTTGGAAACTAACTGAAATAAATATGTTTAAGATGGATTAATAAAACTGAACTGAACTCTGTGAAGAAATGTGTCAAAAAAACAAAAACGAATAAAAACGACAAAAGAACATCAAAATTAACAAACCTTAAACTAAAATTAAAACTGAATATATAAAAGTAAAAGACAATTCTATATATATAAAAAAATACTACAGTAGAATATAAATAATCACTGTAAAAAATAGTGATAAAAAACATTATTTATATATTATTGTAGTTTTTATACATTTTTGATGAGTTACATTTTTAGTAATTCGATTATACACTTTTGTTGTCTTTACTTATTTATTTGTATTTGGGTTAAATTCATTTTTATTTCAGTTTTTACTTTAGTTAAGTTTTACAGTTAGTACTTTTAGTGCTTTAACTTAGCTCAGTTAGTTGAAAAAACAACATTTCACATTTTCTTAGTAGTCTTTTCAAATGTTTTGTGTAGTTTTATTTTATTTCAGCTTTATTTCAATTGTTTTTAATCGTTTTAGTTTATTTAAGGACTACATCTACTGCATGATGACTTCAAATACTGCCTAGTTATTAATGGATGAAAGGTAATGTGCATCAGGTGGTCCATATTTTAATGATCTCATACCTGGATCCGGGATGCAGAGACACCACCTGGTTGTCATCGTCAGGCATTGTGTTTGCACAGCGGCTGTCGGCGGTAATGACGCGAGGCCTGATGACAGTCATCAACACTTCTTCCCACTGCTCTGGCAGCTACACGCCATGAAAGAGCAACAGATGATGTAATGATGTATCTGCTTAGCCTTTAACTCAAGGCTGCTCAAACATGTTCATGCTAGTGTTATACTGTAGAGGAAGTCACCTGAGGTTCATATCGGATGATAATGTCATACTCCATGGAGTAGGGGATGTTGTCGATGCTGAACTCAAGATAGGCTCCTTCAGGAACGTTCACAAAACCAATGCCAGTCCAAGTAGGGGATCTGTCCTGAGGCTTGGGTCTTGGGACAACCGTCACACCCTACCGATAGAGATATATATAGAAATACATCACTCTAACACTCAAATACTTCGACGGATGGCGGTAATGAGGACACTTACAGGTCCAAACTTGGCGTCCTCAGCTTCGTAAGTGTAGTGGTCCAGAGCGATGAAGTAAAAACCAGATTCCACCTGGTCACAGCGTCTGCCAAACATGTGCTCGCGACACTGACACTGACCCGTTTCTGGAGAGCAACTGGGAAAAGAGATAACAAGAGGAAATTTAGATGGCCCTTCCTAGAGATCTGGAGGAAAATAGCTCTGGAGGACATATTTAATGCTTAAGACTCAAAACCTGTGAGAAACGGCACCCGTCTGTTTGTTGGACTGCAGTTAAAGCCTGCCTTTGAAACTCATGTAAATACAGTTTTCTTATTGGATGATACAGACTTAGAAACATTATTTTCAATGTTATCTCAGGCTTCCTGCCAGTATTTCCCCAACACACTGATTCTACTTACTAAGAAAACAGGGCAGTAGGATTAGCAAGTAGAGTTTTACAAATTCTGAAGAAAATGTAAGCTTTTTTAATCCATTTTGTTGTCAAAAATCTACTTCTGATCATAAAGAAAAGTAATAGCACAGCTCTCCTCAGAAAGAGGCATAAGTTAAAGGTGGTGGGTGGTGTTATTATTGTTAACAAAATATTCTGGTAACAAAATAAAATTACATATATATATATATATGTAATTTTATATATGTATATAATACTACCAAATAAAGTTTAAATATAATTTTTAGTGCTGTCAAACGATTAATCGCGATTAATCGCATCCAAAATGAAAGTTTTTGTTTAATGTATACGGTGTTTATTTATTATGTATATATAAATACACACACATACTGTATATATTTTGATAATATTTATAATTATACATTTATATATTCATATTCTTATATTTGATATTATATATAAATATATTTAATATGTAAAAAAAATTCTTAAATATATACATGCATGTGTTTGTATTTATATATACATAATACATATACACAGTATACAGACATATATTGTGTAAAAAAAAAACACTTTTATTTTGGATGCGATTAATCGCAATTAATCATTTGACAGCACTAATAATTTGATATTAGTAAGTCTTAAGAAATATGTCAGTAAATATGTTAATGCTTCTGAAGTATTATGGCACAGGAAGTTTTTACTAGGTAATATAATAAAAATAGATAAAAGCTATACAAAAATATGAATTACAGAAAAAGAAAAACGAATACAAATGACAAAAGCATATAAAAATGGACTAAAACCTGATCTAATAATAATAGAAAGTTATTCTAAAATGCTAAAAATGGTAGCAATAATAATAGTGATAAAATGTATTTGAATGAGAGATTCAGGAACTAGTTTTACTCACTTGTTGTTGATTGCACCACCATGATCACAGTCACAAGGTCTGCAGCCATCCATGTCATTACTGAGACCCCAGTGCTGAGGCTATGAGAGAGAGAGAGAGTTAAAAAGACCATTTAAACACCACAGTGTTTACGACAGACCTCACAAGAAGCAAAATGTAAGCAGCGGTTCTTAAAGGCAAATGATCACATTTTGGAATAACTGAATGCAAGTAATCTGGAGAAATAAATAAATATAATTGTTAAAATGAAAAGGTGTCCTGGAGCTTCCAGTGTCCAGCCTGGTAGAGGAGTAAAAGTGCTCAAAAGTAGAACATTGGTGGTTGAGGTGGTGCCCCAGCAAGAGCAAGCAACGAGATGTGCAAAAGCAATCTCACAGGTAAATCAAGGCCAGTGGATGAGGTGGGAAGAAGTGGAGCTCTCTTGGAAGGAGCTGTGAGGCACGGAAGCCTTCCAGATCAGCTTCCTTTTACAAACCAATGATGATGTCCTGCTTTCACCAGTGAACCTCAACCAATGGTTCAGAAAAGATCCAGAGAAGATCAGCGAACCTGGTAGGCTGTAAGGTAAGCCTGATGCAAGGCTGGTATACCTGGAGGCACAACCAGGCACTGAAGTGTCTTGCGGCATTTCTGGAGAACAGGAAGACATCCATCAGGACATCATGTTAGGACATCATGGAAAGGGAAAGGAGTTTGTGGGTGAAGGGGCATGTGGGGTCAAGGTGAAGACCCCAAACACTGACCAGCTGAGAGGAGATTGTGATTGGAAGCTCTCTGTCGACTTAAATCATAGGCTCTGCTTCCCGGCTGAAATTGCAGTTATCAACCTTAGACCTGGTTCTCTTCACTACGTACTGCGTACATCATAGAGCTCACTGTGCCCTGGGAGGATGCGGTGGAGGAGGCCTATGAACGCAAGAGTCTTAAGTATTCTGAGCTGGCAGATAATGCAAAGCAACGTGGCTGGAAAACAAAGGTTTGTCCAGTCGAAGTTGGCTGTAGGGCCTACGTGAGGAGATCTGTCATCAAACTGTTAAAGGAACTAGGAATCTAAGGCCAATCCCAATGGCAAGCTTTCAAGGCCCTTTCTAGTGCCGCTGAAAAATCGAGTCGATGGCTCTGTATTAAAGAGGAGGGAATCAGTCTGGAACCCATAACAACAGAGGTGAAAACAGGGGGGCCGACTGAGACTTCTCAGGCAGGTGCAATAGTAATATGGGAGAGTACCACCTAGTCCTATAATGTAACTATATATATATATCAATGCACATTTAATAAAACTGTTGTATGATTTACAATCATTTACAAAAGTGTCATTACATATTATAAAAGCACAGTGTACAAAGAAAAATGAATGAACTGATAAAGTAAACAGAAGACGCACCAGACACTGGTCACAGTTCCTTCCGGTAACCAGACGTTTACAGTAGCAGTTTCCTGAGTCTGTATCACATGGACTTGCACCTGGAACCGTCCCCAAAGCATTGCACGTGCATGCTGGGTAACAACAAAACCAAAGGAACTTTTATTTGAGATCTTTCAAAACCATGAACATGAATTGATGAATGATTTGGGTTGGCTATATATTGTGTATGGCATGGACTTACGCTGGCATCCCAGAGGGTCGTCGCTGAGTCCGTAATGGCCCTGTTTGCATTGGTCACAGCGCTCACCCTCCACATTAGGCTTACAGCGACACTGACCCGCAATCAGTCCGAGAGACACGTCTGTCAGCGGATCACACACCCCACCATTGAGAGAGCCGACCGGATCGCAGTTACAGGCTGGAAAAGATCAATCCGGACAGCGTACTTAAAGACAATAGGAAGAACTGTGGACAGCTGGGAAAACTAACACACGGAGCCATGGAAATTCAGTGCAGCAGTAAAGATGCTCTGTGCCAACTTTTTTTTATCGCGATACTGTTTTTTGCTACTAATTTTGTTAAAACTATCTAGTACAAAGTTCACGAAAGATACTTCCATTGTTTAGCATTGTTCACACAACAAATACTGGACACACAACAATAAAATTTAGTTTGTTAACATTAGTTAACAGAATTATTCATCTACAATGTACATTGATGTTAATATAATATATTAACATTGATATATATATATAGATTAACATTAACATATATATATATATATATATATATATATATATATATATATATTTGTTCAGAATTAATGCTAATTAATACTTAATACTTAAACATTCATTTAAATATCTACAAAATAATTTTTTGTTAATTCATGTTTGTTTAGAAGTTAGTAATGAATACTAGTTTGAAATGCTAAAAATACACATAGAAATGTACATTAATCAAATAAATAAATAGTATTTTTATTGTTACTCCATGTTCATAATTGGATTAATATTAACAAATTGTATTGCATTTTAAGCTATTATCATAGTTTGATGTAAAACTCAGACACCACATTTCTGCTCTGTGGTCAAAGAGTTCAAACTGAAAAACCTCAGTCACCACAACAAAAGAGGAATGTGAAACCCTAGACGCGTGTGGTTTGAGGAAGGGCGGCGCTTCACCTTGTGGTAACGGACTACTTCAAAGCCCAGGTGTTTCTGCTCCCAAATCTGCACGAGCAGAGATGAACAAAGCAACAGCTAGACCAGACTCTCATCACAAACTAGACCAGACAGGTAGAGGAGCAGCGGCCGTCTGAAGGGGGAAAAAACCTCAGAGGAAACGAAAGGAGAGGAAATGAGAGGGGACACGTACACTCGCAGATGTTGGGGTCGCGGATGTCTTTCTCCGGATGCTGGTAGAAGAAGGGCTTGCACTGCTCACACTTGTGACCCATGGTGTTGTGTCTGCAGTCGTCGCACACGCCGCCGCTCACATTACCCGACGCCTGATACACGGCCATGTCGAAATGACAGGAATCAGAGTGATGATTGCAGTTACACTCTGTGAAAGAAGCAAAGAAATGGCAGATGATTAAGTAACAACTGTAACAAAAAAACAATTTTGACAAAGTATGACAAAGTTTAAAAACTATAATGCATTAACAGCACGACAAATTACGACATAAAAACTGTAATGGAGTAACAGTTACACAATAAAGAACAACGTTGTTTATAAACTAGAATGCAGTAACAACTGCACGACATTTAAAAACTAAAATGCAATAACTATGGCATAACAAAGAATTATGATGTTTATAGACTATAACGCCATAACAATTGCATTATAAACAATTACGAGTTTTAAAATCTATAGTGCAGAAACAATTTCACAAATGAATTTGCCATGTTTAAAAACTATAACGCAGTAATGATTGCATAACATAGAATTGACGTTTAAAGACTATAACCATGTTTACGAGAATTACTATGTGTAAAAACTATTACGCCCCTTTCACACTGCGATTACGGAAAATACACGGGTAATGTGTCCTGGCAATTGCGCTAGATTTTGCCCCTTTCACACTGCCAGTGATTACCTGGAATATGTCCGTGCGTTCACACACAACCCTGTAAAGGTCCCGTAACGACACGTGACATCTGGGCGTGACGTGTAATGTACGCGTTGAAAACGTTAGGCACATTAACTTTCACTAAAGCTGGTGAACGATCTCAGCTTCAGCGCAGATAGTGAGGAACTAACTGATCTCTGCTTCATTACAGTTTGCGCATATTTGTTTTGTCGTGAACGTTGATCTTCCTTCAAAACACCTGGTAAAAGAGTTGCAGGATAACGTGCGTAATCACTACGACACACCCTTTACGGCATTAGTTCTGTCTTTTGCTCACACACAGCTCATTCCGGGACTGAACCCGGCAATGTTACTAGGTCACCAACCCGGGATCAATCCCAGGACATGTTTGTGTTCACACAGAAGGTGACCCAGCAATTTTCCGGGACCGATGTGCAATGTGCAATGTGAAAGGGGCTTCAGTGGCGCAACAGATCACAAAACTCATGGTTCAGATCACATTATGGATTCTGAGTCACGGATCGGATCATTTAAAACATTTTGTTTAATTAAAAAAATATGTATTAAATAACTCAAAGCCATGTGATGAAACCATCAAGTAAAATGTAATAGTGCATTTTCAGTATATTTTAACATAAATATCACTACACTTTATAACCAGAATTCACTTTGTCATAAAAAGTTATTTTTAAATAAATTAATAGATTCAGACAAAAAATAAATAAAAAATGAGCATGATTTCATTGGCCATCACTGAACATTGCAGAAGATCATACTTTTACAGGCGTTTGTGTTGCGTCCCTCTGCGGGTCTCCAGGGCAGGTCATGGTAAAAGTCCTGACAGCGCTCACAGTTCAGCCCCATGGTATTATGATTACACATACAATGGCCATGGACCTACGGCAAAACAGACATAACAATGATAACCAAGAACAAAATAAATGTAATCAAACTGAGACTAAGTGTGGAACAGGATATTTAAAGGCACCACAAATTATAAACAAGTAAGTCTTGTTCTCCTGTCCTCAGAAATGAATTTGAGCTAATTTCCTACTCAGACCCTACAAGAGAAAAGTTTACAACAGAAACTTAGAAAAAAGATGGAGTTGCTCAGAACGGTCTACAAATCCGGCCCTAAACCAGATGGCAACAGGAAATGTTTATACTGGATGCATCTGGTCTGCATTAAACAAGCCCCGGTCCTGGCACAGACACAGATCTAGATGCAGTCTATATGTGAGCTTTCACAGAACTGCTCTGTGCCTGGAAATGAACTAGAGTCACATCAGTGCCTTTGAAGTTCTTGCACATAAAAAGGTAGTGAGATTGAGATCTGGATGTAAGATCTGTTCATTACTTTTTTCTAAGGACCGCAAAAGACTGAGACACATCTCAGTGCAGACGGATTGCAAACAGAGAAGACCTCAGACTAAACAGGAACCTCATTCCTTTGGTGTATTTCGTCTTTGGCTTTTCAAATCATTGATCTAAAACGACAGAAACACATGCTACAACTTCAAGCATAAATGAAACACAACCAAAAAAGGTTTGTAAACAACAGACACTGCGTGCATTTTCTCTGCCACATGGTTATTTGCTCTGTAAACTATTCAATAATGAAACCACGAGGCGGTCCGCATACTTTCATACTGATGTGAAACAGATCCAAACTGAATTAGCTGCAGACTGTGATGTGACTTCAAACGATTTCTTCCCATGACAAATGTGTGTGAGATGTTTTCTTCAAAGCAGAGGTTTAAAAAGCCACAAAAGGGTCTGCTGCATTTAAATGTGGCATAAATCAAAAACCAATTAAATTAGCTTTATTTATCTACAATTCATTCAGGTATATTGCTGCATTAAAATGTTATATTTTCAGCTCAGTCAGTTCGTAATTGCTAAGTCAATTTGTGGTGGCGATTGGAGGGAAAAATTAAGAAAAAATGTAATATAATAAAAATAACTATAATTCAAATATAACAATAAATACTATAATTGCACAAAAAAAATCTATGTAAAATATATAATGTAAAAAAAAATAATGAAAAAATAAAAATAAATAAACAGTTATCAACATGCATGGCCTAAAACTCACCATGCCCTCCACAACCTCTCCAGCTCCATCGACGGGGGCGCATTCAGACGCGTGACCATAGCAAAAACAGTTTCCTCTGACCACCATGTCGTAGACTGAGTAGTAGTACTTCTCCTTGATCTCTATACGTGAGTCCAGAAGATTGTCCCCGAGAGTGTGCAGTTTAGTGAACTTCACCCTCAGATTAGTGATCTTTAACATGTCTATAAATGAAATGAAGCAAGAAGTTGGGTTCACACTTTTACACCACTTAATGACAAGCATGTATATTAAAATGTTTTCATTTGTGTCCTTACTTTGAATTCTGGGGCTGTAGGGATCATCAATCCTGAAGGCTGGATCCAAAACCCTAAAGATGGCCTTCAGAGGCCAAAGGAACAAGAGTCAATGGAAAATCCAGTATATGAGCAAGTATTCACCAGAAGCGCGGTGCATTTCCAGAGCTCACCTCGCCCTCAGTTGAGGGTTCAATGTCGGAGTAGCGGGAATCGCAGATAACGTCGTCCACTTTGGTCATGGGTCCTTGAGAGATGAAGGGGAAGGAGGATTCGCAGTCATAGGCGAAGTAACGGTACACTTGCCAAGTCTTCCCGAAGTCTGACGACCGTTCGATCACCATAGCAGCAGGTCTGAACGTCTAGATAGGGAGCATAAGAGGACACCGTCCACTTTGGATTGATACTCAAATATGGATGATAATGCTTCCTTACATAATATCTATACTGTTTTTTTGGTTACACTTTATCTTAAGGTGACATTACCTTAAATTACAGAAATTAGTACTCTGTAATTTTAATCAACTACAGGGGTTAGTTAGGGTTAGTTGCTTAAAATTATGCCTAATTTACTGTTATTGAAGTAATTGCATGTAATGTATGTAACTATGCCACCTTAACATAAAGTGTTATCCATTTTTTTATCCAAAATTACCGTGTTTTAATTTGTGCCATAAAACTATCACTAAATCATGATGAAATGTGACATTTTTGATAATAATCAATAATAATAATAATAGGTTTTTAAGAAGGTATATTTTTTTCAATATGGAAATTCTGGCCTAAAAATAATATATTATTATTGTCATGTTATAGCCATTAACAGATAAATGGATGCCATTAAAATAATATTTTGTGTCATTAAAAATAAAACACTAAAAAGTCAAATAAATCGATTTAAATGCTGCAAGTGAATTTATGCATCTCAACATTATAATTTAGTTACAAAATGTATATTCATTCTGAAAAAGGGCTTAAATTTTAAAGTTAATAAATTATGCAGAAAACATTATAGCATTATATCATCCAGTGTTATTTTAGTATTGAAAGCAATTGAAAGTAATATTTTTTGGTTTCATGATTTCTAGTCAAAGTTATAGTAATTAATTTAAGTTCTTGTCATTGTTAGCCATTTTTTTATATAGTTTTCGTTAATTTTCATTTTTAGTTAAATCCAACAACAAATAAACAGCATATTGTGAGAAATTATGAAACTAGTGATGTATTTTTATTTTATTATGAAACGAAATCTCTAGTTTCATAATTTCATAATTTTTTATATGTTTTTTAAGGCACAATGTTAAATACCTAGACACTGTACCGTTATTATGAAAATTTCCATTTAGTTTAAGTACTAGTATCGATATTGCCATTACTGGCTTGGATAGAATTTGGTATTGGATCAAACATAATGTTATATTATATTATAACAAACAAATAGTGATGAAAGTTTTGTCCCTGTACAATGTCCCAACAATCGTTCCAATCAGCATCACATGAGCACTATTGTTCTCTTGACGCCAGTCGTTTCAAATGCGCTCTCTCTGGTTTCTTTGAACTGCATTGCTGAAGAGAGATCATGCTGAAATGTAATCTTCAGCTAAAGCATTCCAGTCGTTTCAGTCAGCTGCACAGCTGGGTTTATCCCTGACCTCCCACGGCTCCCACACACTGAGCAGCACTTCCCCTCCTGCCAGCCAAATTCACATCAGCCCCCCTTCCCTTCCCACATTCACTCCTAACCACCGCAAATCTCACCTCAGCCCGGGGCTGTGGCGACACCTTCCCCCCAAAACACACATCACCAGCTGACTGTCCCCTCAGCACTTACTTTAAAGGTCATGATAAGGTGGGTGAAGTGGAACTCTGCCTCCAGGTTCAACTGGATTGTGACGTTCTCCAGGCCTGAGAAAGAGAGAGATAAAGACATGACTTAAGACAAAGAGTTACATTTCTCCACATTTATTAATGCAGTTCCATTAGTTAAGTGCCAAACAGTTCTTTAGGCTCTTTTCTTGCATCTGTGGTTTCATGAAGAACTTTTCAAGAACCATTCCATTCCATAGAAAAATTATTTACATGTTTAAAATGCTCTTCACACACAAAGGTGTTCTTTTAAGAACTGTTGACTGAAAAGTTCTTTGAGGAACCAAAAATCGTCTTATATGGCATCACTGTTTTGCAATCTTTATTTTCATTATCTCATGGTCTTAAAAGACTTTAATACAATGACTTAATATAAAAGCTTAAAACCTGGACCCCATTATTCATTCTATGCATAAAACAACAACATATATAGAATATCTAAATATAAATATAAATATATATATATATATATATTCTATTGTTTTACAAACAAAGGTGATAATAATTTTATTCTCATTATTTGTCATGAACCCTACCTTGAATATGTTATAATATATTAATTGTCTCTAAATGAAATGAAAGTCTCTATTTGTTCTCTATTTAATCTAACTGCTGGTTAGGAGAAACAATTGAGATTAAAAAGATATTTTGTGTGATGTTTTGGTAATGCTTTACAATAAGGTTTCATTTGTTAAAATTAGTTAGCTGCACATTAACAAGAAACTAACAATGAAAATACTGCTTAATGTTTATTAATCTTAGTCAAAGATAATTTTAAAATGTATTAATACATTGTTAAGGTCAAAGGTTGCATTTGTTAATATTATTTTATGGACCTAAGCTTACAAGAAATAACAATGAACAGTTGTTTTTTTACGCATCATGGTATTGTCGTGAACGCGTGATGAAGACAGACAGAAGAGAAGAAATTGTTGAATAAAGTCGTTATTTTGTTTTCTTTATGCACAAAAGTAGCTCTTAGCTTCATAAAATTAAGGTTGAACCACTGATGTCACGTGGACTATTTAAGTGTCAGTTGTGTTGTTGACTATGGAGAGTCAGAAAGCTTTCGGATTTCATCAAAAATAACTTAAATTGTGTTCCAAAGATGAACAAAGGTTTCACAGTTTTGGAACGATATGAGGGAGAGTAATTAAGTGAAGTGACATTCAGCCAAGTATGGTGACCCATACTCAGAATTTGTGCTCTGCATTTAACCCATCCGAAATGCACACACACAGAGCAGTGAACACACACACACACTGTGAGCACACACCCGGAGCAGTGGGCAGCCATTTATGCTGCGGCGCCCGGGGAGCAGTTGGGGGTTCGATGCCTTGCTCAAGGGCACCTAAGTCGTGGTATTGAAGGTGGAGAGAGAACTGTACATGCACTCCCCCCACCTACAATTCCTGCCGGCCCGGGACTCGAACTCACAACCTTTCAATTGGGAGTCCGACTCTCTAACCATTAGACCACGACTTCCCGAAATTACATTTTTTGGATGAACTATCCCATTAACTCATGGGACTTTATTGTAAAGTGTCACCAATTTTTTTCCATTAATGTAATAGGAACATCTGCATTTTGTACATTAAAAAGCAATGCACAATTCCCCTAATAGTACTTCAGAACTCTACTGCTCTATAGTTACACTAAACATCTGCTTTTTGTTTTGTGGGAAAAGTCTTTAGGGTTCCATAAACATCAAAAATAAGAATAAATAGATTCATATTTTTAATTAAGTAGGAGGTCACCCCTGGTATTCTCAGGCCTTTGGCCCAGTTGGCTGCTGGACCCCATACTCTCTCCTAAACAATACATTCACAGGCTTCTCTGGTTGCATTCATGGCCCCTCGTTTCCTGTCCCACTAAATTTCACACTCCTCCGCTGCAATAACCAGTAAATCTCTGGATTTCTATTTCCTCTGTCTGTTTGAGTCATCAAGGAACATATGGCTTGTAGAACTGTACATTATTATAGCTTGCAGCAGCTGGACCTTCTCCATGTTGGCCAAAAATGTTTCGCAACTCAACCAAGTGGGTGGTTGTAGGATAATGGGAGTTTTCCAAGGTAAAGTATGTCTTAAAATCTCACGATGTGAGGAACAGAATACAACCCGAATTCCGGAAAAGTTGGGACGATTTTTAAATTTTAATAAAATGAAAACTAAAAGACTTTCAAATCACATGAGCCAATATTTTATTCACAATAGAACATAGATAACATAGCAAATGTTTAAACTGAGAAAGTTTACAATTTTATGCACAAAATGAGCTCATTTCAATTTTGATTTCTGCTACAGGTCTCAAAATAGTTGGGACGGGGCATGTTTACCATGGTGTAGCATCTCCTTTTCTTTTCAAAACAGTTTGAAGACGTCTGGGCATTGAGGCTATGAGTTGCTGGAGTTTTGCTGTTGGAATTTGGTCCCATTCTTGCCTTATATAGATTTCCAGCTGCTGAAGAGTTCGTGGTCGTCTTTGACGTATTTTTCGTTTAATGATGCGCCAAATGTTCTCTATAGGTGAAAGATCTGGACTGCAGGCAGGCCAGGTTAGCACCCGGACTCTTCTACGACGAAGCCATGCTGTTGTTATAGCTGCAGTATGTGGTTTTGCATTGTCCTGCTGAAATAAACAAGGCATTCCCTGAAATAGACGTTGTTTGGAGGGAAGCATATGTTGCTCTAAAACCTTTATATACCTTTCAGCATTCACAGAGCCTTCCAAAACATGCAAGCTGCCCATACCGTATGCACTTATGCACCCCCATACCATCAGAGATGCTGGCTTTTGAACTGAACGCTGATAACATGCTGGAAGGTCTCCCTCCTCTTTAGCCCGGAGGACACGGCGTCCGTGATTTCCAACAAGAATGTCAAATTTGGACTCGTCTGACCATAAAACACTATTCCACTTTGAAATAGTCCATTTTAAATGAGCCTTGGCCCACAGGACACGACGGCGCTTCTGGACCATGTTCACATATGGCTTCCTTTTTGCATGATAGAGCTTTAGTTGGCATCTGCTGATGGCACGGCGGATTGTGTTTACCGACAGTGGTTTCTGAAAGTATTCCTGGGCCCATTTAGTAATGTCATTGACACAATCATGCCGATGAGTGATGCAGTGTCGTCTGAGAGCCCGAAGACAACGGGCATCCAATAAAGGTCTCCGGCCTTGTCCCTTACGCACAGAGATTTCTCCAGTTTCTCTGAATCTTTTGATGATGTTATGCACTGTAGATGATGAGATTTGCAAAGCCTTTGCAATTTGACGTTGAGGAACATTGTTTTTAAAGTTTTCCACAATTTTTTTACGCAGTCTTTCACAGATTGGAGAGCCTCTGCCCATCTTTACTTCTGAGAGACTCTGATTCTCTAAGACAAAGCTTTTATAGCTAATCATGTTACAGACCTGATATCAATTAACTTAATTAATCACTAGATGTTCTCCCAGCTGAATCTTTTCAAAACTGCTTGCTTTTTTAGCCATTTGTTGCCCCCGTGCCAACTTTTTTGAGACCTGTCGCAGGCATTAAATTTTAAATGAGCTAATTAAGTGGATAAAAGTGTAAAATTTCTCAGTTTAAACATTTGCTATGTTATCTATGTTCTATTTCCGGAATTCGGGTTGTAGAATTTAAGTCATTATTCACTGAAAGTTGCTCTCAAAACTACATTTGCATTTCTGCTTATTCAAAATTAGGTTGCAACACAACAACCAAGGACAGTTGTTAAAGGGTCACACAAGTCTAAGAGTAAAAATAAGAGTGGCTATGCTATGGCAAAAAAAAATAAGGGAAAAAAAAGTCATGTGTTTTTAACATTAAGTAAAACAATTGAGTACATTAATCAGGGTTTTTTTTTATTATTGGACTGAAACAGCATGGGATAAATGACACAATCTTCAATTGGCAGGTAGAAAACTCTTTCCCAAGGGAAAAAGACATGTCATTCCACACTTTAAAGACTGGTCATCACCTTAACTGGTCAGCAATTACACAACTGCTTTGAAGTAGTAAGTCCCTCCATTGGTCTGATTATAGGGGAACTAACGGACACACTAATGAGAGAGCGTTCCCTCTAATAAGACTTTGTTTCACAGCTTTGATCAATTCCCGTGAGAACTACACGATCTTTGACTGAGTAAACACCTAAAATAGTACTGAATAGTATTGAAAAGAAAGGAAGATGTGCAATTGTTTGGTTTGGAGTCACAACACAACTCACCATTTTCTGACTGCCACCAAGTCTTGAGGCGGTTAGGGGCGAACGTAGTCACGACATTTTCGATTCTGTGGCTGGTTACTTGGTGTATGCTCTCATCGTAGGTTCCCCTGGAATCGCACACAAAGCACTTCTTCTCTTCCTGCGATGGAGGGGGTGGAAAACCAGATAATGTCAATGGCATTCTTGTGACGTAAGAACTTCTCCAAACGAAATGAATGACTGTGAGTGTCCCTGAGATACTGAAGCAAGTCAACCCACTTGGTCTGACTTACATGACACAGCAAAGTCTGATGGCCCACAGAGAGCATTGGTTTCATGTGGAGGCCAGATGTTCAGAGCTGCTTTGTGACATTTTCTTTTAATTAAAAACCTATTTAAGCAATTTGACTCTATTGAGGGCAATTGGCTGGAAAATTGGGATATATGTTGTGTTGTAATGTGGCTAGTGCGTTAAAATAAGTTCCTGTCCACCTTCACCTCATAACCTCCATTTGACCTCTTCTCCAACTCAATATGTTGCACTGCAAAGGTATTTCTTTGATGACACCAAATGATTTTAAATGATTGAACGTGAAAAGAGATGAAGATAAATGGATCAAAAGAACCGATCCAATATGTCTCGAGACAACACTTGGAAGTAATTATCTCCCTGTTATGGTGTGGTATGAGTGATCATCACTCAGCCATAGCATCAACAAACCCCTATAAACCTGCAGATTGCATTTTTGAAGATTCGGAAGCCCCACATGAGATGTTCAATGGCCCTACGTAAAACATTTTAAGGCGTTTTGTCTGGAAGGAAGTAGTCTAGACATTCTAGAGTCGAAGGAAACAAATCTCTAAAGACAAACATGTTCCAAAAACACCCACATGAAATAACAGCACAGCATTAAATCTCTTTCTGAAGATGTTACAGATAAAAGCCCCAAAGGGTGTTGGAAGAAATCCCACAAGTGGAAATAAACCACATGAATTCTCAATTGTGGCAATAAAATACAATTATCAGGCGAGTATAGAGCCCTAAGGGATGCAGTTTTCATTTCAAATTAATATACAGTATATCATTTGATGTCATGACGTGACCATAAATTTAATTACAACTTGAAAAATAAAATACATTTTTAACACTATGTAATGATTCAATAATTCAAACTTAACTGCTAAACTTTTAATGCTAAAACAGCTATATTTAATCAACAATGAAGGATTGAACTGTTTGCAGCACATAGGTTACCTGCAAATGACTGACTATACAAAAAGGCTCAGGTTTCTGGAGTCCGCATGTGGAGGTGGCCGAGAGTTGGTGTGCTCTTCCAATGAGAAGATCTCCTGTGGCAGGATAACAGCTCCCCTCTGTGCAAACATCTTCCAGCTCAGGCACATCTGCCAGAGCCCATGCCCCTAAAACTTTGTGGAAGAAAAACTGTTATATGCATCTGGTAGTAGTGAAATGTAATACAATATATACTTTGTTTGCTTGTATTTTAGGGTCCCTTAAATTCCAGTTTTAGAAAAGCTAAAAAGACATTATAAAATTATATAAATCAGAATTTCATTTTCTATTGAAGGTTATCTACTTAATATCTACTTAAACGTTAATGAGAAACTATGTTTTATATAGGTCAGACCTCTACATAAAGAGGCTTTGCCTCAACAAAACTAAAAAGAAAACTTACTTAAAAGGGCTGCGAGCTGTAACAGCATGTTTCTAGATTCTTCCTTAGCTGGGGTGCAGTAATCCTGATTCTGCTTGGAAACTGCAGAGCTGAGTCTGATCCCTGCAGACTGTTCTGCTGCTTTACTGCAACCAGAGCTGCGCGAAACTTTTTCTCCTACGCCGCTAATCTTCTGCGCATGCGCACAACGCTCCGACTAGTCTCGTGCGTTCCCTCCCCCATTTTCGAAGGTGGTCTTGAGGTAAGCAACGGCCAGTGAAAAACGGATAAAAGTAGTTAAAAGAGCACTGAGGTATAGTTTTAAGTACACTCGAGTCGACTGTACATGTCAAATGAATAACATTGATAACAAATATTTGAGTATTTCATGAAAACGCGCCTTTTGAGAGCATTTGAAACGGTAACGTTACCTCAGACTCGGCAAAGATATTTTAGCCTCTTCAAATAGGGAGCGACTGTTGTCTTTTGTGACAAAAAAAATAGAGTCAAAAGTACAAGATTTCCATTTGTTTATTGGGAACGACGAAACGTCAAATTAATTTACTTTTTAAATTTACTTTTATTGTGGTTATACCATGTTTTAGTAATGATAATTAAATCAAATGTTATGCATAGACTGCTATATTCATTCACCACAGTATTAACAATGTACTCCAAGGTACCAATAATGGTACAACAGTGTTACATTTTCTAGAAAACCGTGGTATTTGCTTTTAATGTTAAGAGAAAGACAAAACCTTTCTGTGGTTGCAACAAAATGTTTTTATTAAAATATAAAATTACCATTTTATATAGAAATCTAGATTCTCCCGCACAATTACATGTCCTAACAATTTTATTAACAGCTGTTCTTACTTCCAGTAATGATATACTAAAATGAACAGACCTGTGCTCAGTGAAATGGCCTTTAATCCTCAATAATAAGACCGTTTAAAGGTCAGTCAAAGAGCAGGGGGTTCAGGTGGAACTGAAAATGGGATTTGGTGGTTGTCTTGACTTGAGATAAATTAGTGTAATATAAATGACCAAGAAGATAAACACAGAATTTGGTCAGTTTAGACATTAAACACATTACATTAAAACAGAGATTTTAATTATCAGTATATTAAGGCAATAAAGTGGTAGGAAACTTAGATATTTAGTTGGGCAAGTCCTTCAAGGCATACATTGTAATTAATGAAACCTAACTTGATTCCATACTACATCATGTCTCCTTTAACCAGTTTGTGTAGAGTTTTTGTTTTTGCTTTGTAAACCTCAGGAAGAGATTAGGTTAGGTGACACAACTAATATCTGCAGACCCTTCTGAAACCTGAAAGACATAGTTTAATCATTCAGCAGACCGTCTGACCAAAAAAAAAAAAAAGAAGTTCAGTAAAGTATCTTAGAGTTGTAACACCTAAATTGCCTTTTTTATTCAAGTCAAAAATACTACGTAATATGGCTGAATCAATCAACTTCATTAGGTTACTTTAAAAAGTCATTTTAATCAATTAGGTAAAATTGTTTTAAAACATTTTAAACATAATCTGTTTTGTGACTTTTTCTCCTTATCCTCACCCATTGAAGATGAAATTAACTCTGACAAAACAAAGCGTGTCTGAACAAAAAATAAAGTAGTTAAAAAGGTGGGAAAATCCACTCAGATGGACCAATGAAATAACATCAGTGGGGCTTTACCTTTGATTTTGCAATTGAATAGTCAACGGAGAGGCTGTTAACACTGTAGGACAAAAGCACAGACCCTCCACCTCCAGCGAGAGACAAACGAGCACATTCCACAAGCAGCAGGCGTCTAAACCTGACTGTCTTATCTTAATGCACATGGAGCAGCTGTTGAACTCAATTCTGGAAGTAATGCTGAAATAGGTTGTTTTATCAAGAGGTTTTAATTACATATCCCTGAACCAAAAACAATGAAAATACTTTTGGAGGAGACAATGCCCAAATATGTCGGACATAAGCCAGTTTGGAATAAGCTAAACAGAATTGAATAAACAGTAATTGAAGTTGCATCTCTGATTTTCGTCAGTCTGATTTAAACAAAACTCACAAGTCTTTTCGAATGATTCGTTTGAAAACGTGGCTTATAAGAACAGCTCGATAAAAATATGTGTTGTTGTCAGTGTTTTTGCAGCACACATTCTTTTGATCTCATCTTTTTCAATTCATCAGGCAAATAACTTGAGGAAAATATGACTGGTTTTGTTGTGGCACTCTAGATCCGTGCCGGAAACAGTGCTGCATAGTTTATATGATAGGCTACATTTAAAATTTTACTCTTGTGACCTCTTGTGGACAGTCAGGGTTATATATTACCTATATGAGATTCTCAAACTTGGACCATCATTTACTAAAAATATACTATAAATGCAAAACAAAGAAGAAAAAACGGAACAGAACCAGAATACGGTCATTAAGTATTTCTGGGGCTTGATGAGAACCACTTCAAAGCTCTATATTGTGAACAAAAAATCAGCAAGCCTACAAAGAACCAGGATAAAAGGACTGCACTTATCCTGTAAACCTAGTCCAAGGCCGTTTTGCCCTGCGTTGCCAAACACCGAAAAGGGTTCCTCAAGTTTTGAAGAAGGGAAGCCTTTGCAGGCTTAAGTGGAGCACAGATTGTATTTATCCACTTTGTCCACAATAAAGTTCCTCAAGTCATCTGCTTCCTTCTGGAGTGCCTCCAAATCTTTTATCGTTTCTTCTTTCCTTTTAGCTGCATCCAGAATCTTTTTCTCCAATTCTGAAATGACATTGATAAAGGAAACTAATTCTAATGCTAACAAGAAATTAACACCTGTAGAAATCCGTAGCCCTTTAAATCCCAAATGCATACTTCTTCTTATGATAATGTACCTTCAATCTCCTTCATTTTATCTTCAACATTTTTAGCCAGTGTTTCTGCCTCTATTGTGATGTTCTTCAGACGTTCATTAGCCTCTTCATTAACATTCTGGGTTGTGCTATTCAGTTTTAACTTTTCAAACTGCTCTTTCAATTCCTCAAGATCCTAACAATGGAGAAAAGCAGTTCACTTATGACAGGTTAAATATGCTATATCTAAATATGCTATATCTAAAGGTGGCTGTACCATCTTCTAGGTTAATATTTGTACAGCATGTTTGTAAATCCAACATACAATTTATTTAAATGAATATATGTATTTGTGCTTGTGAGACTTACCTTTTCGGTGTCTTTGGCACTGTCAAGCACTGCATTGGCAGCATCTTTGGCCTCCTTCCCCTGAGCTCTGTTCATCTCTGTCTTATTCTCCAAGGCCTTGATTTCATCCAGTAACTTTTTGGCATGAGTTGAATCCAAATTATCCTCAATATTGTTTAGTTTAGGTTCAGTCTGTTAAAAAGTGACAAGGAGATGTTGTTATAAAGCAGTTTATTAAGGGAAAAACGTAGAAATTATCTCAAAATAAGTGCATTGAGAGCAAAACAGGAAATCAAAAAGTAAATAAAGTTACTCAGTACACGTCTGGAATGATGTGAAGGTGAGTAAAAATTACTTTAAACGTGCATGTATTGTTTAGTAAAATAAACCATTACCTCATTAACTTTCTCCCTGATAATGTCATTGTTTTCTTTAGCCTTATTCAGATCATTGAATATCTTGTCATTGACCTTTGCTGTATCGTTGAGTGCTTTCTCTATCTCCCCCACATTGATAGCCTTGGTTCTGTTCCTGGTGATGCAACATGCAAACAGGATTAGTGACACTGGTGTCCACAGGTTTAGCTTTATAAATCACAATGAAATGGTAAAAACTACAGCTTTGACACATTGACTTTATTACTACAGCCTCACAAGATTTCTTGGGCCCTCTCCTTCATGTCTTCAACAATTCTGGCTTGTTTTTCCAAGTGCTCTAGATCATCGTCGAAGTCTGTGATGTTTGACAGGATCCTCTTGATGTCCTCTATCATGTCCTTGATCTCATCAGGGGATTTGGGCAGCTGAATGGACAACACAGCATTGGCCAGTTTCTCAATGTCCTCCGGCTTCACCAGCTCGTCTGTTAAGGTACAATACTTACTAAATTTACAGTTTATCATGTGTAATTTATTTTACTCTAAACGTAAATGTGTTGTAGGTTTGTCCTAAATAAAAATGTATTCTTCAGATTCATCCCTCACATCAAATTAAAGGAGCACTCCACCTTTTTTGAAAATAGGCTAATTTTCCAATTCCCTTTTAAAGGTAGAGTTTTACCATTTTCGAATCTATTCATCTGATCTCTGGGTCTTGTGGTAGCACTTTTAGTTTAGTTTAGCATAGATCATTGAGTCTGATTAGAACATTAGCATCACACTCAAAAATGACCAAAGAGTTTTATTTAAAACTTGACTCTTCTGTAGTTACATCATGTACTAAGACCGATGGAAAATGAAAAGTTTTTGATTTTCTATGCCGATATGACTAGGAACTATACTCTCATACCGGCGTAATAATAAAGGAACTTTGCTGTCTTACCATGGGTGCAGCAGGCGCAGTGATATTATGCAGCGCCTGAAAATAGTGCACCCATGGTAGTTTCTAGCCATATCGGCCTAGAGAATCGCAACTTTTTATTTTCTGTCAGTCTTACTGTGCGTTCACACCGCAGCCGCCGAGAGCATCAAAAATCGCTCTGATGATCTGACGTAGATCGAATGCTTATCTTGTATTTAAAGTGGCTGCAAAGCAAACAAGCTTGTTGATCTTTTGCAGACTAACCACAATGATGGTAACGTTATAAATTAACCTCATTAAAAATTGTTGTGGATGAAGTATTAAGATCCTTTACCTAATAATGTATAAAGCACTGTAAAAATACTCTGATGCAAGTAAAAGTCCTGCATTGAAAATGTTACTTAAGTAAATATAATCAAGAATAAACATTACTTATTGTAAGTATAATCAGGGAAATTTGTTTAAAAGTAAACTGGCACTACTGTACTATTATTTATTATATCATTGGATTATTATTCTTATATCGTTACTGCACATCAGCAACTCACCAGGAACACGAACAATCTCAGACACCTTGGTCCACGTATCATTTATATGTCCCTTTACGCAAACAGGGACACATCATAGATTATTGCAAACCTGCCACAGCAATAATCAACCTGTCCTATATTTTGCTTGGAAACTGAAATGAGAGCTGCGTTCTCTGGAATCGCCTCAAGCGGTGGACTTCTACGTTCCTATTGGTTGCCGCTGTACCGTGTCATACTCATAGCTCAAATCTTATCAGTTGGCTAGCTTTTTTTAACAATATGAAAGATGTTTTGTGAAACTAAAGTGTGAATAAGATTTGAGAGCTATGGCTGACGGCAGGATTACAACAAATAACAATTTAAATTTAAATCTGTTCCTCAATTCACATGCTCGAGAACTACTTTTATGGTACATTTATCATTGACACTAGTCACTGTGACTTCTGTTGTAAGAAAAAGAGAAGCTTGGACTTTTGGTTTTTCACACTTTTAGCAGTGTGAAAACACTGCTACCGATTTGCCTGAGGTGAGCAGATGAAATAACTATCCAGTTTCTTTTCCTGTCTGGATATGATCAAAGACCAGGCAAGCTTTACCAGAAGCTAGCAACTAATTCATTTCATGCAGTACCTCTCAGGTAGTTCTTGAGCTTCTCAATGAGGTTCTTGGTGTCAATCTTTTCCTTTTCATATTTGTTCTTAGTCTGATTAATTTTATTCATCAGGTCCTCAGCTTGATCTTTGATGTAATTAGTCATGTTTGAGGTGTCCATGAGCTGTGAATAGAAAACAGAATGAGACTTAACTTTTACATGTAAAGATAAAATTATACAATTGTTTTTGTGGCTTCTTTTTCAAAAGTAACAACCTAAAGTTCCTCTGGAGACCCTGATATAGACACTTTTAACAACAAGGCAAAGATACTCATAAAGTATATGCATTCGAATTATAAAGTAGTAAGGTACTGGTAGGTTTTTGACATGCCTGTCTATCAGCTTCCTTGAGTTTACGGCGCAGATCAGTAATGTTCTTCTCAGTCATCTCTGCCAGTTTGGAGGCATTGAGGCTGAGGGGTAAACTCCCTGTACAGGCAGGACCCCCGCATATCCCACATGAGGCTCCTCCACATTTTGCCTTGCCACATTCTGCATCGCCTGGAGCCCCACAGACCTATGGCAGAAAGTCTGTCAATGCAATGCACATATGTTTCTTCTTCAAATTGCAGAATAATGTTTTACTCTTCATTCACCTTCTCGTTGAGGCTGGCAACACTCAAATCTTTCACTTTCCTCTCCAGCTTGTCCATTTCTCCTATGGGACACTTTGCAAGTTCCAATGTAGCATTCTTTCTCGTATTCCTTGAGGCTTCCAGGGCCTTTTTAGCTGCTTCCACTTTTTTCTCACTGTCAGTGAATACTTCATAGAGCTTTTTGATCTTATTTAAAATATCTATAGAAATGACACAAACAGTAGTTGCATAATAGCTCACAATGCCTTTAAAAGCCAAAATGAAGTGTTATAATTTTCACAAATGGCACTCTGATTCTGCCAAACCAACTTTCATATTGTTAATCACTAACATTGACTTTTTTCATTTACAAACCATTAATAGCTTTTACATCTGTCGCTGGAATCTCTTTTGCCTTCTCCCTGAGATTCTTCAAGAGTATGTTGAAGTCAAGTCGGATATTGTCGATGTCAGTGTTGAGCAGTATGGTTGGATCAACAATGATTATGTGTGGGTCAATGGTCTCTGTTTCATTCCTGAGGAGTGAGTAGAAGACATGTAAGATAAAAGTAGTCTTTGTACAAGCCTACTGTAATCATTCCCAGTTGCATCATTTAAAAAACCATGTTCATCTTTATAGTCGTTTTAATTATACATTTGAATATATGAATTGATTTGGAATAAAAATGAGCATTGTGTCATAGACCCAGAAATTTTGTAGTATGTCAATTAAATTGTGTTAAACTATATTACCTAATGCGTGCCAAGAGTTCCTCTAGTTTTTCTAGCTCCTCCTTGGTGGTCATGTTAGCCAGACTCTGCAGCTTCTCCAACAGATTCCATAAGTAATGTAGTTCAGATGTAGTCCTATTGTCTTCAGAACATGGCCTTATAGTTTCTATCCTCTCAATATCTAGTCTAACATCTGAGACAGTTTTCTCCAAGAGGTGGTAGCAGGCATGGCAAGGTTCACAGGCAGGAAAGTTTGTGTCATGACCTGGAGCGCATTCGTCACAGAAAAGGCCAATCACTCCTGGCTTACACAAACACTCACCCGTGTAAGGGTCACAAGCTGGATAAATGGTCCCCTCCATGTTACAGTCACAAGCTGAACAAAAGATGAAATAATTTTGTTTGAGTCAGCAGACAATGACTTAGAAGAAAACAAAACTCTTGTGTATATTAGCTTACACATGCACTGTATATCTGGGTTTCCAAAGTGATTCGGCCCACACTCATCACATTTTCTGCCTCCATATTCTGGCTGGCACAAACACTGGCCTGTGATCTAGAAGGACATAAAGTGTAGGTGTGAAGCCTAAAAATCCATTATAGCCATCCATGTGATGAGACAATTCTTCTAAAGTGAATTTATTGTATGAATGATTAAATAAACTAAACAGAAGATGTTAACCTTGTCACAGATGTAGTTGAGAGCATGTTCTGGGTCACAATTACATGGCTGACAACCAGACTCCCCATCCAGGTTCCAGTATCCATCCTTACACTCATTACATTGGGTTCCCTTGACACCTGTGCGACATGGGCACTGGCCAGTTTCCTGGTCACAGAAACAGGGACTTCCAGCTGGACACTTGGTGTCATCTGTGCCCCTCCAGTCACAAGAACAATCTAAGCAGACAATAAAAACATGACATATGTTGTTTATGAAGCCATAGTTTATGAAGGCAAATAAAAAATTAATACATAATAATACATAACTGTTTCTAAAACAATTAATAATTTACATGAAGCATTTTGTCCAATACAAAAAAAAACGTCTTTATCCTATTTTGTAAATGCATGTTATAGATCTGATTATGAATAATTCGTCCATGTAGTTATTTCTTTTTTTGATTTCATCAAAATGTCACACTAGATCTGGTGACATAAGCCAGTCATTTAGTCCCCTTAAACCTCACCCCTTCCCAGTCATCTGCAAGCTTGCATTCATTTTTGAATGCAACACCCCTAATCCCAAACCAACAAATTAACAACCCAAGTGAGAGCTTGCCCAATTTTTTTTCGATAATCTCTAGGATAAACATCACAATACTGAAGAAAATATCTGTTACTACTTCTCTGTTTGATTAGGATTTTAATATTAAAATCTTTGTGCTTATATTTTGGGCCACATTAAGTTTTCCCTAAGTTATCTATTTCTTAGTTGCTATAATTATTGGTGGAAATACCCACTCTTTGTTGTGTTCAAACCTCAGGAACTGGGAACAATTTAGTTACAGGAATACCTTTTGCAGGGATGGAATTAACTTCAGAGTAGGGTATAATCAAGTACAACAGGAACTACCAGTGACGTAAGTGTATGCTGATTGGCTGAACTCAAGCCATATGGCAGCCGCCATTTCTAAAAACCCATGTTCACACACAGTTTACTCCACACAAATCAACTCCACAAATGTGGAAAAGAGCGACAGATGGGTGAAGCCATCTCCATTCTACAGTTGTTGATATTGTTGAATGTCGTGCTATATGACAATGTTGTCAGGTGGCTGATGTCATATTAGAGTTACTACTGGCAGTGTTGAATTCAACCAGGAAAATGGGCCTAGGGGGAAATTTAGTTCTCATGGGACCGCCCTGGTGGCTAGTTCCTATAACTACCTGGTGTGAAAGCCCCTTAAATGTTTTATCATTTGCGTTCTCATTGTTTTTTAATTAGAAATAGCAAACAAGAAAAATTTGGTTCTTTTTTTTTATTGTTTCACCAGGTTTTATGGACTTTGTAAGGTGTCCTTGAGTGCCATGAAAGATGCCTACAAATAAAATGTATAATAATAATAATAGAGCAATGTATCCTTTTAAACCTGTACCTTTGCAGTCTTGAGCGAGTGCATTGCCATAGGATCCACGTTTGCAACTCTGACAGCGCGGCCCCTCTGTGTTATGTAAGCACCGCAAACATTCGCCAGTTACAGCATCGCATGCTTCACCGTCACGAGGATCAATGTTATTGTTGCAACAACACTCCTCACATCGGCTGCCTGGAAACCTCAGATCACCATAGTAACCATGAGCGCAGGAGTCACAGTTTAGGCCTACAAAAATAAGATACAATTTATACTAGATGTTAGATGTTTTTCATTTTAAAGAGTTGTATCTTTACTTCCCTTACTGTGTGATACATCAAACAGGTAACTGGAAGATTCTTTGATGGTTTTGGAAATGCCGTGTATGAAAGAGTGAACAAGGACCTGTATGTCCAGGCAGACATTCACAGTATGGAGCTCCAGAGGATGGATCTTTGTTGCAGGAAATGGCAAAGAAGCGCCCACTTCCGTTCAAATCTGGACATAAGCATGGCTCACATGGATGCCCAGAAACAGGGTCACCAACATAACCATCCTTACACCTGGAACAGAAAATGACCATTAACATCTAAAAGGGATAATTTACCCAAAAACTCACCTACAGGTCGTTCCAAATCTGTAAGACCTTCATTCATCTTGAGAACACAAATTAAGCTATTTTTATTATGACAACTCTTGAAAGATTTTAATGGTAATGGGATATGACAGTGTTCATTTATTTGGTCTTGGTAAAATAAAAATGCTACGCTTCTGCTGTAGGGTGACCACCCGTAGCGCGTGCGTGCACAGCGTTTGAAGCCCAATTCATGCGTCCCGCAAATTGAGACTGTGTCACGTAAAATCAATGCTTGCTCAAAAAAAGTTGATGGCTCTATATCCTCGAGCCCCAGGCAGCCAAACGAACATTACTTGACAGCAGTGTTGGGGAGTAACTAGTTACATGTAACGGCGTTACGTAATTTAATTACAAAATTATTGTAACTGTAATTAGTTACAGTTACTAAGAAAAAATGAGTAATTAAATTACAGTTACTTATGAAATTTTTTACGATTACAAAGGGAATTACATTTGAATATTTACACACATCCACATACAGATGCCTAACGCGGACGGAATGTGCCACATTTTGGATGACTAAATCAAAAGTAGGTCAGTACACTTGAATCAAAACATGACATCGACTAGTGTCTGTGAATATTAAGCCCCAAAAATGCAATATATGACTTGCACATTCTGCGTGTCTGTGGAAATCATACGCGGACTGGACACCGGGAGAACCGGGACAATTCCCGGTGGCCTGGCAGCCGATTTTGCCCCACTATTTAATATCATTATTGTATAATTGCCTGCCGAATGTAATAAAGCGATCATTTGCGAATCCGCCATTTGATAATTAAATCTCTAATAAGTCATGTTAGTCATGACTCGCGTGCTCTCCGCGCCTCTGGCAAACGGTTTGGATCAGACTCAGAGTAATCAATGCGAGAGAGAGAGAGAGAATAGAGTGGACTGCTGGAGCAGAGAAGCAGAACTACTGTTCAGGGTTTCAGGTCAGTTTCATCTGTAAAGATGCGTTTTTGTCTTTGTTTTTTTATTTAATTTAATCAAGCAGCAGCACGTTGCTCATCAGTCATCACTCAAAATACTATATAAAGGACATCATTATTATCTGTTGTAATGTTACAGTAGTAATTTAGCTGAAAAAAAATTCAGATTTTTTTTATAGGTTTAGGGGGAGCTACGACAGACAACAACACAACCCTTACGAAAATGAACATTTTAATATTTAACTATAAATCCAGAGAAAATGTTTACTATTGTTTAACTGTGATAACCAAAAATGTAAAATTATTTTACAAATCCATTTGCAAAAAAAAAAAAAACAAGGTTATTTTACTTTTATATAGGCTAATAAAAGCATGGTAATTTTTTGTTAGGGAAAAACATGACTCGTGTACAGTATTAGGATTTTTCTATAAAGATATTGTAGTATTGTAGAGTATTGTATTGTAAAGTATAGTTTTGTTCAATCTTGAGTATTAAAGTCATGAGAGAGATGGATAACAGAGCAAAATAAAGAGACTGAAGAGAAAATAGAAGTGAAGGTGCAGTTCAGGAGAGAACTTTTAATTATTTTGCATGTCCCCAAATTAAAGATTCAAACCTTTTTTATGTCGGGTCCATACAAAAAATAGTTTTGACCATGAATTTGTTTGTATGAATTTTCTTGTCTGAATTTTTTTCCCAGTCCGCCCCTCCTGTAAATGAATGGCAAAGACATGGTTTCATCTACTACACATAGGCCTACTGAAGCTCGCAGTGTTTTCAACCTCTGCTGCCTCAATATAGGAGTACACGAGCACATAAACATAATTTCTAGAACTGCTCTGTGTCACTTCATGTGCAGTTTACTTATTTTGAGAAAACTATCATCATATACAGAGACAGCAGTTTCAAAAAAACACCAATGTTTCAGGAGTTTATTACACAGAATACGTCACATGCTTATTAGATAACTGTATTTAAGTTGATGTATATGCTTTTATTTATTCTTTAATTTTCACAAATTTAGAAAAGTAATCAAAAAGTACTCAAAAGTAATTAGTTACATTACTTTAATAAAGTATTTGAAAAAGTTACACTACTATTACATTTTAAACAGGGTAACTTATAATCTGTAACCTATTACATTTCCAAAGTAACCTTCCCAACACTGCTTGACAGTTCAGCACGCTACTGCGAGAGCGGGAGCGAGCGAGTTTGAATGAGAGATGAAGTTTACATCTTTATTATTTCTGTTTTAACGTTTTTCCTACATTATTTATATTAAAATATGTTATGTAGGCAATAACTCAGTTTACTATTTGACTAATTTACTGAGGTTGCATCGTTGTTAACTTACAAAAATGATAATTTGGTGGATAATTTACATTTTCCGCCTGTGGACGCTCAACAACCATCTTATCTGAGCTCAAAACGCTGCTTGAGCAAGTGTCAAGATACTAAAAGTAATAAATACATAATTATGAACGTTTATGTGTTTTTTTTTTTTTGTTCTCAGTACGTTATTTTAATAGCAATTAATGATTATGAACATAAAAGCATTACAATATATATATATATATATTATTATTATTACTATATACTATCGATGAAACCACAAAGCTGACGCGGGAGGTATGTATAACTGCAATATAAAGTAATTTTGAGTATTATTGCTATTAGTATTATTTTCTAAAATTAGGTAGATGTAATATAAAAGTACACATGGCAATGTTTTTGCAACAGCTCCAAGTCTCACGCGCAGTGTAGGTTATACGTCACTGTCCGAATCCGTTCACTTATTTATTTATTCACTCCTTCCTGATATAGTGAACTCAACTGCCATACACTATGTAGGGATTAGTGAATTCCCTTCCCTTGAGTTGTGATGTCAGACTTTTTTTTTTTTTTTTACTTTTCCTGTGGTGTTGAGCAACTACAATTCATTTTAATCCTATAATTTTATATTATAATTTCTTTAAAGTGAATAAATTGTAATGAAAAATTAATAAAATAGCTAAAGTAAATCGTAAGTGGAAGTGCATCTGTCAATTTTGTCATGAGCATACATCAGCAATTACACATGTTTAGGGGAATAGGGCATTATTAATATACCATGTATGTGCTAGAAATGGGTAAACCACTATCAGTGAGTCTGCCCATGGGGTGTCCCACATTGTCCCTCAGAAACGTACCCCTTGTCTCCCCTTGGGCTTATTAGCAGGTGGTCACCCTATTCTGCTGCCAGATTGCTTTTGCTGTTATTACTGTATTTAAGTTTTCTTTATGCACAAAAAATATTCTCTATGCTTCATGAAATTAAGGTTTAACCACTGCTGTAACATGGACTATTTTAACAATATCCTTACCACCTTTCTGTGCCCTGAACATGTCAGTTGTGTTGCTGTCTAAGATAAACAAAGGTCTTGCGGGTTTGGAACGACATGAGGGTGAGTTATTAACGACAGAATTTTAATTTTTGTGTGAACTATCCTTTTAATTTGTAAGGATTCATTTATTTTATTGTAACACTGAAAATGACACAATATAATATCAAATGCTCTCTTGCCTTTCACAGTGGGGTCCAGTGGAGTGTTCCCTGCAGTCCAGACAGTCTCCAGTGACCAGGTCACAGATGTCAGCCAACCCGTTGCATTTGCAACCTCTGCACAGGGGAAAACCGTAGTAACCAGGATAACATTTATCACATCGACGAGCAGTTACTCCTTCTCGACACGAGCATTGACCAGTTTTCTGGTCACAAAGCTCAGCGGTAGAGCCAGACGGATCACAGTCACATGCTAGAGGGGTCAATGACAAATAGGAATTTCCAAGATAAAATAATCTAGTTTATGAAACATGTGCCATGTTCTAAAAACATTCTGTTTGTATTCATTTTTCATATGAAAGTTTGTTTAAATAATTTGTTATATCATATCATCTCTGAATATGAGAATGTGGCTTACGTGAGCAGCCATCTGGCCCAAGCCCATATGTCAGAGGAGTACAGGAATCACAGCACCGACCAATAACGTTGGGTTTGCACTGACACTGTCCTCCAAATTTACTGCAAGATGAGGCATACGCTCCAACATGATGACAGTTGCAAGCTGTTGATTTACACAGATGCATATAGTTAATACAAGGTAACAATGCATTATGGACTTAAATGCATGTGTATATCTGTGATGTAAATTTAGATGATACTCACACACTGCACCATTGTGAATGAAAGCTGACATACTTCCAATAAGCTTCACACATTCTTCAGAAAGGGTGTGCTGTCCTGCCTCTGCGCCCAACTCAATACAGCGGTATTGCTGAAACTGAGCTAGATATGACTGCGTGCAGAAGTTTGGGAGTGAGTCCACTTTGGGAATGAGGCCCATCTATGGAAAGTGAATAAGGATAAATACATTTACTCAACAAAGGGTAGATCATTTTTAATTTCATCTTTTCCAATGATCTTGCAAAATCAAGGTCTGATTGCTTGAAATCTTACAGAGTCAATCAGAATGTATGAGATGATCTGAGGGTCGGCACTGGGCTTCTTTCTAAAAGTAATGTCCACATGGTATTTATTACCATCACTAAGGCATATTGGAAGATCCAGTGTTGCTGTCCTGTATGTAAAGAGTTAAAAGTAGTAAGCTAAAGTAGATCTAGTAATAATTTTACTTGACATGAAAAATGCTTTCAAGAACCTGAGCTCTTAAAGGATAGTTCATACAATGAAGGGTTATGGAGTCCAAAATAACATTTGACCCCACTGACTTTCAATGTATGGACAAACACACATGTTCTGAACAGAATGGGCATAAGTAAACAATCCCAGAATCTTCCTTTTTGGGTGAACAATCCCCTTTACTAAATTAGCACTCAACGAAAACATGTTAAATATATTCAAAATACAATATTCAAAAATCTAACCTTCCAGAGGCTGGAAGTGTAAACATTTTATCAGATGGGTCGTTGAGACAACTTCTATCCCCTGATCCAAAAGATACAACGTTCACAATAGCTGTCCAATCATCAGTGGACTGCAAAGATAACATTTTGAGTACATAAATGTGAAATGGACCAAAACATTTCAAACAAACTCTCATATTCAAATATTTAATGAAAAGACTAGCTGACCTCTGGTTCATAGCGGACAACTACATAGTAGTCAAGAGTAGCTGGTATATTTCTGACATTAAATCTTAGTCCAACCCCATCCTGAACTCGAACAAAACCTGGTCCAGTCCAAGTGATGGGCCGATCTGGGGTGCGCTGTCGCAGGATGATCTGAAGTGGTGAGCCTGGTTCAAAGGGAATTGTCCTCTGCACAGGAATGACGAAGTAAGAGACAATCACATTCAATTTTGTGACAATATACAGTAACTTGGACACGTTGTTTATCTGACAGTTCAAACTTTACCTGGCCTTGTCTTCGAGTTCGCAGTTTCTCACGCTTGACCACCACAACCCTGCCATTACTGATCTTGAAGTCATAACCTCTTTGTCTGTAGTAGTGCTCACAGATGGGTAGTGTGAAATGGGGGTATGGGGTCGGAGACGGCTTCACTGTTGGGGGTTCAGTTGCTTTATAAGGTCGTGGGAAGGGTTTTGGTGTAGAGGAGCAGAGAGGAAGCTTGGTTGGTCGTACAGTTATCTGTTCCGGGGGATAGACCAAAGTAGGGGCTTGTATAAATGGAGAAATTGCCAACTGTAGAAGTGGAAATGGAAATGACCCTAAGTCATGAGGGTTTCTTCATTCTTATGAATGATTAAGAATATAATTTAGTACAAAAATTACATCCCAGTCTCTCACCAGAGGTGCTGCATGTTCAGCCTCATAGATATAGAAATCAAGAGGGGCCAGGAAATATCCACGGGCCGGCTCACTACATTTGGGGCCTACCATGTTAGGCCTGCATTCACACTGGCCATCCACTGGGGAACATCTGTGTGAATATGCACATACAGACTTGTAAACAATTAATCCGTAAACAAATAATTGTAAACGATTAATCTGTAGTATCATACTCGGTTCTCAATGCCCCTCCAATGTCACAGTCACAGGGTAAGCAGCCATAGACTGTGTTTCCCAGACCCCAGTAACCTGGCTGGAAAATTGAACAACAAAGCGGAATATTAACATTTCAAAGCATTAATGACTATTTAAGTTTATATCCTTGTGGTCTAATGGAGAGGTTCAGCTCACCAGACACTGGTCGCACTGTGGGCCGAAAGCAAATGGCTCACAGATGCATGTTCCAGTAGTTTGATCACAAGGGTTGCCAGTACGTATAGTTCCCATGAAATTACACCTACACACTGGACATGAATAAATGAATGAATAAGGATCAGATAAAAAGTTTTAAGCAGATGCACACCTTCTGCAAGTAGGTAAATGCAAAATGCCTTAGCTATACAAACTCATTTTAAGACATTATTGAGTAAGAAATGTGGCAGCTGGCTCCCATTCTGTGGGTGAAAGAGCACTTACACTGACAGCCACTAGGGTCGTCCCTGCTGAACCCATAGAACCCAGACTTGCAGCGGTCACAGCGCTCTCCTTCAACATTCTGTTTACACACACACTGGCCAGTCACTGGATCACACAGACCACGGTCCACTGAGCCATCAGGATTACATTCACAAGCTGGATAGGAAACATCAGAAAGATCAGGCCTTTCCTAATGGAGTATGCTGTACTCCAACTTCTTGTCCCGGCCCTAGTCATTTCTAGTCTGGACTACTGAAATGCTCTTTCTGGCTGTACTTCATCATGCAATCAAGCCTCTACAAATGATTAAGAATGCAGCAGATTTATTAGACTTCAATGAACCCAAAAGAGGCCACCTCACACCTTTTTATCTCTGCACTGCCTACCAGTTGTGGCTCACATCAATTTCATGATTTAATGCTTGTTACAGATCAGCCATGGGATCCATACCCTCTTACTTCCACTTGCTCTTACAAGTCTACATCCCTTCCAGAAAGTTAAAGTCAGTAAGTAAGCGAAGCCTTGTGGTACCAACACAGAGAGACACAAAATCACTTTCTGGTGGAATGATCTTCCCACCCTCATCCGGAATGCTAAACCCATGACAATATTCACAAGACTTTAAATGAAATGAAAAGTCATCTATTGTGGGAGGACTTAAATGCATCTTGAAAAGTAACTTAGTTTGTTTTTTGCCTCTTTTGATGAATCGCTTCTTGGATTGCTCATTTGTGAGTCACTTTGGATAAAAGCATCTGCTAAATGAATAATTGTAATCATCTAAGTAGCCTTTCCACTAGAATGTGCTGATTATTTTAGAGGACAACAAAGAAAAACATACAATAAAATAATTTATTTTTGCATCTAAAAGATTTTATTGTTCACCAGGTCACTCACGTATACAGGCATTGGGGTCGTGCACTGAGCGTTGAGGGTCCTGGTAGTAATATGGCCCACACAGATCACACTGGGGTCCAGCACGGTTGTTCCTGCAGTCATCACACACACCACCACTAACCCCACCAGTGGCCAGATAGCGTGCTAAGTCAAAGTGACACTTCTCTGAATGACCATGGCAGTAACACCCTGAAACATTGAAGGTAAAGTTACACATGGCTTTTCATTGTTACTCCCAGTGTTTTAATGAGTTCCTCCAGCTTTAAATTGTTTTTTTTTTGTGTTTTAAACTATCAATAGTCAAAGTGGCTAAGTGCCACTTACTTCTGCAAACATCCGAGTCTGTTTTTCCACCTGGCCTCCAGGGGGCGTCATGGTAGAAGTCTTGACAGCGCTCACAGTTGAACCCTGCAGTGTTGTGTTGGCAAACACATTTAGCATGTACCTTGAGCAAAGACAGAAAAAAGCAAATATCAAAAGATTGTAAAACAAAACATATGTAATTCATTTAAACTAAGCTAGTAATTTAAGAATAAAAACAGGTACCTATAAAAGCAGAGCAAAGGCTTTCTACTACATTAAAGCATGACAGGTAGTAATTTTTGTTAACTGCCCTATAAAGAATAAATACATTTATGCATATTTTTCAGAAATGGTGTAAAGAGAAAAGAATGTGACTATACTTCAAAGTCCTTCCTCAAAAAATGTGGAAGAAATGTTGATGGGAAATTAACGTACTTGAGACTTTTCTTGACTTTAATAATCTGAGCACACTATGAGACATTAAAATCTCTTCTGAAAAAGTAAAGAAGATACTTAGGAGACTATCTGAGCTCAGGAGAAATTTAATGTATCTGTTAATCTCCAATTAATCTCAATGCTGTCTAAACATTTCAGATATTAAGGAGGTCTCAAATGTGCTTTTCCTTTTTAGCAGGAGTGTGCTCACCATGCCAGGCTCAATAAAGGTATCTCCATGTGAGCCATCCACGGGAATGCACTGACTGGCGTGGCCATTGCAGAAGCAGCTCCCCCGAACCACCATTTCATAGAGGGCATAATAGTACTTATCCTGTGGGTTCCTCTTCCGTCGCGTCAGGAACGTGTCGCCCAGGGTGATCAAGCGGGTAAAGTTTACTCGCAGGTTTGTCAGGGTGATCAGCTCTAGGGACCATAAGAAGTATTGCTTATGCTGTTTAAGACTTTAATGATACCATATCTTGTTATCGATATTATACATTTTAAATTATCAGTATTGGCTGTAACATGAATATTGTCTTATTGATATCGGCCAAAATGTAAATATCAGTGTATTAGTTATGATTTGGGTCCTGAAAAAGAAAAGCAGGTGCGAACCAGTGGAACAAACTGTGTTATGACAGGTTTGAATAGTGTATATTTTCTTTACAGTCAAGTCTTCAAAGTGCCTAGCTCACAATGAGCTCATCATTAAGATATTAAGGCCTTTTGCTTGTTGGACATGTCTTTAGGCATCATCCTGCCTTGACATTTTTATTACTGTCATATTTCTAAAAGAACCAAAACATCTTCAAACAAAACATGAACCTTGTATAGTAGGGTCATAAGGATCATGGATGTCAAAACTGGGATCCAAGGCTTTCAACACCACCTGTATGAAAAGCAAAGTTAGACTGAACCTGAAATGTATGTTAACAAGTAAACTGAACAGATTGGATTAATTCAGGATTACTCTGTGACTATACCTCTCCATCGGTGGACGGCTCTGCCCCAGAGTAGCGACTATCACAGA
Source organism: Carassius carassius (assembly GCF_963082965.1). Lineage (NCBI taxonomy): Eukaryota > Metazoa > Chordata > Actinopteri > Cypriniformes > Cyprinidae > Carassius > Carassius carassius. The sequence continues at coordinate 16,703,866 of NC_081797.1, read as the reverse complement.
TAAGGTCATCAATACTGTCTGCTGGCCCCTCAGAGACACTGGGGAAAGAGTTAGCACAGTCCTCCGCAAAGTAACGGAAAACCTTCCAGGTTCTCCCGAAGTCTTTAGACCTCTCAACCAACATGGCAGCAGGCCGAAAACTCTGTTTGAGAACATTTGTTATAAAAAAAATAAAAATAAATTCAAGTTTTTAAATAAGATACATGGAAAGCATTGAACGTACCTTGAACGTCAATATCAGATGACTAAACTGAAACATTGATTCCAGATCCAACTGAATGCTGACCTCATGGACACCTGGAATTTTTAATTGAAGCAAAGTTAAGTCTATATACCAGCAAGATTGTACTTAAATTAAGTTCATGCAAAGAAGAAAGTTTAAGGAACGCACCGTTCTCAGACTGCCACCAGCTCATCTTGCGTTCAGGTTGGAACGTGGTGATGATGTTTTCTATGCGGTGGCTGTTGGGATTGTGGTGGAGATTGTAGGGGCTCCTGGAGTCACAGATGAAGCACTTGTGCTCATTCTGAGTTTGTAGATAAAGGACAACAAAGTCTTTTAAATGGCAATAATATTAGTGAGATGAACAGAATGAAATTAGTTTTTCTGCTCCACTAACAGTTATGGCTGGTCAACCCTATCAGTCAGATTCATGGAAGATTTATCATCGTGTTGCTGGTTAGGCTCTGCCTATGCTGTGCACGTTCATATATTTTGGTGGAGGCGTGGCTTTGGAGAGTGATTTGCAGGAAGGGTGGGATCTTATGCTTTCAAAGCTGGCTTACTATTGCTAACCTCTCTTCAAAATCACCTACTCTACCTTTAGCTGTGTACCACCTTGCAGTGCATTGTTTGAGAAATTAACTAGCTGTTCTTGGTTGTTTCCAGTAACTTTCTTGCATATCTGTATTTCGATCCATGTTGGTTCAACAATATAGAGTAAATGGTTGTTAATGATGTCAAGTAGGTGTTGGAATATTAAAACTTTAGCTAATAAGCATTTTGAGATTAAATCAATGCCATATTATAACTACAAATAACAAGCAGGACTACTTTTGTTTTGTTCTCTGTTGTTTTGCTTTATTACCAGATTTTTTATTTAATCACAGGTTTCCCGGGTACCAGGGTGGTTTCATTTTCTTGGCAAACTAAAATAGTTCAATTTTTTTGTTGGAACTATAGTTTTGTGAAATGCAGAATGTTGGTAATGATGGAACTTGCAACCATAGTTGCTTAACAATGCTTTAGGAAAATTAACCGGGATTCAGAAAACAATGATGTGTTCAAAGATTGTAAGGAGAGTAAGGATGGATGGCAAGATTTTAATTGAATATGGACTCATGTTTCAGTCTGTTCTTCACACAAAACCAGTGAATGCTTTCAGAATACTTGGAATATAGTGCTTATGGACTACTTATTTTGGAGCTTGACAGCCACATGCATCATTCACTTTTATTATGCTGAAAAGACCCACCAAGATGTTCTTTCTAAAAAATCACCTTTTGTGTTCCATGGAAGAATAAACTTCAATGGGTTTAGAACAACATGAGAAAATGAACAAATAAAGACAAGATTTTCTGAATGAATTATTCTTTTTAAAACTTCATACAGTAGGGAGTCTGTCACAGAAGCTCCTGCAGTAATGTATTATTCTATGTAATTAGTGTCTCCAGGCAAAAATTCACTAGAATTTCGTGAATATAGTAGGGACAATGAGGGGGGATATGCAGGGGTACGTCTTTGTTGCGGGCGTGTATGAACAAGAGCTGTCCATCATATCAATAATCTCATTTTAACACCAACCCGAAATGCATTCAGTGTTTTTACAGCTTCCTTTTATTTATACCACTTGTTATTGGAAACACCATTGCGCTGGGCTCTTCAGGCCAAGAAAAGTAGTGTAAATATACAAAATGATTGCTGAATGACACACCCACATACCAGCTTTATCACCTGTATAGACAGGGCCGGGGGTTTGAGGTGGGAGGAAAGGGGAATATGGAAACAGCCATAAATTAGTCTTGTGGCAGAGAAGAGGTAATGACCTATATGACAGCCCAGGGAGGCACATCACAACTTGTCTTTAGTAGGTATTACCCAAAGGGTCAGCTAGAGTGCTGTCAATCCACACTGAAAAAAGGGGGAAAACCATGCCGTGTTTTTTTAATCTCAGTGTGGTTGTTGAAAAGACACCACTTTAGGATGGAACTGTATTCTCGGTAGTTTGGATTGGGAAGAAGTTATGCAAATATGTCTGAGAAAACTGTACTCAGAGACCTGAGGGAAAGGTATATGCTTGAGGATTCAAGGATTTGGGAATTTACAACCCTGAATTTCAAAGTGAAGTGAAGCCTTTCCCTGCAAACCCAACAAGCAATGCTCTACCGTTTCTGGTTTAATACTCTAAAGACATACATCTTTTAAACCACATCACTGACATTGAGACCTCTTGAAGTGTTGCACTTTTGACAACTGACCTCTAGGTATCCCAGGATGCAATAGTTTTGTGGTCTGTAGAGTCCACAGGTTGAAGAAGCCTTGAGCTGGGCAGCGCGGCCCACCATGAGGTCACCGAGGTTAGGATAACATGAATTCCCCACACATTCGTCCTGGAGGCGGACTGGAGCAGCTATCACTGAAAATCACAAAAGTTCAGTTATACCAGGTTTTACATTAGCTAAACTTCAAGTAATAAAGTTAGCTGCATAATGATGACTCAACCTGTACTAAAAAATGTTCTCCAATCAAATGCTTTCTAGACAGAGAATGCCCCTCCCATCAGGTAACCTGCTATTGGCTAGCAACAGCAAGCAGGAAATCATGAAACTAAAGCCTATTGGCTGTTTAATAAAAGGAGGAGCTTTGCAATATGCCACATGCAAACGTCCTGTCTTGTACATTCAACATACTTTGTAAACGCCAAAAAATATATGACAATGTGTTTTCAGTGGACTTTTAAAAATGTTTTTTCTTGAGACAAAATGACAATTTATAGTTGCATTTTTTTAAAAACAATTTTCAGTAATTGAGATCTGGCAGCAACAGCACATTTTTTCACTTAGACAAACAACTCGTGGACAGATTTCTTTTTTTTTTTTTTTTTTTTTTTGTGCATTAAATCTCGCATGCCAACAAATCAAAGCACAAAAATAACGATTCTTAGGAGTTCAGAATTTGCCTTATGATAACCCTCAAATAACAAGGGAACTTCTACTAATTTTAATATCTGGCCAGTCCCCAAACGTATTCTCTCAAATGGCCTGAATATGCAGATCATTCACAGCATATATGGAATGAACTCTTTCAATTTCAGAAAATTTTTGAGTTAGAATAGTTAGCAAGAGGGTGATTATAGACACAACTAGGCTAGATGTTCTTCCTCTTAGTAAAATGTCCCAGAAAACCTCCCATGTATCTACTTGTTAGCAACCACTTTTTTAAAGACAAGTAAAAGCTTGAAAATTAAATGATTTCAACCATTTAACCAAAAACCAATAAATAAAAAAATGTAATCGTTTCTGGGTTTTGACCTACAAAGTAAGTCATTCCTGCACTCTATAATTACAAAAATAATAAAAAGAGAAAATAATAGAAATGAGGCTGCAATTTGCAGCTTTAAAGTAACTATTGCCTGGTTTACTTCACTAATTTTCAAGAATAAAAAGATGATACTTAACAAAAAATGTAAAATCAAAACAAGTATGAGCCAGAACAATTGCTAAACGACATGATTTGTTGAAACTGGCTTTGTGATGAAAATTAAAGAGAAATATACAATGAAAGACAACTTGTGCATGTTAGAGGATTCAAGTGTCAACAAGTGGGGAAAAATTCAATCCAAGGGTGGCAAGTGATCACATGTTTCCCGTGATTGGGCTCATAGGGTAATTTCACTGTCAGCTTGCAGCAATGTCAAAGACTGGTGCAGACTTACAGAGAAGCAGGAACGCCGATGTCTTTAGTCGGATCAGCATTGCTGGACCTATAGGACAAACGGGTGTGTGAGGAGAGAGAAAGGATTAATTAATTAATTCATGGAGGAGGAATGTGATACAAAATCAATGTGAGAAATATTTCTCAATAAATGCAGCCCTTGCCATAAGGTTAACTACCGGTTTAATTAAAGCAAATTCTAAAAACATTTTTCTCATTGAGTAATCTGCAATCAGCATGTCAAGTACAAGCAATCAAGCAATAATTAGGATTTTAGAAGTGACTGAGGGACTTTATCAACACTTTACCTGCACTGTTAATCAGAATTTATCTGAATTTGGATTTATCATTTAGCAGGATATGAAAAGTTTTTAGATAGATAGATCTTAACTTCAGTAGTGTACGATGAGCCTGTAATTTGATCAGTTTCAGTATGTCTATGACACAAAGACGAAGAGTCTTTTTTTACAGACCATAGATCATTCACCACAATGCACTAGTCCAGTTTCATTCAAGAAAAGCCACAATGTATATACGTGACAACAGCCCTGGGAGTACAGGTGGGCTTTTTGTTTAAGTCTCACTTGTAATGAAACAGGGAATTTAAAACATGCAAGAACAAGACAGTCATTATAGTATTAGATTCGCTTTTAAGCAATGCAACAGCAGAACAAAACTGGAATTGCCAAAATGTAATTGTCATGCAACTAAGGCCTGCCATCATAGCTGTTGGTACTTCAGTAATACCAACCCAACTGATAATATTACTTGATCGATCTGGATTTAGTTGGTTTTATGTTTTAGAAACTAATATGTTATTTTATTTGTAATATAGTAATTTTATTTTTTTAAATGACAAATTGTAAAAATCTACTCTCTACTCACTTCTCTCTCAACAAAATTTTCTCAAAATCAACAAAATTGCTAAAATGTAATTTAATATTACTTATTTTATCTGGATAGGACAGTTTATCTTTTATATATGATAGTAATGGTAATATTTTATAAACATTTTGCACAATTTTTGCTGATCTTTATGAAGTGTGTGTGTGTGTATACAGTACAGACCAAAAGTTTGGAAACATTACTATTTTTAATGTTTTTGAAAGAAGTTTCTTCTGCTCATCAAGCCTGCATTTATTTGATCAAAAATACAGAAAAAAAATGTAATATTGTGATATATTATTACAATTTAAAATAATTGTTTTTAAATTTATTATACTTTAAATTATCATTTATTTCTGTGATGCAAAGCTGAATTTTTAGGATCATTATCACATGATCCTTTAGAAATCATTCTAATATGATGATTCATTATCAAAGTTGGAAACAGTTCTGCTGCTTAATATTTTTTCAGAACATGTGATACTTTTTTTTTTAATAAAAAGTGAAAAAAAAGAAGCTATGTTTTTAAAATATAAATATTTTGTAATAACAATATACACTACTGGACAGTAATTTGGGGTCAGTAATTTTTTTTTCTTTCTTTTTTTTATAAAATCAATACTTTTATTCAGCAAGGATGTGTTAAATTGATAAAAAGTGATAGTAAAGAAAATATATTATTAGAACATATTATTAGAATTTTTTTTTTTTTTTTTAATAAATGCAGTTCTTTTTAACCTTTTATTCATCAAATATATTAGACAGCAGGACAGTTTCCAACACTCATAATAAATCAGAATATTAGAATGATTTCTAAATGATCATGTGATAGACTGGATGTTACATGTGACACTGAAGGCTGGAGTAATGATGCTGAAAATTCAGCTTTGCATCACAGAAATAAATTATTTTTTTTTAAGTATATTCAAACAGAAAACTATTATTTTAAGTTGTAATAATATTTCACAATATTACTGTTATTTCTGTATTTTTGATCAAATAAATGCAAGCTTGATGAGCAGAAGAAACTTCTTTTTTTTAAAAAACATTAAAAATAATAATGTTTCCAAACTTTTGGTCCGTACTGTATATATATATTTGAATATTACAATTTGGCATTTTTAACAGAAAAAAAAAATTTAAAATATTGAAAATACAATACAATATTAGTTTATAAAACAAAACCAACTAAATGTATAGATACATTAATGCAATATTATATTCAATATAAATTAAAAAATAAAATACAAATAAAAGTTTACTGAAACATTAACAACTACATAAGAAATACAACAACATAGCTGTTTTAAAAATACAGTAAATTATTATTATTTTTTATTTTTTTAACAAAAACCTGCTCATTAACAGTTCTTATTACAGTTAAACATTTGCGCATTAACAAATCTTATGGTTGAGGTTATGTAAAAAAATAAATATGGAAAATGCTGAATTTATCAGATTATTTTAACCACAAATGTTTTATTTTGCACAAAGTACTGACATAGATCCCACAACTGTATATTAACCAACATTCTAACCAATAAATCATTACATCAGCTGCGACAGAATATTTTCCACACATACCTTTGCAGATGAAGACAAATAGCATGTGGTTGGACTAGACTTGACTGAACAGCTTCGGCTTCTACCAAAAATGATTCATCATAGTCCAATACTCTAAAGAGAACAATAGAGCATCGACTTACAATTTGCATGCCACTGTATAGCTCTTAATACCGCAGCACATCTGGTTACACAGAAACGACCTAACACTTACACACCATCACTTCCACGCGACGGGATGCAGAGATTGAAGGTGATTAGACGGCATCTTCTGCTGATGATCTCAGTGTGTTGTGGTCCCGGGCTTGTGAGCGCGTACCTGTAGCTGCCAGCAATGGACTGTGCAGTAATAACTCTGAAAGCTGAAGCTTGTAAAGACACACCTGAGCTCCCGAGTGTGGGAGAGAAGGAAGAAAAGCCCCAAGGCTGTGTGAGGGGAAAAGGATTATGTTGCATTGAGAGCTGATTTATGCTTGTCATGAATGATGGCTGGATTCATTACGGGACACGCTCTTGTCACCACGGTCAGTGACACCAGAGTATAGAAATGTGTTTGACAAGTTTACGCACTGGGATTAAATGCTTCATACTACAGCTTCAGAAGGTGTGTCTACTAAGAATGCATTTCTTTAGAAGAATGAAATGAATGTTTTGGGATATGTAGAGTGTGATACAGGCTAGTGAGAGCTTTATGCAGGAATTAATATTGTAGGACATCTCCCAAGAATCATTAGAAAAAGTGCATTGAGAACAAATTGTAAGAAGCAAATTCTGCACTTGCAAAATGCTCAGGGGAGTCATTGCGCCTACTTTTTTAGTTGTTGTACTAAAAGCACCAAATAATAAAAATAAACTATTTTAGGACTGTTTTGGGCGCCCACTTGATATCGGCTATAAAAATCTGGGTCCTGAAGCAAAAATCTATGTCAGACCTAATGTTTAGTTGTTGTACTAAAAGCACCAAATATAAAAAAAATAATGTAAGATTTGTTAGTCAAGTAGAGATGTGCAGATGTAATTTAGCTTTAACAGTTTAATCAGACGCTGGTCAAATTAAGGCTGTTTTGTTTCTGCGTAAATTTGCGTAGATTTTTTTGTCTACCCATTCACAGCAGAGGATCCACTGGTGAGCAAGTGAAGCAAAAAACCTCTCTAAATCTATTCTGATGAACTTACCTACATCTTGGATGGACGGAGGCTGAGTAAATACTCAGTAAATTCTCATTTTTGGCAACATTTGATGCTTTCATGCCTTGAAAGTGAAACTTAATATATTACATTTTAACAAATAAGCCCCTCTATGTTTTATTGTGATTTTAAAGACCCCTGTATAGGAAGAGAAGCGTTTTCTCTTAGTTTTAACGAGGGTTTAAAGGTCTAACGGTCAGCCCAGGGCAAGAGAAAATGACTTGCAGGTGTTTTTTTCCAAACTTTACATTTCCAGTCATATTATTAGCAAACACAAACTCATATGAAAAGCACTTGATGCAAATGTTTTTGATGCAATTCGGTCGTTGGCCTTCATCCCATGCAAACATACATCAATTTAAACATCTCTATTAAAATCCATACTCCCTTCTTTAAGGCTAAAACTAGCTTTAAGCCACATTTTGGACAGGAGTCCCTCAGATATCACCTTCTTTATTGCTACAAATGATTGCCTGAATGAAATTAACGCCAGTGGCTGTGGCACAGACACTGATAAACACGGCGCATCTGGCCTACAAATCACAGAAATACACTTTTCAACTTTTCAAAGGCAGATTTTATGATCTCAGTGTCAACAGCTGTGGTTAGAAACCGCATACCAACCAAGCCAACACTTGGTTGTCATTCCCTCGAGGCTGTTTTTAGCATCTGTAGACATTTACAGATCCAGACGAAATGCAAATGTATCAGTCAAAATCTTTGCAGCAAATCTTCACCGAGCCTGACATGTCTGGAATGTGAGTCGGGGTATGGTGCAAGTTTATCAATGCCATTCATTTAAGGTAATGTTGACCGGCACCTTATATTGTGGAAATGAAAATCATCACACGTGATTAATAAGATGATATATCCGACTTGCTTTGAGTTCATCAGACTTTAAACCGCTGCTTTGTTGTTGTGTGCTGTCTTGCAGTTAGTCAGTTATTTGGCGATGCTGTTTGGTTAAAAGCTTTTAGACATTTTATGCAACGTGATTCTCTCATCTTTTTTAATGCAGAGGCACTTCCGATTAGCAGCTCTCTATCATAGCGATTCAAAACCAAAGTATGAAGACGAGTCTCATCTTGTGTTGAAGAAAAATACAGTCTCTGACTCAAATATTTGATCACTCATTCGATTCTGTGCTCAATATTGTAAACAGATATATATTGTTCTTAGTTAACAACCTTTGGTCTGTGGTTAAAATAATTCTATAATGTTCATCATAGCACGTATTAAAATGTACATTCAATTTAAAACTGTTTTGTTTGATATAATAAACATATAACTCCTCTGTAAAATGAATCTGAGATTATTTATTTCTTACATTTCCTGCTTGCTTTATCATATAAAAATACTATATAATATTTATCATATTATTAAAATTGACTACATTTTAAAATGCTGCATTTGGTATAAAACAAAACGAAATGAAAAAATATATATTTATTTGTTATTTTTTTCAGTCTGCTTTATACGATTGTAATAATACAAAATATTTATTAAGCGAAATTATTCAAAACGTATTTATTTATCACACATTTACTGTCTACTTTATATAATTAAATATGTATTCTAATATTTATCATACTATTAAAATGTATTAAATTAAAAATTAAAGGTTATATTTGATACAATATAAAATATTTCTTAGTACAATTTTTTTTAAATATTTAAAATCACAATAAAAAATATTTATATGATTAAAATAATGTTATATAATATTTAGTCATATTACTAATCAAAATGTATTACATTTTAAAATGTTTAATATAATACACAAGATAACTTCCTAATAGAATTTTAAAATATAGATTTGTTTCTGTCTGCTTTATATGATTAAAAATATTATATTTATAATATAATTAAAATGTATTACATTTAAAATTGAAATTTTATACATTTCGAGGCTAGCTGTCAGACTTTCCACTTTTCAAGTGCATTTATATTTATTTTTAAAATCCAATTCTACTAAATTAAATTTAAACAGTAAAACACAAGTGCAGAAATGTAAAACGCTAATATACAAATATTTTGTATTTCTGTATAAACATATAACATTTAAAATATGTCACAATAAAATCACAGCTATGTGGCCCCAAACTAATATTTATGACAAAGAGGCTAGTCCTAGGAACACAGTTGTTGTTGTTGTTGTTTTCCATTCAGTTATTATGTGAATGTTTTCCTTCATAGAAGTTCAAATATTTAGTGTAAGAACACACTAGAAAAGCACAGCTGTGATTATGAGATGATCAGCCTCATTCAGCGCATTGACAAATGAGACACATGTTATCGTCAACATCAGACTCGTGCTCTGCTCGTGTGAGACGCATCACCCATCACAGCGGTACTTTGTGACAGCTTTTTGGTATCAAAAGAAGTAAACACACAACTTATCAATTGAAGATAGACAAAAATAAATAAAAACACAAACATTTCATTGATTGCCCTGATAGTTTGATCAAGGAGTCCAACCAGACAGCACACTTTCTGGCTGGAAAAGACCATTGGCATTCGTGCACAAGTGAGATTCAGGGCCAGTGAACCACTAAATTACTCACCGTGTCTTTAATTACTGGAATGCTCATAATTAAGCTCAGGAGTTAAAAAACTAATTAAGAGACAACTAACAGAAACTGAAGGGTAGGCTTGTTATTGACATTTTTATTGCACTACTAGCACACAGAATTAAGAAACTGCTTTCAATTTTATCATCAGTGCAAATAAGATGATCTTCAATAAGTTGCGTAAATGTGAAAAAAATAATGTTTTTGATTAATAAATTGTACTTTAATTGAATTAACATGACCTTGAGTCCAATATCAGTATGTAAAAACATGCCATTTACATTTAAAAAAAAATATATATATATATTTTAGTTCAAACAATTAATCGTGATTAATCGCATTCAAAATAAAACTTTTTGTTTACATAACATATGTGTGTGTACTGTGTATATATATAAATACACACACACAAATATTTTGAAAATATATGTATCTACATGAATATATTTATATTTAGATCATTTATAATATATACACACACACACACATATATATATACACATATATATATATACACATATATATATATATATATATATATAAACAAAAATTTTCTTAAATATCTACATGCATGTGTGTAAATTTATTTTTATATACATAAATATACGCAGTAAACACATATATTATGTAAACAAAAACTTGATGCGATTTATCGCGATTAATCGTTCGACAGCCCTATATTTAAATTTGCACTAATTATTTAAATCAATTAATAAATTAACTTGAAGTATATGAAATATAGATCAATATCTACAATTTGTATTTTAATTAATTATTAATATAATAAGTATTATTAATAATAAAACATTAATTTCCAACAATAATGTATACTTTAATTATTAATTATAAAAATATTATTTACTTTTAAACTAATATTTAAGTTTAATTAATCCATAATTAATTGCAATAATGTAATGCTTTGAAAATGATAATTTACACTATTAATCTCTTCAGTATTGCTGTATAAAAGCACACTGAAGATGAATTAGTCTCACAGTTGTAGATACAGTATATATATAATTGGTTAGCAGCAGTGTGTAGCCTCTCTGCTGTTGTCATAGAGATGCTCCTCAAGAAAAGCCAGAGTTTTCTGCCAGGACTCCTCTTGAGCTCGACTGTGAGGAACCGTCTCTCCACCCCAAAGCACCACCACTACAATACAAAGCAATGTCATCTCAACCTCCTGAAATACAACGCATATGCCAAAAACAGCACATTCATCTATCCATCTGTGTATATGACATCTCACTTCCCGATCATAATGAGATAACAGATGACCCATAGACTAGCCCTTATGTTATATTCCTGGTCAATATGACCCACAGCACATATTTGAGTTGCTGGAAATACTGGTTAAACTCTTTTTAAAAAGAAATTACTTCTTTTTTAGGGTCATGAACATGCCTGCAAAGTTTTGACTCAAATTTCATAGTTTAAGGCAGGAGCAAAGACCTAAAAAATGAATGAATGATATACTTCCCTCTAAAAGTATTTACATTTATGCATTTGGCAGAATTTTTTTTCATGTTTGTGCATTTTGCTGGGAATTGAACGCATGATCTTGGTGTTACTCTACACTTTGATCTTCAGGAAAGCACAAAATCATATATATATATATATATCGAAATATCAAAATTGTACATTAAAAAAGACGTTGTTTATACTATTATAATTCTTTTAGCAAGTACTATTATTTATATAATATTTATCATATTAATTATTAAAAGATATCAAATTCAAAGAATTTATATTTTTTACAATACAAAATATAACTTCTTTAAATTTATGAAAATTAAACAACTAATAGAATTTTTTAAATCATAATTTTATCATATTCATCATTTAAATGTATTAAATTAATTTAAAATGCTATATTTGATATGATAAAGCAAACCAAATATACCAAAATGTATTTATTTATTGACTTACTAGTTGTATTTACACTGTTATGAGACTTGTGCTATTTGTCACTCTCTAGTGAATTTCTCTGGGTGTATTTATTTTTCAAATCCAATTTCTGTATAAACTTAAAATCTGGACTACATGAGCTACTGAATTAAATCAAATATTGAAACTCTGTATAAATGTGAAACATTTAAAAGTTGGCAATCAGTTGCAATAAAAACCTACTGTTCACATTTTTGCGAAAAATAAATGTTTAAGGAACGTTGTTTTATCAGTCTTTTCAACAACTATTTTTCAAGATTTATAACTCTATTCAACAACTGTTTATATAACTATGACTGTATTTGTCTGAAAGAGCTTGCATAAAAAAAATCATTTACAACCAGGATGGTTTGAGGGTGAGCAAATCTTAAAAATTCATGCTTTCTTATATTTAGTCTTAAGTATACATTTTTCGAATTTAGTTTTATACATGACTAAAATTGAGATTTATAAAAATAATCTGAAAGCTGAAAACTGAAAAGCTTTCCTTTGATGTATGGTTTATTCAGATCGGACAGTATATGGGCGAGATACAAATATTCGAAAATCTGGAATCTGAGGGTGCAAAAAAAAAATCTAAATACTAAAAAAAATTACCTTTACATTTTTCCAAATGAAAAATTTAGCAATGTATATTATTAATCAAAAGTTAAGTTTAACGGTAAGAAATTTACAAAATATCTTCATGGAACATGATCTTTACTTAATATCCTAATGATTTTTGGCATAAAAGAAAAAGAATATAATTTTGACCCATACAGTGTTTTTTTGGCTATTGCTGCAAATATACCCCAGCGACTTAAGACTGGTTTTGTGCTCCAGGGTCACAAATATATAGGTGCATCTAAAAAAATTGGCATATCATGAAAAAGTTAATTATTTTTTAACTTATTTCAAAAAGTGAAACTTTCATATTCTAGATCCATTTCATGTAAAGTAAAACATTTCAAATGTTTTTTGCTTTACTTTTGATTAGAGCTTACAGCAAAAATCCAGTATCTATATTTGAGTCTCATTAAATGACCATCCCTACATTATAAATTCTGGATATCTCTTGTTCTTTGAAACCACAATAAGTCACAGAAGAGTCACAGAAGGTCATTACTGAAAGGACTGGCTGTTCACAGAGTGCTGTATCAAAGCATATTAAATGCAATGTTGACTGAAAGGAAGGAATTGGGTAGGAAAAGGTGCACAAGCAACAGGGATGACTGCAAGCTTGAGAATACTGTCAAGCAAAGCTGATTCAAACACTTGGGAGAGATTCACAAGGAGTGAACTGAAGCTGGAGTCAGTGCATCAAGAGTCACCACATTCAGACATCTTTAGGAAAAGAGCTACCAAGCCACCTCTGAAACAGAAACAACGTCAGAAGCATTTCACCTGGGCTAAGAAGAAAAAGAACTGGACTGTTGCTCAGTGCTCCAAAGTCCTCTTTTCAGATAAAAGGCAAATTTAGCATTTCATTTGGAAATCAAGGTCTGGAGTCTGGAGGAAGACTGGGGAGGCACAGAATCCAAGCTGCTTCAAGTCAAGTGTAAGTTTCCCAAGTCAGTGATGATTGTACCCCTAATTTTAACATAACACAAGGGCTAACAACTGGCTTGATTCTACATGCATTAGACTTTCACCTTTGGTCTTTGCCTCCAGTAGCTTGAAGTCACTGAATCGGATGTGAGGGCTATAGGGCGGCTCAATAAGGTGACCCGTTCCAGGATACGAGAGAACCGTTAGGAGGCGACTGTTCCCAGCCTTTTCCATCATCTCCTTCATCTGTCGAACAGGGAATGAGATTGGCTCAATCACTGGCCTTAGATGAAACCTTTTAATGTATTAAACGGATCGACTCACATCCGCTGCAGATTCTGAAGCCGGCCCGTTTTGATCATCCTCTCCAACAATTAATAAAACAGGACATTTGATCTCACCCATCTGGTCAAAACATGAATTGCAAGCATATGACTCTTCGTAGTACAAAACTGAATATTATATACCGATTACAAAGTAAATGCATCATTCTCATATACCTTAACTTTCTTGGAAGGGTCGTCTGGTACCGGCAGCAATAGATCCCGCCAAATTATTCTCATCTTTTCATCATAACGGATTTTGTCTACATTCCTTGGTGTTGACAGAATAACCGTCATTCTTAGTATGTAGTTTGTATAATGTAATCCATCTTAATAATGCCTGCTTTGTGAAAATGGTGTTTCTTACTGTTGTAGTGCTGCATAGACATCCGCCAAAGATCCTTTGTGTGGCATGATGTGACTCCCGCTCACACAAACCACACACCTGGGCTGCAAAGTTCCCATCAAAAAACAGAAAAATACATTGTATAACTGTATCTGCATCAAATCTCCACTGTATTGATGTAAATGAGAATTTATGAGTTTTTTACCTCTAAAATTTGTGAGTATGTGGTCAAACCCAGTGTTACAGACACACCAAATGACATCCCCATCACTGCCACTCTGTCTGGACGAACTTTGGGGTGTTTTTGTAGAAATTTAAACGCAGTCTGAAAAACAGATATATATCTGATGTGCTTTAAATACTTTCAAGGTATATATTAGGGTATATACCTTATTTTCCCTCTGCAATGTGAAAATCAAATTGTAAGAAATATAAACAAATACATTTTAAATGAATAGACGAATTAAAATTCAACATCCATTTAATTCATCTCCAATTTAATTAAATATTATTATTTAATTTACATATACCTGAATTATTTTAGAATCACGTCAGCGTTAACAAACATTAAATAATGTCAGATTAGTTAATGTATACACAAATTGGTAGTAGAAATTTCATTTCATTTTTATAAATATATTTTCATATACACAACTGGCCAAAAGTTTAGAATAAGATTTTTTTATGTTTTTAAAAAAAAAGTATTTTATGTTTGCCAAGGCTGCGTTTATTTGATTATCAATACAGTAAAACATTAATATTGTAAAATATTTTTTGCTGCTTAATATTTTTGTGAAATCTGTTGTTTGTTTTTGTTTTTTTTGCTTGCTTTTTAGGAACAAAAACTTTTGAAAGCTAGTGCATCACAATTTTATTACAAAATTATGAAGTAGCACAACTATTGATAATAATAATGTTTCTTGAGCAGCAAATCAGAATGATTTCAGATGGATCATGTGAAACTGAAGACTAGAGTACTGAAGCTTAAAATTCAGCTTTGCATCACATTAATAAATTACATTTTACTGAAAACATTTATTTTAAATTATAATCGAATTTTACTGATCATGCTCTATTTTTGATCAAAGTAATGCAGTCTTGGTAAGTATAAGAGATCTTAATTATTCCAAATTTCTGACAAGAATTACTTACCTATCAGTTAATCAGAATATTTAGGTATTTTTAGTTGTTGTGACGCACACATGTACCTCAAAGTAGGTGTTGTCCACGTGATGGAGTTTTCCCTCAGCTGTCAGGATCCCGATGTACTCCAGAGCCAGTGAGACATAGCCGTGGGATGCCATGAGCGCGGAG
This sequence comes from Carassius carassius, assembly GCF_963082965.1. Taxonomy (NCBI): domain Eukaryota; kingdom Metazoa; phylum Chordata; class Actinopteri; order Cypriniformes; family Cyprinidae; genus Carassius; species Carassius carassius. The sequence goes on along the minus strand of NC_081797.1, from coordinate 16,688,269 downwards.
CGATACTCAACACGACCTCCCTGCCCTCCACACAGGTCCAGCACAGCAGGAAAGGGGCCAGGACCTGCATTACAAAACCACACGCATATGAACAGAGAGTCCCTCAAGTCTCTGTAAAAGTAGACAGAATGTACAATGATTTACATTCATCTAAATGTACAAGGTCAAATAAACGCCTCTCCTGTGGCACAATAAAAATACATGTTTTGTGTTGATTCTGAATGTTTTGAATTGAATCCTTCACTTTTGTTCATTTTAATGCATCACTGTAAAATAAAAGTATTAATTTCCTTAACAAATGACAGTATAAATATATTTATATTATAATTGAATATATGTTAATACATGTTCTAAACTGGCATATTATGTTATTTATTATATTTCTGTTATTAGATTAAATATTTTTTTTTAATTATTGCAAATCCTATACTAATGATATATGGGCAAAGACTGCATCTAATTGCTAATCCATACCTGGAGGAATGAAGAGTGTCCCCTTTATCCCCCCCTCTGTCACTTCGACCCTCTGGACCTCAGGGGTCAAATACCAGCGCTCAGCTGTAGCTGATGTGAGGGGGGTGTGATACTTAAAGACCCTAGCAAGGTGTCCTTCATACACAGAAAACGTCACTTTAACGGGTGTCTGGACATTGATCTTCCGAAATCTGTCAATTCAAATTAGAATAATCTGTCAAATTCAGTGCATGACGGTAAAAGATTTTAAAAAATACTAGACTGTGTGCATAACAGATTTAATTAGGGATAGAATCACAATTTTATGAAGCATTGTAAAAACTCCTGGGTAATGTAGTTTTTCACCAGGGATTCCGCTGTTAAACAGGGCTATTTAAAACATAAGTTGAAAAGTTGCAAACTGAAATATTGAACAACAAAAGCATATTAAATGGATAATTCTCCCAAAAATGAAAATTCCTTCATTAATCACCCTCATATTGTTCCAAACCCGTAAGACCTTCATTCATATTCGGACGACAAATTAAGATTTAATTTTTTTATGAAATCCGAGAGCTTTTGACCCTGCATAGACAGCAAGGGTACTACCACGATCAAGACCCAGAAATATAGTAAGGACATCTTTAAAATGGTCCATGTGACATCAGTGGTTCAACTGTAAACAAGACACAGCGCCTGCGTGTTCAGTGTCAGCAGCATCAGTTGCATGCATCATTTGCATGTAGAAAATTACGCGCATGCATCATGATACGATCCAGAATTGCACCCTAAGGCCAGGGTGACGTGTCAGAGAGCTCTCGGATTTCATCAACAATCTTAATTTGTGTTCCGAAGATGAACGAAGGGTTTGGAATGACATGAGGGTGTGATTTATGATATAATTTTCATTTTGGGTAAACTAACCCTTTTACAATTTCCCTAAGAAGAAAATGAATGGTATTTTGGTCTATTGCACTATATTGACAATGGTCCTTTTATTCCCATTTAATAATTATTATTATTATAATATTAGCACTTTTATGATCAAATTTCAGTTTACAAAGAAAAATAACACGGCTCGGCTCGGTGTTCATCTTCAGTTCTCTCTTCACAGCAGTTCAGTCAGTGTACTGTTTGAGTAAATGAATTACTCCGGGATATTGGTTTGTTTGAACTCAGAGGGAGTGTCAGCCACATTAAAAAAGTTAACAGCTTAAGTCATTTGTGGATTAATGCGTATTAGAGATGTGAACCGTTTAAAATGATTCCGTTTGATTTGGTGAACTGAATGATTCGTTCGCGAACCGGATATCCAGACTGCTTTGTTTTGAACTCTCTCTCACCACAGACACGGAAGAGAAGACAATGCTGATTAATATCGTCGTTTTTGCTATTTTTGGACCAAAATGTATTTTCGATGCTTCAAAAATTCTAACTGACCCTCTGATGTCACATGGACTACTTTGATGATGTTTTTCTTACCTTTCTGGACATGGACAGTATACCGTACACACAGCTTCAATGGAGGGACTGAGAGCTCTCGGACTAAATCTAAAATATCTTAAACTCTGTTCTGAAGATGAACAGAGGTGTTACTGGTTTGGAACAACATGAGGGTGAGTTATTAATGACATAATTTTGCTATCTGGCTGAACTAACCCTTTAATTTAAGGTGAACTGCCCCTTTAAATTAGAAGTTCATGCACACAAAGCGGTTGTTTATCGCTCGCTGTATTAATTAACGTTTCTTACCGGCGACCTGGTTTACTTTCAGGAACAGGTCTCATACTCCACAGCAGACCCATGCCTTCAACTCCTTCAAATGTCCCGCCAAGACTTTTATCTCTGGAAACTGTGTATTACTAATTAAGTAAACCCCTTTAGAATCCAAACTGTGATTGTGTGAAGGTTTAAGATGAAGTAGTGTACCTTTAACAGTCCCTGAGGAGTCGCTGGTGTAGCGGCCGAGTGATTCCCAATCGTCTCCATCTTCAGAGCGAATCAGTGCATGGAGAGTGATCCTATAATCAGCAGGCAACTGCTTTACTTCTACCTCGGTTTTTTCATCAACCAAGCAGCTTGAAGGATGAACATAGAGTACAGGGCCGTGCTGTTCCATGTTATACCTCAAAAATGACCTCTGGAGAAAGTCTGAATGAATCCAAACTGTGGCAGAGGCTTTTATAAAAGGTTTAAGCTGGTTATTGTCCTATAAGGACCGAGGTTCACACAGACAGCTCCTTATTTGGACCTGAAGTCCATAGATAAACAAGCCCATAAAAACGTAACAGGTTATGAAACTGATGATAAAGTCTTCTGTAGATAGTGTGACCAAAGTGAAAGGATTTCCTGCCATAAAACTTTACTAATTTTAGGACACTGAAATGTACAAAATAATCAGGTCTGTAGAAAAATTGGGAATGCTGTAGTCTTCTAAAGAGGGAATTGTTGTTTGTTTACCTATTAATTATTTACTATCGTTTAAAGCAAATAAATAATGCAATCAAATCTTGATATTAATATCATTATGGTGGTTTTTGTTCTTAAAACAGCTGTTCTTTTTGTTATATAGTGATACACATTGTTGCAATTTGCGATTAGAAAAACACATTTTAATAGAAATAGCGTATAATCATAAAACTAGGATTAATATTCTGCTCATTCATAAAGGTTAATGCAAACCATCACCGCTTGTTTCAATATGAATATATTTAATATATACATTTTAATTTAAAAAATGTGTTTTTTTTATCAATATTTATTTTGCTGAGGTTGATTTATGCACTAATTTTCCAGTTGTGAAATGCTGTTGTTTCACTGGAAGATCAAGCTAGAGTATGACATTTTATTTCAAAATTAGGAGGTCGAAAATAAATAAACACAATGAAACATTTATGGATAAATCATTAACATGCATTTATAAAACCATTCCATTTCCATTTCATGCCAAGAGTCATTCTTTGCACACAACTACAGAGCACCAGACTTTATGATATTTATGGAAGATTTTAATTAATGACAAAAATAAACCATAACAATGATTGTCTGAACATCAAACTTTAGCTTTTAGCTATCAATATCTATGGAGCTGAACACATTTAATTAACACAGCAGAAGTGATATATTGTAACGTGTGCCCTAAACTAGACTTATTCTCCAAACAGCTGATAGCACCGCATTCAATGTACATGAATAAAAGACCAAACATAAGTTAGAAATAAACCACACTTTCAAATAGATAATTAAAATACTGAATATGTAGTGGTAACGTTTTACTTCAGAAAATGATTCATGGTGCGCCTCTGGCGAATATGAGCTCCAGGGCCGCTTGGATGTCTCCGCCGGTGGCCTGCAGGGCTCTCAGGATGAGCTCCTCGTCACGGATGCCCATGTCCCGCAGCTGCTGGAGCTGCGACTGCCACTGATTCTACACATTATCAAACAGAGTCACTCCAGAATCAGTAATGCCACTTTAACAAAGAAAAGTGATATTGTGGTCAGACTCCACTGCATATAAAAAACAACAGGATGCATATACCAAGGGTTCACACAAAACAAGGGGAGTCCTCCTTTAGTTACTATGCCGCCCGCAGTTGGATTCAGCTTCCAGAAGAGACCAGATTTGTTAAAGCACTAGTCACATTTAAATCTAGACTTAAAACTCATCTGTGTAGCTGTGCATTTATTGAATGAGCACTGTGCAATGTCCGAACTGATTGCACTATATTTTCAGTTTTTTTATTTTATGTAAAATCATTTTCTAACTGTTTTAAATTCATTTTAAATAAGTAATTTATTTAATAATTGTAAAAGTTTTAAAATTGCTTGTTTTATTCTTATTATTTTTCTTCTTTATTATTTTACTTTCTTTTATGTAAAGCACTTTGAATTACCATTGTGTACGAAATGTGCTATATAAATAAACTTGCCTTGCATGCAAATCAAGCTGTGCTAACAAGCAGAGGAAGAATGCATGCATTTTTCTCCGACATCTCTATTTGAAGGGCTGACCATGGACTCTATAAAGATGAATCTGGTGTAAAATGTCACTGGATGTCCGGTGGTTACTCACGTGTAAGCTGGAGATGCTGGACACCTGCAGGGCCTGCTGCAGTGCCTGGTTAAACAGGTCATTGGTTATAGGAGTACCTGCAGGGTTTGGGGACGTTCCTGAAGAGGGCCCCTGTCACAGATGTATTCGCTTTATAAATTAGTGTATGCAAATCTAAAACATTATAGACGCAGTAATGGTTACATTCCAGTTGATAACAATTATTATCATTACTGTTTGTTAAAGGGTTAGTTCACCCAAAAATGAAAATTAGGCCATTAATTATTCACCCTCAAGGCATCCTAGGTGTATATGACTTTCTTCTTTCAGACGAATCCAGTCGGGGTTATATTAAAAATGGTCTTTGAGCTTTCAAGTTGTTTCATGCCACTCAGCGGGTGTTGCACTTCATCAGTCCAAAAGAAGTATAATAAAAATCTATAAAAGAAAAGTGTCTCACATAGCTCCGGGGGGTGAATAAAGGCCTCCTGTAGCAAATTGATGCACTTTTGTAAGAAAAATATCCATATTCAAAACATAATAATCACTTTAATGTAGCTTGCGCTCACTGTTGTAAACAGAAGCAGTTCTGGGAGCATGACGTATGGAGGTCGGTGTTGCGCATGCGCCGGTGAGTCTCAAGAAAACCAACGTTTGTTAACAGGAGCAAAGGAAGCAAAGTTTCCTTACTTTAGCAAAGAAAAACCAGTCTCCCTTTGGCTTATATTGAAATCCTCCGATATTTTTCTTTACAAATCATCGTTTTGTATATCTAATCAGTGACCGTTGTTTTCTTTTGATCTTTCCGCTGTGTTTCTGTGTAACTTCTGAGCGGTGCATGCGCAGCGCAGCGGTGACCTTCTTACAAAAACACATTGATTTGCTACAGAAGGCCTTTGTTCACCCCCCGGAGCCATGTGAGACACTTTTTATTAAGGATGAGTGCTTTTGATTTGACTTCTTTTGGACTGATGCATGCAACACCCGCTGAGTGGCATTAAACAACTTGAAAGCTCAAAGACCATTTTTAATATAACCCCGACTGGATTCGTCTGAAAGAAGAACGTCATATACAACTAGGATGAATTGAGGGCGAGTATTTTATGGCCTAATTTTCATTTTTTGGTGAACTAACTTTAAGTAGTTCTGATATTAAGGGGTCACAACTTAGTTTTCAACTAAAAACTGAAAACCTTGTACGCGTTTTGGCTACTCATTTACAAGAAAACAGAATTTTGGCGGCTAAAAATGCAAACTTTGGAAAAGTGCAAGTTTTTGAAAACAATACCTTTTAGTTACAAACACTTTTGTGAAACATTTGTGCTTGCATATTATATGTGTGCATAGATATGTGGGCAGGTCCATAGTGTTTCTTTACAAAGTGAAATTCGCATATGCGTATGAACTGGGATCATTCTGCCGTTTTGTCTATACACAAAGCTTTTTCGGAAAAACATGTCTGCTTTTGATATATTGTTGTCATGTAAATGAACCCTACATTTTATTACTGCTTTAATTAAATTTAATATAAAACTAAAATCTATAATTTATATATTAAGTGAATATTAGAATGAAGGCTGGAATAATGGCTGCTGAAAATTCAGCTTCACCATCGCAGGAATGAATGATTAAATTGTTCAAATTATTAAAAAAGAAAACAAATATAAAAAAAAATGTGATCAAATGCACCCTTGGTGTACAAAGAGACTGTTTCAAAAACATAAAATAAAATAAAAATCCTACAACAAATGTTTGAATTGTTGTATACATTTTGCCACACACGTTTTGCTACATGTCATGCATTACTTTCCTAAAATATTAGTAATAGTAACTAGATAACATTACTTTTTATGGAGAAACACAATATTGTAACGCATTACTATTAAAATACTGTTTAAAGTACTGTTTTAAATTACACAATACTGTTGGCAAATAACACTGTTTTATATACTGACCAAAGCTTTATGCGCATTTGGTGCTTGATTAATTATAATTTTAGGCCTGATTGTGTGTATATATATTTAATAATTTAGTGGACATTTTTCCACCTTTTTGCAACCGTACTCTGTGTGGACCCAGTATTGCTGAAGTGTCCTGTACCTGGTTTCCTGTAGTTGGTGTAGCAGCGCTGCTCTCAGGGGTGCTGGCGAGGGCCAGAGCGGTGGCCAGCTCACTTTGAGTGATGGGTCTGGGGCCCACAGCGCCGTTATAGCCGAGCGAAGCTGGCCTCATGCCGCCCAAACCACTAGCAAGAGTGGACGGCCCACCGCGATTCCCCTACAGATGATAAACTGGCTTAGGATCCAGTACTATTAATGCACTATTCCTAATGAAGAACAGTAAATCATGACAAACCGACTGGAAGTCCTCCTCATCATCAGACATGCCTTCAAAGAGGAAACCTCCTGTAGATTAAAAAACGTTTATGCATAAAAACTTCTATGGATCACCAAAATGACCCGTCACATTATGTAAATGGTAGGCAGTTTTTCACTTAAATTGCGTTTAAATGGACACCCACCTGGCATGTCACTGTAAGAGCTAGAAGACACGTTTCTGGAGGAGCCGGCGCTCTGTTGGGGCGGCACACTGCCAGCCACCGAGTGCAGCACCAGGATGATGGCATTTACCAGCGCCGGGTGGGAATTGGCCAATCTGGGGAGACAGTTAAACTCAGGGTATCGTTTGCTTTAACCCAAAGTGCACCACATGATTCAAATGCCACATTCTGAAGTGTTAATCCTTGGATTCAACAGTAAGTCAACACAATATGGTGTTCACAACCGTTCTACAATGTGACATCAGCCCAAATGTTTAGTTTTAAAACAAAATAAATAATTTATTGTGATTAATTATTATAAAATCAGTACCAGACAAACTTGACTGCTTATGCTTTAAATAAGACAAATATAAATTCAATCTAAATATGAATTTATTTTCTATAAAATAAATTGTTTTATTATTATTTCAAGATTGATTAATAATAATAATAATAATAATTATAACATTACTGATGATACTAATATTATTATTAATAATAATTGAAACAATATTAGTTAAATTAATTACTATTATAATAATACTGATTAATTAATAATATTATTGATTTATTTAATCTTATATATTATATTATTGTTATATTACAATTATTATTATTGCATTAGTTAATATATTATTGTGGACCATGTATATTGGGGATAATAACATTACTGATTTATTATTAACATTATTATTATTTCAACGTTGATTAAATAATAATAACAACAACATAATAATAATAATAAAGTAGTAATAAGGTAGTAAATAATAAAACTTTAGTAGTAGTAGTAGTAGTAGTATTCCTGATAGAAGTAATATTATTTATAATTTTAATATAACACTGATTCATTAATAATAATGTTATGTATTTATCATTAATTATATATATATTATATATTTGATTATTATATTACAATAATTATTATTATTGTATCATTATATCAGTTAATAAACTGTTATTGCATTATCTAATTAATTAATATAAATATTACTGATTTATTATTATTGATGTATTATTATTATTATTTTACATATAACATTGATTTATTGATAATGATTATTATTATTGTTGTTATGTTTATTTTGAATTGCTAAATTATTATAATTATTTTATTAATATTGATTAATTACCAATATAATTACTGATTTTTTTATTATTGACGTTGTTTCTCTTATTAGTGATAGTAATAATAATAATAATAATAATTAATAATATTACTAAGAAAACAACAACAATAATTATTGTTATTAATATTTATTAGTTTATTACAACCCATTTATTTGCTGCTGCAGTTGTTTTATTATTTTTTACATAAAACTATATATTGTTGCTGTTAGTAATTAGTACTTCTAATAACAATCATATTTATTTATTTACTCTGGATCAGTTGTATGTAATGATGCTCACTCACGTGTCAAGCATGTTTGGGTCGGTGAATTGTACGAAGAGGTCTTTGTCTTGAAGAACCCCTACAGATAAAGTCAACACACATGAATAAGTCTTCAACACGTCTCCCATCACAAATCCCTTGTGTCTGCACTCATACAGTACCCAGAGCCACAGGATCGCTGCTCAGCCCAGGTGTTGCCACGATGATCTGGTCCAGGGATTCCCTATTGTTCAGCATCTTGAACACCTGGAAAGAGTGAACAGCTACTCAAACATGTTCCCATGGATCCCGAAGCAGCAGCAGAGATCTGTATGCTGCTCTAGTCAACCTACTGAGTCTCTGTATGCAGTGCTGGTGTGAAGAGCTGCCTGCAAGACACGAAACTCCCTCGCAGCCGCAACCTTGTCCACTGGCTCTATAGAAGAACATAGAGGAAGAAATAATGGACTGTGTTCATGGAGCACTTCTGTTTTTTTTAGGCTTGACTAGTGTCCATCTTTATCTCTATTCTTTGTGTTCCTGAAGATCGTAAACACGACTCACCAGGACGGATCTCAGGCTCGGGCCAAGACTTTCTCAGGATGTGCACAGTGGATCCCGACTGAATCCCATAGGACTCCAGAGTCAAGTCATCCTTTAGCTTTCTGCCACAGTACACTAATTCTGTAATGCATGAAGATAATGGGACAACTGTTTGCAATCTTGTCAAGATTCCTCTAGGGGTTATTCCCAGAATTGATTAATTTTGTTATTTTTCTTTTTTTATTGTTGGAAACATGAAACTCTTTTGAAGTGTGTTAAGATTTAATCACAAAAGGGACACATTTACGTTTTTAAAAGTCATAGTTCCAGCTCCATGATTTAAATCCTATTATATATAGTTATATTATATATTGCAGAATTTTTTTTAACAAATGAGATACAAAATTTCCACCCCATTAAGGGGAAAAACAATAGTCTAATATAATTATAATATAAATCTAAAATAATGTGTCCCTTATTTGTCCCTTATAGTATCAGTTATATTTTGTTGATAGTCAAAAAAAAAAAAAAAAACTTTTGCAATTATTTGACTGTTTACTATTTAAACCATAAAATGCCATTCTACTAATAAGTTTGGAAACACTTTACTTGATGTCTTTAAATATATAATGCTATTTAATTATGTCTTGCAATTTAGATTTAAATGCATTTATATTAACTATTACAATTATAATACATTTAATACCTATAAATTCATCTTAAGTAAACAATAAAAAAATGCAGCAGGAAATCTGCAAATAATATGGATTTTAACCATTATTTAAATTTAGATTCGAAATTTATAATAAATAATTAATAAAGCTGGAATAGATACTAGTAATTATTAGAAAGTTATTAGTAACCAGGAAATAGGTAGAGTACTATTACCCAATGAACAGTTACTAGCAAAATTGTAATTGATAGCAGAAACAATTGCATTACAAACTAGACAAAAGTGATTAGTTAATATCTGAACCATGAAGAATTCAAAGCATTTTTGTCAACATGCTATATATATTGATATAGCAATGGAATATTTCTCTTGGACTATTATACTATCTATTAGCAAAGCAATAAGTATACTAGTATCTCATAGACAATAAAACTGAAAGACAGTCACCAAATAAAAATCATTAAGACTAATAAGCGCTAGTAAAATAACAGTAAATAATAATATAATAATTGGCGCTAGTAAAATAATAAATAAGCACTAGGCTGCAGGAAAACCTAAAAATAGGCTTAAAATAACGGGCTAAATAAAACAAAACCGTTATTTAGTTACCTGAATGCCTTTAAATGATTTTAATTTGACCTTGAGGGCCACATCAAATCATAACATTTAAATAAAGGCTCTACGTTAGTGTTTTTAATCAGTTCAAATGCGACAGCATTAATAATGCCATACTGTCGTCTAGTATTACAATGAGTCATGCTTCGCATTATATGTTACCTATGAGCTCAGGATCTGGTATGGCATCTGTGATCTGAGCTGAGACCAGCTGCTTGAGAGTGGAGACCCGATACTCTCCGGGAGGAACATCTCCAGGCTCAGTGTCGGGGAACTGCAGCACGGATTTGGGGAGAGAAGGCTGATCCAGCAGCTTGAGAGACAGACGCCACTCTGACAGCGCCATGGAGCTGCACGGACTACAGACGAGGGGCTTTCTCTGACAACGACGAATATATCTATCAATATTACAAACGCTGTCTGTCTTTGAAATAAACAGTATATATCATGCGACTGTTTTCATCCGCACACCATGACGTCACGCAGGAAAGATGGGGGTTGTGGGAATTGTAGTTTTCCTGATGTGTTCAAGGCTGTAGTTCTCGCATGTGAACAGAGAGGGCATTGTAGCTACGAAGCGGAGGTTATTTAAAAAATAAAAATATGTAAAAAATGTATTTTATTTTAAAAATATAAAAAAATAAAGCGGTTTTAAATAGCCAAGTATGTCTTTTAGAGAACCCACGAGCAGGGTTATTAAAAACAAAAACCATACGAAGCATTTATGTTCAAGTCAAGTCTGCTTTATTGTCAATTCTTCCACATGTACAGTGTAGTGCATACAGAGAATCGAAATTGCGTTACTCTCAGACCCCCGGTGCATACAGATAACACTAACAGAGCCTAAAAATCTAGATCAAATATAAAATATAAGATACAGCTATACAATAAGTTAATGTAAAAAAAAGACATAAAATTAAAAAATAAAGTTAAATAAAGCAGCGCTGGTTTCTTTGTATGGTTTTTGCTATTATTAAAAACAAAAACCATACGCATTTATGTTATTTAAAAAAATGGTAAATAAATTTCAATTTAGATAGTTGCCAAGGTAGGTCTCAATTCAGTTTATTTTAATTTGATGTAGGCCTACTAAAATAACTTAAGTTGAAGTAAAGTAAAATAAATAAATAAAAGGTATATAACGTATGAAAAAACTAATAAGAATGACAAACTCACAAAAAAAAAAAGACTGATTACTAAACAAAATTTCTGTTACTAAACTGAAATGAACATTTTCGTTACTTGAAATTAAAACATTACCTGAATTTCCTGAAAGATCGATTCCAAAGCAACATTTCTCATTTACATTTTGTAAAACTAAAACTGAAATAAATTAACAACATATGTATTTAAAGGTAAACATATACACTCACCTAAAGGATTATTAGGAACACCTGTTCAATTTTTCATTAATGCAATTATCTAATCAACCGATCACATGGCAGTTGCTTCAATGCATTTAGGTGTGTGGTCCTGGTCAAGACAATCTCCTGAACTCCAAACTGAATGTCAGAATGGGAAAGAAAGGTGATTTAAGCAATTTTGAGCGTGGCATGGTTGTTGGTGCCAGACGGGCCGGTCTGAGTATTTCACAATCTGCTCAGTTACTGGGATTTTCACGCACAACCATTTCTAGGGTTTACAAAGAATGGTGTGAAAAGGGAAAACATCCAGTATGCAGCAGTCCTGTGGGTGAATATGCCTTGTTGACGCTAGAGGTCAGAGGAGAATGGGCCAACTGATTCAAGCTGATAGAAGAGCAACTTTGACTGAAATAACCACTCGTTACAACCGAGGTATGCAGCAAAGCATTTGTGAAGCCACAACACGCACAACCTTGAGGCAGATGGGCTACAACAGCAGAAGACCCCACCGGGTAACACTCATCTCCACTACCAATAAGAAAAAGAGGCTACAATTTGCACGAGCTCACCAAAATTGGACAGTTGAAGACTGGAAAAAAGTTGCCTGGTCTAATGAGTCTCGATTTCTGTTGAGACATTCAGATGGTAGAGTCAGAATTTGGCGTAAACAGAATGAGAACATGGATCCTGCATGCCTTGTTACCACTGTGCAGGCTGCTGGCGGTGGTGTAATGGTGTGGGGGATGTTTTCTTGGCACACTTTAGGCCCCTTAGTGCCAATTGGACATCGTTTAAATGCCACGGCCTACCTGAGCATTGTTTCTGACCATGTCCATCCCTTTATGACCACCATGTACCCAATCCTATGATGGCTACTTCCAGCAAGATAATGCACCATGTCGATTCAAGTTTTATTTTTTATAGCGCTTTTTACAATACAAATCATTACAAAGCAACTTTACAGAAAATAATGTTTCTACAATATTTAGTAATAGCTTGTAAGTGGTGACTGTCAGTTTGTGTACGTATGACAGGATTAAAAAAAAAATTAATACAAGACGTAGTCAGCCAGACGATGAACATTATTAATATTATTAATAATTAATAATTATTATATGATGCAGTCACACTTGTACCAATATTTGTTAGTTCTGTTTGTAGATTCAGGGTTAGCATCATCTGGGGTCCTCTGAGGGTCAGCATCATCTCTTCTCAGGTGTTCTGGATCCAAACTGGAGCTTGTGTAAATCCTACATCCCGTGGCAAAACATAGAAATAAATAGAGACATCATTAGCAAAGCTGCTGATCCAACAAAGTAAAATTAATTAGTTTAACCCAAGCTAAAGAATAAGAATGCACATTTGATCAGATGCAACTACACTCACAATTTAAGAGATACATTATTTGTATGCTTGGCGAAAGAGATGTGTTTTTAATCTAGATTTAAACAGAGAGAGTGTGTCTGAACCCCGAACATTATCAGGAAGGCTATTCCAGAGTTTGGGAGCCAAATGTGAAAAAGCTCTACCTCCTTTAGTGGACTTTGTTATCCTAGGAACTACTAAAAGTCCAGCGTTTTGTGACCTTAGGGAGCGTGATGGATTGTAGCGTGGTAGAAGGCTAGTTAGGTACGCAGGAGCTAAACCATTTAGGGCCTTATAGGTAAGTAATGATAATTTGTAACTGATACGAAACTTAATAGGTAGCCAGTGCAGAGACTGTAAAATTGGGGTAATATGATCATATTTTCTTGACCTCGTAAGGACTCTAGCTGCTGCATTTTGGACTACCTGTAGCTTGTTTATTGAAGAAGCAGGACAACCACCTAGAAGTGCTTTACAATAGTCCAGTCTAGAGGTCATGAAAGCATGAACTAGCTTTTCTGCATCAGAAACAGATAAGATGTTTCGTAGCTTGGCAATGTTTCTAAGATGGAAGAATGCAGTTTTTGTAACATGGGAAATATGATTTTCAAAAGACAAGTTGCTGTCTAATATAACACCCAGATTTCTGACTGTAGAGGAAGTAACAGTACATCCATCTAGTTGAAAATTGTAATCTGTGATTGTAATCAAGATTCTGTGTAGTGTTTTTTGGTCCAATAATTAATATCTCTGTCTTATCCGAATTTAATTGGAGAAAATTATTGGTCATTCAATCTTTTAAATTTTTAACACACTCCGTTAGATTAGATAATTTAGAAGTTTCATCTGGTCTCGTTGAGATATATAGCTGAGTATCATCAGCATAACAGTGGAAACTAATCCTGTATTTTCTTATAATATTACCAAGGGGCAACATGTATATTGAAAATAAAAGGGGACCTAGGACGGATCCTTGTGGCACTCCATATTTTACTGGTGATAAATGAGATAACTCCCCATTTAAATAAGCAAAGTTGTAGCGATCGGACAGGTAGGATCTAAACCATCTTAGAGCCTGCCCTTGAATACCTGTATAGTTTTGTAATCGATCTAGGAGTATGTCATGATCTATGGTGTCGAACGCAGCACTAAGATCAAGTAAGACTAGAAATGATATGCAGCCTTGATCTGATGCAAACAGCAAGTCATTTGTAATTTTAACAAGTGCAGTTTCTTTGCTCTGGTGGGGCCTGAAACATGACTGAAATTCTTCATACAAATAATTTTTGTGCAGGAAGGTGCTCAATTGAGCAGACACAACCCTTTCTAAAATTTTAGACATAAATGGAAGATTTGAAATAGGCTTATAATTTGCCAGTACACTAGGATCTAGTTTTGGTTTCTTAATAAGAGGCTTAATAACTGCCAGCTTGAATGGTTTTGGGGCGTGACCTAAAGATAACGACGAGTTAATGATATTGAGAAGCGGTTCTTTGGCTACAGGTAACAGCTCTTTCAGTAATTTAGTGGGTACAGGATCTAATAAACATGTTGTTGGTTTAGATACAGTGATAAGTTTATTTAGCTCTTCCTGTCCTATATTTGTAAAGCACTGCAGTTTATCTTTGGGTGCGATGGATGAAACTGAAGTGTTAGACGCTGTAGAATCTACATTCGCTATTGTATTTCTAATGTTATCTATTTTATCAGTGAAGAAATTTATAAAGTCATTACTACTAAACGTTGGTGGAATATTTGAATCAGGTGGCGTCTGGTAATTTGTTAATCTAGCCACTTTGCTAAATAAAAACCTTGGATTGTTTTGGTTATTTTCAATGAGTTTGTGTATATGCTCTGTCCTAGCAGTTTTTAGAGCCTGTCTATAGCTGGACATACTGTTTTTCCATGCAATTCTAAAAACCTCCAAGTTAGTTTTTCTCCATTTGCGTTCAAGACAACGAGTTACTTTCTTGAGAGAGTGAGTATTACTGTTATACCATGGCACAGTACGTTTTTCTCTAACCTTTTTCAATTTGATGTCACAAAGCTTGAATCATTTCAAATTGGTTTCTTGAACATGACAATGAGTTCACTGTACTAAAATGGCCCCCACAGTCACCAGATCTCTCTTACTGAATCTTTGGATGATATTATGCACCGTAGATGATGATAACTTCAAACTCTTTGAAATTTTTCTCTGGAAAACTCCTTTCTGATATTGCTCCACTATTTTTCGTTGCAGCATTGGGGGAATTGGTGATCCTCGGCCCATCTTGACTTCTGAGAGACACTGCCACTGCTCTTTTTTTACCCAATCATGTTCCCAATTGACCTAATAAGTTGCAAATTGGTCCTCCAGTTGTTCCTTATATGTACATTTAACTTTTCCGGCCTCTTGTTGATACCTGTCCCAACTTTTTTGTAATGTGTTGCTCTCATGAAATCCAAAATGAGCCAATATTTGGCATGACATTTCAAAATGTCTCACTTTCAACATTTGACATGTTATCTAGATTCTATTGTGAATAAAATATAAGTTTATGAGATTTGTAAATTATTCCATTCCTTTTTTTACTCACAATTTGTACAGTGTCCCAACTTTTTTAGAATCGGGTTTGTAATAACACTGCCCGCAACCAGTCATAATCATAGTAATAATAATTTCAGTCAAATTATTTGAAAGTCATTTGAGTGAGCTACTCTGAAGTAAATGCTTTTGAGTTTTTCCCTAAATTTTCCAAGTTATTTGTAAAATAATTAATGAATTTCCCTTTTTTTTACTTTCCATTTTTATTTTTATTTTTTTGGAAGTTTTAGCTGCCCTGATCACAAACCACCGAGACAAAGTTAGCATTAACGGTTAACATTTATTAACCTCAATGACGGTTGCTCAGTTATGAATCCCCGGTAAGTAACGTTACCGTGTGTAATTTCAAATCTGTCATTTTTTTCTCGTTGGCACAAGTTTAGTAACGACGTCCACCAGCAGGGGCTAACTACCATATTAACACCAGGTTCACCTATGAAAACATAATGCTAAATGAGCAGTTTCAGCTAAAAATTATATAAAACACCTTGCTTACCACTCAAATTCAGTCTTTCAAAGGTAGTATTAGCAATCATCTTAAATCGATGACTGTTTGCTTTAGGCCTATATTTATTAATTCCTTTCTACTATGCTTTGTTTGGATTAGATCTTTTGTTTCCAAGCTCTCGTATGCATCAGTTCTGGGTGCATGTTGTGTTTTAGAGAGGGAGGACTGTGTTTGTGCTGTCACGCAGTTATTCGCAGTGACAGATGGTCTCTTGGCTGGAGACTCTTCTCAGAGAGCACCAGTCTTCACTGAGCTCCTCCACTCGGTGCAGCACGCCTGACAGCGCCTGAGGGGATCAGAACACACCACTTTTGACAGGGATAGAGCAAGCGTCCAGACGCCCTGTTCAGCCAGAGCCGGTGGAACATGGCTCCGCTACAAATGGACATCACTTTGGGCTTGTCTAAAGATCAAGACAAGTCTGAAAGTCTGTGCGGTGTAGATTAGAGGAACTGTGGCCGCTTCCAGACTAACACAGTGACCACTCGACTTTGGTCATTTTGAAGTGGAAATCAGCAGGAACATTTTTGACATTTTACTTCAGAATAACGGCTATGTCTTCTGGTTTGACATGCCATACTCCATTCAAACGTTATCTTTTTATGAACATTATGCACACAACTCATTTTAACTTATAGAAAAATTCGAGAGACTCGTAGAATATCTATACTTTATGCACAGAATTTGTATGATATGCACGCTGTGAAAATCGAAACTAGTTGAGAAACTTTGAGGCACCAAGATTTTTGAGTTTTCTCAACTTTCTGTTGTATAAACTGAATACAAGTTGAAAGAACTCAAAAATGTCCTGAAGCTGGTTGTCTTAAACTTTTTTCGATTTTTTTTACAGTGTAGAGCGCACACACACACACACACACACACACACACACACACACACACACACACAATAATAAAAATTACATAAAGAAATTAAAAATACATAAAAAATAAATACATAACATTTTCATTATTTAAATGAAATAGGGCTGGGCGATATATCGAATATTAGCGATACTATCGGAATAATTTTGACGACGATGTACAATTTGAATATCGAATATTTCAAATTCAAGCATACTTTCCCAAAAGAACGCGCCGAATGTCCAAAAAAGGAACCTGTAACTGCTGGCTGCTCTACGCCCCTCTACTACGAGAGCTGTAATGATAGCGGTTGCCAGATAACAAGAGTTTAAATCTCCGAATCAGAGCTCCACTGTTACAAGGATACATTTTCTTCCCGGTGTTTGCTTATTTTAAGCAATCTGGCAACCATGCGCACGTGCTCACTCCTCATTGCGAAAGAGCCGCCGACGATAATCTGAAAACACTAACAAGCTGGAATTGAGCGATCTAATGAAAGCGTCGTTCAGCCGGTCTGTGTTCTGTCGTGAGATCTCAACTGTATTGTTTGCGTTTGTGATCGCAAAATAAATGCACTTACTCGACCGCTGATGTTTGAATAGAGAAACATAGGCTATGGCCATTTGGAATTACTATTGGGGAATTTCACTGATATGTTTACCAGTTTCCATAATATAGACAGAGAGAATGCAAAAATCTTTGGTATTCATTTATATATTATTTATATATAAGAAATAGCTATGTGCTTCAGCAACTAGCTCCCCATCTAAGAGGGTTTTTAGTGTCAGTAAGAACATAGTTTCATGCCACAGAGCTTCTCTTAAAACCACAGACAGTTGACAGACTTGTGTTCTTAGCTTAAAAACTTGTTAAAAAATTAAAATAAAATACCTATCCCAGTTGCATAGTTTAAATTGTGAATTGCATGCACTGAAAAGTTGACAGAATGCACTTTCTGTAACTGTTACTTAATTTGCACTGCTTCAGTTACATATAGGCATACATGTATTCATTAATAAAAAGCAGTAAGTGATCTCTTGGTCTACATTTTTAACTGCTTACATTAGCTGTTTAATCTAAATGTTTTTTGTTTTTTTTTATGGGCAAAAGAAAATCATGTTTTATTTTTTATTATTTAAATGCAAACATATTGAGATATATATCGAATATCGTAAAAAATTTGACAATATCGAGATATCATTTTTTTTTTGTATATCGCCCAGCCCTAAAATGAAATAAACATGATCTGAAATGAACTAAAAAAATATAAAAAACATAACTTATTTTATTTCATCTATAGTTTCCAAGGCAATATTTATCATTTAGTACAAGTAAAACTGAAATAAAATATCTAAAATCTGTATATATGAAAGAAAGAAAAGAGAAGATGCAAAGTGATGCTTGTTAATATATTTACTTTGCAAAAAGATACATTTTAAGAAAAACTTAGTTATAGTTTCATATTTGGCAGCTTAATGAAGTTGTCAGTTATTTTTATATATATATATATATATATATATATATATATATATATATATATATATATATATATATTATTTCTTATTTTTATTTTTTTTAACGATTAAAAATAATAATTTTGAACAATTACCATTATTATGTTTTTGAAATATAAACGTCTTATACATATTATTATGTATACACAGACACAACTTAATATATATTACATTAATTATATTAGAATTATTATATTTTGTATTATAATTAAAAATAACTTTTCTATTTTAATATATTTTGAGAACCTAAATAATTGGAATAATTACCATTTTAATGGTTTTGAAATAAGTAAATTAATAAATAAAGTGTGTGTGTGTGTGTGTGTGTGTGTGTGTGTGTGTGTGTTTGTGTGTAAGTAAATGTAAATGTAAATATATATATATATGAATTTCAGATTTTGTTATCTTGGCAAATTTGAACATTTTGAGACATGGTTGGTCTTTGTCTCACGAGAAAATTGGGAGATGCAGAGGAGTTAAGAGAAGGTCTCATAGTTGTTTACGTTTGCTCTTGTTCTGAACCCTTGAAACGAGCCCTTTTCTCAGTCACAGTACTTACTGTAAAGTGTGAGAGAGTCCATGAGCGTGTCGTGCAGCGTGTTTGCGATGTGATGCTTGATGGAGTCTCTTTAGTAAGGTCACTTTACATTCACATCACACAGTACAGCTTGATTAATGGAGAGGCTGAGAAATTGATTCTTTAATTTGATTAATTAGGCTCAAGACCTTGTCTGCAGAGGTCTGATGAGAATTGAATATAAGCATTCAGAAGAGCCTCGAAACACGCATTAAGGGATCGTTATATATGGAATAAATGAACATAATGTGTCAATCAGGAAACTCAATGAATGAGGGAGAAGCTAATGGGTTTGATTACAAGCGACCCCATTAAAACTTTTGTCCCAGTCTGGCCTCATGTGCAGGAAGAGATTAGTGACCGGGATACAACTAATGCACTATCATTATCCTCATAAGCAAGCTTAATATCATGAGGGCCTTGCCCAATGATGCCACAATTATCATTATTAACACTGGCTTTATAGGAAAGAGGAAGGAAAGTTTCTGTTTAGTGAGTTTCTACGCAATCACTTTAGCTTTATGGCACGGTACATTACATTCATTAGCTCAAGTTCTTATACTAAACATACTATGAAGGCTAGTCTCTCCTATGGGACAAAAATGTATAAAAAAGGTAATTGTGACTTTTTATCTAATAATTCAGACTTTTTCTTATGAAGTGAGTTTAATTCTACAAATTCAGACTTTTGTCTCGCAATTACAAGTTTATTTCTAACAATCCTGACTTTTCCTCATAAATCCTCACAATTCAATTTCTTTTTCTCAAGATTCGAGTTATCTCAGTACTGATCTTTTTCTTGCTATTGTGTTTATATGTCACGGCTCTGACTTTATCTCAAAATTGTGTTTATATGTCACGGTTCTGACTTTATATCAAAGTTGTGTTTATATCTCACGGTTCTGACTTTATATCAAAATTGTGTTTATATCTCACGGTTCTGACTTTTTCTCAAAATTGTGTTTATATCTCACGGTTCTGACTTTATATCAAAATTGTGTTTATATCTCACGGTTCTGACTTTTTCTCAAAATTGTGTTCATATCTCACAGCTCTGACTTTATATCAAAGTTGTGTTTATATCTCACAGTTCTGACTTTATCTCAAAATTGTGTTTATATCTCACAGTTCTGACTTTATCTCAAAATTGTGTTTATATCTCACAGTTCTGACTTTATCTCAAAATTGTGTTTATATCTCACAGTTCTGACTTTATCTCAAAATTGTGTTTATATCTCACGGTTCTGACTTTATATCAAAATTGTGTTTATATCTCACGGTTCTGACTTTTTCTCAAAATTGTGTTTAAATCTCACAGTTCTGACTTTATCTCAAAATTGTGTTTATATCTCACAGTTCTGACTTTATCTCAAAATTGTGTTTATATCTCACAGTTCTGACTTTATCTAAAAATTGTGTTTATATCTGACGGCTCTGACTTTTTCTCAAAATTGTGTTTATATCTGACGGCTCTGACTTTATCTCAAAATTGTGTTTATATCTCACGGCTCTGACTTTTTCTCAAAATTGTGTTTATATCTCACGGCTCTGACTTTTTCTCAAAATTGTGTTTATATCTGACGGCTCTGACTTTTTCTCAAAATTGTGTTTATATCTCACAGTTCTGACTTTATCTCAAAATTTTTTATATATATATCACGGCTCTCAAAATGTCTCAAAATTGTGCTCATATCTCACGGTTCTGACTTTATATCGAAATTGTGTTTATATCTCACAGCTCTGACTGTATATCAAAATTGTGTTTATATCTGACGGCTCTGACTTTATCTCAAAATTGTGTTTATATCTCACGGTTCTGACTTTATCTCAAAATTGTGTTTATCTCACGATTCTGAATTTACCTCAAAATTGTGTTTATATCTCACGGTTCTGACTTTATCTCAAAATTGTGTTTATATCTCACGGTTCTGACTTTATCTCAAAATTGTGTTTATATCTCACGGTTCTGACTTTATATAAAAATTGTGATCATATGTCACGGCTCTGACTTTTTATCAAATTGTGTTTATATCTGACGGCTCTGACTTTATCTCAAAATTGTGTTTATATCTCACGGTTCTGACTTTATCTCAAAATTGTGTTTATATCTGACAGCTCTGACTTTTTCTCAAATTGTGTTTATATCTGACGGCTGTGACTTTATCTCAAAATTGTGTTTATATCTCACAGTTCTGAGTTTATATCAAAATTGTGTTTATATCTCACGGTTCTGACTTTATATCAAAATTGTGATCATATGTCACGGCTCTGACTTTTTATCAAATTGTGTTTATATCTGACGGCTCTGACTTTATCTCAAAATTGTGTTTATATCTCACGGTTCTGACTTTATCTCAAAATTGTGTTTATATCTGACAGCTCTGACTTTTTCTCAAAATTGTGTTTATATCTGACGGCTCTGACTTTATCTCAAAATTGTGTTTATATCTCACAGTTCTGACTTTATATCAAAATTGTGTTTATATCTGACGGCTCTGACTTTTTCTCAAAATTGTTTATATATCTCACGGTTCTGACTTTATCTCAAAATTGTGTTTATATCTCATGGTTCTGACTTTATCTCAAAATTGTGTTTATCTCACGGTTCTGAATTTACCTCAAAATTGTGTTTATATCTCACGGTTCTGACTGTATATCAAAATTGTGTTTATATCTGACGGCTCTGACTTTATCTCAAAATTGTGTTTATATCTCACGGTTCTGACTTTATCTTAAAATTGTGTTTATCTCACGGTTCTGAATTTACCTCAAAATTGTGTTTATATCTCACGGTTCTGACTTTATCTCAAAATTGTGTTTATATCTCACGGTTCTGACTTTATCTCAAAATTGTGTTTATATCTCACGGTTCTGACTTTATCTCAAAATTGTGTTTATATCTCACGGTTCTGACTTTATATAAAAATTGTGATCATATGTCACGGCTCTGACTTTTTATCAAATTGTGTTTATATCTGACGGCTCTGACTTTATCTCAAAATTGTGTTTATATCTCACGGTTCTGACTTTATCTCAAAATTGTGTTTATATCTGACAGCTCTGACTTTTTCTCAAAATTGTGTTTATATCTGACGGCTGTGACTTTATCTCAAAATTGTGTTTATATCTCACAGTTCTGAGTTTATATCAAAATTGTGTTTATATCTCACGGTTCTGACTTTATATCAAAATTGTGATCATATGTCACGGCTCTGACTTTTTATCAAATTGTGTTTATATCTGACGGCTCTGACTTTATCTCAAAATTGTGTTTATATCTCACGGTTCTGACTTTATCTCAAAATTGTGTTTATATCTGACAGCTCTGACTTTTTCTCAAAATTGTGTTTATATCTGACGGCTCTGACTTTATCTCAAAATTGTGTTTATATCTCACAGTTCTGACTTTATATCAAAATTGTGTTTATATCTGACGGCTCTGACTTTTTCTCAAAATTGTTTATATATATCACGGCTCTGACTTTATCTCAAAATTGTGTTTATATCTCACGGTTCTGACTTTATATCAAAATTGTGTTTATATCTCACGGTTCTGACTTTATACCAAAATTGTGTTTATATCTCACGGTTCTGACTTTATCTCAAAATTGTGTTTATATCTCACGGCTCTGACTTTATTTCAAAATTGTGTTCATATCTCACAGCTCTGACTTTATATCAAAATTGTGTTTATATCTCATGGTTCTGACTTTATACCAAAATTGTGTTTATATCTCACGGTTCTGACTTTATCTCAATATTGTGTTTATATCTGACGGCTCTGACTTTATCTTAAAATTGTGTTTATATCTCACAGCTCTGACTTTATATCAATATTGTGTTTATATCTGACGGCTCTGACTTTATCTTAAAATTGTGTTCATATCTCACAGCTCTGACTTTATTTCAAAATTGTGTTTATATCTCACGGTTCTGACTTTATCTCACAATTGTGTTTATATCTCACAGTTCTGACTTTATCTCAAAATTGTGTTTATATCTCACAGTTCTGACTTTATCTCAAAATTGTGTTTATATCTCACGGCTCTGACTTTTTCTCAAAATTGTGTTTATGAATGAATGAATGAATGTCATCTCAGCAAAAAATATCACTTCAAATTAGATTTGTTTGTTCATATCTTTTATTTGTAAGAGCAATATAAATGCAATAAATATTTTCTAAATTCCTTTTTTTTTTGGAAACCAAACAATTATAGAATGTGTTTAAATTATATGACAAAGAGCACTAGTAAACAGGAAAGTTTTGGCATTTCGATGAAAAAATACGTAAAAAAAAATTGAAACATATACTGTAGATGAATACATTTGTGTAACTATTTGATCAACAACATGCATTTGAAAAAAAAATGATTTTGTTTTCATGCCTACTTCAATACTAAGCCTAACCCAGAATTTTAACTGTTCACTATGATTTTCAGCATATTGAGCTCTGCAAGGTCAGTGTAGTGTATGTATTCAGAAACAACTGTCTAGAAGAGCTCAATGTTCTCTCACAGAGCAAGTCTCAGCTCAAACTGTTTCAGTCACAGATCCAAACTGCAGACAGGCTGTCTTGTTGGAAGTCCTTGACATGGAACCAACTTCCACAGTCTACCACATATAATCATTAGTGTAACCATTTTAATAGCAACTGCAATAACCCAGTATCAGGAGAAAATATCCCCTAGTGGAAGGAAATCTGACCAGAACAGCATGAACAAGAGGCTGGTTATAATGTATTTTGGTGTAAAAGAGAATACTCTGTAAGCAGTCTGCGGTATTGTGAAACTGTGCAGTTGCTATTTCTGTCTGATCTGACTCTTAAAAATTACGCTGAATTGTGTGTACTAGATGACTTATCATTAGCTAAACCTAAAACCATTTTAAAAATGTCATTACTTAACATAAAAAATAAATAAAATGCATTTATTCAGCTAATTGCCAAGGTAGCATTTCTCTTTTTTTTTTGTAGAAGTGCAAAATGTCATAAATTGGTGCATAAAAAAATTAATGCCCCCCCATGTAAAAAAATAAACAATAAAACCTTTATATATATATATATATATATATATATATATATATATATATATATATATGTATATATATATATATATATATATATATATACGTATATATAATATACACCAGTATTTTTGTATCTATAGTCTATTTTAATATTAGTTTTTATAGTTTTTGAACTAGATGTAATCTGTTTTAGTTTTTTAAAGTAAATATTTTTTCTATTCATTTGTTCATTCTTTTGGATATATATATACACACACACACACATCCAAAAGAATATGAACAAATAAATAGAAAAAAGTTTATTATTATTATTATTATTATTATTTACATTTAGCTAAAATTAAAAAAAAATCTTCTTTTTTTTTACAGTGGTAGGTGACAAACATTTTCCTTTTTGAGTGCCCTATTCCTTTAAGACTCCAATCTTTCAACCTTGTGTTTGCCTTAGTTTTAATTTGTCTCTTCTTGTATAGAGGATTAAAAGGTATTTCTTAAAAAGAACTGCAAAGTGTCCCTTGAAGGCAGTTTCAATGATTGGCTTTTTATTATAGATGATTGCATAACAAGCCATCTCCAGTTGAAATGGGCCTGTGGTAAAGCTTTATGATTTAGACTCCAATTAAATTACCTCACTCACACTGACAGATGAACTCAGAGCATGGCCTTCTGAGGTCTTTTGAAGGAATGAGCCCACAGTGTCAAAGTTCAGACACGGCACGGCTAATGTGTTTGACACTATGGACAGTGAATCTTGCCTCTTAATTAATTTCCTCCGTCTGACCTGCTGTACTGTTGACACATGATTGCAGACACTCCCGGGCATTTTATTCTTTGAAATATTCCTTAAAGGGACGGTACACCCAAAAATGTAAATTTTGTCCTCATGTATTTAGCCAAATATCTTTTGAAAAAGTTATTTTGTTCTTCAGCAAAACACAAAAGAAGTTATTTATAGATGTACAAACATAATCAGATTTATATATTTTCTCAAGAAAGTGTGAGTGGTGGTTGCCTGGAAGTTGTTTTTGGGTTAATCAATGGTTTTGCACTTCTGGCTGGTTTTGAAGTGTTTTCTTGCTCACCCAAATCAAAAAAGCTCACCTCCATGTTCATCTGATCTCTAGATAAAAGAAGTCTACAGATATTTTTACTAATTTTACAGTCCACGAGGCAAGTCCTATTGAGTAGAAAAGGTAATAGCACAGTTCTTCTCAATAAGCCACACTATTTGAGGCATCATTCATGTTTGTAGTGCAGACCTTGCGGTGTGAGCTAAATGTAACACACTTAGGGGATTGTTCAGATCATTAACCCTAATTATGGCAGTAATGATCCTATATGAGCCTCATATGCAAATATGAGCTTTAGCAACCACCGCTAATAAATGGATCTTCTTTAAACACTGTTTTCTTTTCACTTCTATATTTGTGACAATGGCTAATGCAGCTGTTTTATTGTCACAGCCATGATTACTATGGTAAATCTGTGCATACATCACAGGGAAAACAGTTTTACTAATTAACATCCTGGTGAGAGGAAGATAATTCGGAATGAAGCGTCTGCCAGAAAAGTTATTTATTTTATTCGTATTTTACTTGGGGTTTTGTCAGAAATAACAGCCTAATATAAAGCACATTATTTAATTCTTTGGGGAAGCGTACTTCTCAGTTAATTTAACTGTCTATTTACTGCACAGTGTGGGTGTGACCGAAACCAATTCTCACTCTTTAGGGGGCTTTGGACTGGTGTCAATGTTCTGCCGAGATGCATGATTGTTTCGATATTGGCATAATCCCTCATAATGAATCCAAATGATTTTAACGTTTTTCCATGACAGTAATTCATTATCATAAGTATCGACCTAAACATAAATGCAGATGGTACAGTTTGAAATCATTTCAAGCTGATTTAAATGATTATTTCACCCCAAAATGAAAATTCTGTTCATTATTCACCCTTTCATTCTTTAGTGGAACACAAATGAGATCTTTTGGTCATGCTTTTTTTCATGATCTAAGCTGCAAAAAATATATCATAAAAATAGCTGTTATTCAGGAACAAATCATTCAGACCTGAATAAATATATTCGCTGAAAAGATCCAACAAAAACAAGGACTTCAAAGAAAAGTTCATAGATCAGAAATCACTATTTTATGAAAGCATTAAGGACTTTTGGAGAATAACAACTACATTTTGTATCTCAAATCTAACAAATGCACTACCGCTCAAAAGTCTGAAATACCTATGATTTCTTAATGTTTTTGAAATAAATTTCTTATGCACACCAGTTGTATTTATATGATGGAAAATACAACAAAAACAGAAATTTTCCCATATTAATATAATTTAAAATGTCATTTATTGTTAAATTTCAGCATCATTACTCCATTCTTCAGTGTCTTCCTTCAAAAATCATTCTGATATGCTGATTAAGAAAAATGTCTTATTATTATCATATTTCTCTGGGAACTGTGATACACTGTCACTGTACACTGTGATACACAAAAGTTTGCATTAAGTAAGACAGAAAGAATTGTTAATATTTGCATTAACTAAGGAAGCATTACATTTATCAAAAGTAACAGTATATATATATACTGTTACTATATTGTTATGACAGATTTCTATTTCAAATAAATGTAAATGCTGTTCTGGTGAACTTTCAATTCAAAAGAAAGCTGAAAAATCCATTCCCACAAAAACATTAAGCAGTGCAACTGTACAATGAACCATTATTAATACTTGAGCACCAGTGATAACTAATAACTGAGAAGCAAATCAGCATGTTAGAAGTAATGATGCTGAAAATTCAGCTTAACATCACAGAAATAAATTACTTTTTATTAAAAAACATTTCTTTTAACTTGTAATAATATTAAACTTTTTTCTAACAACTTACTGTATTTTACATCAAATGCATCCTTGGTAAGCAGAAGAGACTTCATCTAAAACATTAAACAGTCTTATTTACTCCTAACTTTTGACCAGTAGTAAACATTCACAATATGTTAATTATAGTTAATGAGTTATATGGACTAATTTTATGTTGTTGTGTTTTTGTTTTGCAGCTTCTCATCCCCTGTTCTTTTTCACGTCTATTATATCTAGAGAGAAAAAAAGCACCTTCTGCCTCACCACGGAAGAAGGAAAGTCATATGGTTTCAGAGCAGCATAAGGGTGAAAAATTAATGGCAGAGGTTTCATTTTGGGCTAACTTTTTGGGATGCTTGCGGAACATTTTAGTTCTTGTAGTCACTTGAAGCTCTTTGCTTGGCTGGAATGTATGGGAAGGGAGTTTGTGTGCTTTTATCGGACACAGTTTGCGTACTGCAGCTACGGAGAGCTCTTTTCTTCGTGTCCGGGCTGGAGTAAGTTTTACGGTTACATTTGGGCGTCAGAAACCTTGGAGGTGAAGATGAAAACACAGAATCGCTGGACGACAGCCTCGATGATCTCATTCCAACTCTATCTTCGTCGTAATAGTCATCGTCGCAGCACAAGGCATGATATAGCGTCTTGTCATAGTAAAGGAGCCGTCCTCCAGATCCAAAGAGCCAGGAGGCTTTAGGGCTGTTTGAGGCCTTTAATGGTCCATTGAGGCCAGGCAAGTCTCCACAGCTCCTGCGGTAGAGCTCCAATTCTTGTTTCTTGGCTGTGGTTGGGTTACAGACCGTGTCTAGCAGAGGGATGTGCAGTAAGTGGTTGTCAGATAATGTCTCATTGAGCAAGAGGTCACCACGGTCCTCGCTGCAACACACTAGTGTCAGGTCATCGTCTGAGTCGAGGTCGATATCTGATGTTAACCTGTCAATTTGTGCCACAACCTGAAAAGAAGAAAAAGAGAAAATTGTGTACAAAAGGCCTTATGATATCTGAAGATTTTTGTAGTTTGCCCCAAAAAGGAATATTCCGTCACTATTTACTCGCCCTCATGTATTTTCAAACCTTTTCGACCTTCTTTCTTTAATACAATATCCCACAATATACCCAAACAACATCAGCTGGGTCTGATCTGCTTGTTTTACTCAAAAAAAGAAAAAGAGAAAAGCCATACAAATTTGAAGTGTAAGTGAATGATGACGGAATTTTGTTAGGTTCATCTCTTTTTTTCAGTCGTTTGAAAAATCCATGAAATTGCTGTGTAAACTCAACTCAGATGTTTGGTCTGTTAATAGAAAACTGCGAACAGTAAACTAGCATGCTAAATATACTATTTTATTATATATATATATATATATATATATATATATATATATATATATATATATATATATATATATATATATATATAACATGATTTTGGCATGAGGTACAAGAAAAGGTCAATCACTACACTGGCATTTGAGCAGTAATGTCTCATTAAGTAAACGATATTAAACACAGGACTTTATTGTATGTAGCAATACTCAACATCAGCACAATCCCCACTGTTCAGCATAATGTAAACCCTCAAAATACCAATATAAAACTGTTCTAAATCCCATTAAAACAGAACATTAAAGTTTAATAAGTTTCTTCTTGCTCAAAAACATAAAAAATTGCTCTTGCGTACAATATTAACTCTCCCTGACTAGTCCCATGCAAAGCACACTGGGAATTAGAAAAGTCTCAGTCAGATTTAGTTAACATCAACAAAAAATGAGTCTGGGTAAATTACTTACAAACTGCGATCCATTACTGATTAAGGATTACATGAAGAAAACTGAAGTAATGTAATGAAATCTAATCTGACTACTTTTAGATTACTTTTTTTTTATCATACTTGTTTACAATGTGCCATACTGATAAAGTAAGTATGTTACATGTTTTGACATCAACATCATAAAATGCATTAAACATTATTAAAAACCCAATAATTAATTTAATCATAAAAATGTTAAAGAAAAGCAATTTAAACACTGCATGTCCGTGTGACCAACATCAGAGAACTGTTAACATGTGAAGGTGCTGTTAAATTATTGAAATATTAAAATCTTATGCGACATTTCAAAAAAATAGTTTATTTTAACAGGTGACAAAACGTTTGGGAATCCCTCCATTAAATACACATTAATAAACATGAAAACAACAACGTGACAAAAGTCTTCCAGGTTTAAAATATTTTTGTCCAGACTTCCAGATTCAGTAAAATATCAATAATTTATTGCCACTGTGTGAATAATATGTTATCATGTAATCCATAAAAAAGTAACTAATTATAAGTAACTAAAGTAACTAATTTTCTTCGTGTACAAAAAGTATTCTCGTTGCTTCATAACATTATGTTGAACCACTGATGGCAGATGGAGTATGGTTTTCATCTAAAATATCTTCAATTGTGTTCCAAAGACGAACGAAGCTTTTACATGTTTGGAACGACATGGGGGTAAGTGATTAATGACAACATTTGCTTTTTGGGTTGGAGTATCCCTTTAAGTTTAGTAATTAATGAAAGAGTTTCTTTAAAAAAGCAAACTTAACAAGAAGCAGACTTCTTTTATGAGAGCAAAGGGTTTTTTATTGCAACATGTAGACTATTAAAATCAAACCCGAAACATTTTAAGAAGTTATGGTTTAGCACATATTTATATGATGTGATTTATTCACAAATGTAAAATTTTTAGACAAAACTAAGCATGAAGATCCACTCCTAACCTAATTCGTGAAGTTTTGGCCTATTAGTGGCTAATCTGTATGAATTTGTATCCTGATTTTGTTCAAGTGACAATTATTTACCTTCATGCTTAAATTTTTTCTAAAAAACATACGTTTCGTTCAATTTACATCATTCATTCATATGAAATCACCACCTTGTAAAATAGTTACATCTTCCCATGACACTGGGTTGGTGGGGTGTAAGCAGACTGTACAAAAATGTACAAATAAAACCATTTGAATTTACACAAATTTGCCAAAATCTAGTTTCTCAGAGTGTTGTTGAAAACACCAAGATATTCCACAGTATTTTCTGAAGAATGCTTGTAGTTTTACAATGTGTCTGAGCTTAGGCCATAAATGAGTAATAAGTATCTCTCTCTCTTTCTCTCTTTCTCTTTCTCTCTCTCTCTCTCTCTCTCTCTCTCTCTCTCTCTCTCTCTCTCTATACGTATATATATATATCATTTCCATCTTTATGTTTTCCATCTCACCCCATTTCACCCACTGGCATTGGAATATTTAATATCTGTTTGTGCTGAAGGGAATTTGTCCTCCTGCGGTGCTAATAACTGCATCTTACATAAGATTCAACCATACGCTTATCAATATTCCTTCTCTTGCTTTACCCAGCTCTTTTTCTGAGCAGGGTCTCAAGGCTGGTTCTCACAAATCAGAGACAAAACAAAGCAGAGCAAAGGCGTAGCGATCCTGCAGATCATAAAGTCTGTCTGAAGATTCTAATCAGATTATAACATGCATAAATGGTTATATATGACGGATATTGTTCGAAATGAATTCATATGACTGCACTGCAAAGACATTATGTTGGCCCTTGTCAATATTAAGCAGCTTAGTATGTTATTTATGACGCAGTCATGTTTGATTTCTCAAGATTTTGATGATAAAGCACTGCTCGGATTGAAATAGCAGATTTATTAATGACAGCTTGTTCTGTAATTCGCTGCTTCTGATTTAGATGAGCTCAGTGCTTTGCTGCTGCCAAACTTTCTCATCGTATTCAATCGCAGGATGTGGCGTTCATGATATAGCAGATCGGCTATTCAGCAGCGAGCCACAGGCTGTTGGGATTCGGTAATGAGTAGTCAAATGTAAACAGGAAGAGCCCAAATGACAGACATTTCAACAGCCAGAATATCCATTCACAGCGCACCTGCTGCTCAAAAGAGCACACAATACGCAAACAATGCCAAGCTTTAAGCAAGGACTGTACAAACATTATATACTGTATTTGTGAATAGGCTACATATTGAGCCCTGCCAAGTGCGGTTATCAAAGAAATCCATTTTTGGGACTCCACTGAAAGGCTCCTGTCTGGAGGAGGTATTAGATCATCTCTCGTGGGGTTGTGCCCTGTGAGCTGCTGTCAGACAGTTCATGTTTAATGCATTCCTGCCAACCGCCGCTAACTGATTGGAGATCAGAGTGCCGCTCGACTGAGACCAGCACTGAAACAATTGCTACCTTGTGAGGGGCGATTTAACTTGAGGAGCTTTGCACACCTTGCAAAGCAGAAATGCTGACCTATAGAAAGCTCCAAGTGTTGTGCCTGTTGTAGGAGGCACTGCTTTTAACAAGTGGCTAGTGCACACTTGCTGTGTGCTGTGCGCTTGTATGCGGGTAACGTATGTCTCTGTAGCTCGGTAATGTAATTTAATTACAAAATAAATGTAATTATAATCTATTACAGTTACTGAGAAAAAATTTTTGTAATTGAATTACAGCCACTTGTGAAAATGTTAAAGATTATAAAGTGGATTACGTCCCAAAAGCTAGGATATTGAATAATTTGTTGCTTTGCCTGTTTTTGATGTGTACACTGTCTTCTGCCATTTAAAGGCCGTTAAGTAAAGCAATGCTATTCTGATGCTATTGTTTGAATTTGCAGTGCACCACGTCTGCCAATTACATCAATCCACATTGCCACTGAAAGCTCTAGGGCCAGATTTACTAACAGCTTGCATCAGCGCAAACCATCTTTTGGCATTATCATAGTTCTGTCAGGATTTACTAAAAACGTTGAGAGATAAATAAGCGCTAAAAAGGCATGGACACAGTTATTTTTGTGTCTGACCTTATTTAATATGCATTTCAATCATGAAAACTCTCTGAAGATTTTAGCATGGTAATGGTTAAGACAATTGCAATGTATTTGGTCTTGGCGGAATAGATCTGCTACGCTGATGCTGCTGTTGGCTATTGCTGTAGTTGTAGATTATTGCTATCTTCCTGCTGCCAATTCATACGGCGATACAGTGTTCTGAGTATTTAAGACATATTGCTGCTGCACAAATAGCATATAAAATAACCCAAAGAGCTATACAGGTGGAGCTGGGGAAGTGGTGGGTTTCAGAGGAACTTTGAAAGTGTGTTGCAAATGCTTAAATGAATGCTAACCATCCATTTAAATGTAAAGTAGCAAGCTCATTGGCTGAGTATGCAACCTGAACCAATCAGTTTGTGCCAAGTCATTTAGCACTGTGAATATCATCAGTTCCGTTTATACCCATCAGCCTGCACCATCTAGGGTTTCATGACTGAGCTATGCATTTGTAGGAGTTTCCTTTTCAGATGCAAAATTTATGGGAGGAGAGTATTTAAAAGAATCAAGCAACGCGATTTGCGCTTGTCAAATTACTGGTATTTGCACCATTATTTAATGCCCAAAAAAATTATGCCTTAATAGTCCCTTCCCATCTACACTTTTATGGAATTGCGCTCTAATGCTAATTTGCCCTGTTTAGTAAATTGGGCCCTTAGGCTACAACCTGTCTGAGAGTTTGTGGAGGCTGTGGATTAAAATTAAATTATTATAATCTTCATTCAAGTGATGAAGATTTTTGAAAGTCTGACAGTAACTAGAGTACTACTATAAGGTTAACCCTGTCTGGTTTAAATGTTTGAAAATAATTACCATTTGAAAACATTCATTAAATTTATTTTTTGAAAAGTAATCAAAATGTAATCAGTTTCATTACTGATTAGACCTACATTTAACCACTTCAGCTGTTATTTTGATTTTTTGAGAATTAGGCATATGCAATATTGGACCCACCGGTGGGTCCCCAGAGTTGATGTGGTTAAAAAAGGGTAATAATCTGTAACCTATTACATTTCTAAAGTAACCTTCGCAAAACTGAGCAACACCAAGGGCATGGGTTTAAATGATGGAATGCATAATGCATAAATTTTACTTGGATAAAAGTGGCTGCCGAATGCATAGAAACTGTACAACATTACAATTACCATACCAATATTTAGGTTTTTTTTTTCTTTGCTTTGAACATATACAGCTTTTTTGGTGGAACCCACAGGGAAACTTCTCTTTTGAAATATTTATTTTCTGTCGACAACAGATTTATAAACCATTCTTATTACAAATTTAGGAAGATGGGCAGATATAGCATTTTTAAACATTATAACCAACTCAAACTCACAGCACATGCAGAGATTGAGTTTATGTGGAGTAGAATTTATTGCAAATCACTCCAAAACACTGAAAATTCTGTTATCATGTGCGGCTCGGGTGAAAAATATGACATATTTATATTATTATTTGTGATTTGATATTTGTGCTAAACTATACCACTATCTCTGTCATTATTAGAATGAATTAAAAAACCTTTTTCCCCAATTGACGACAAATTCACTCAATATTTTTGTTTGATATGGTGGTTGTCTTGGACTTTATACTGAACCCTAGTGATGTGGATGAAGAATTATGCAAAAAAAAAATGTCAGTTACTAATGACATTTTTAAGGCATTATGATCATTTATCCATGATTAATTTATTTCTGCAGGTGAAAGTGGTCAATAATTCGGGGGTTAATTCATTTTACTAGAACAGTTTAACAGATTTTTTACAAAACACAGAAGTTATAAAAGTTATGTTTCAGAACTTTCCGGACCAAAAGCGAACAAAAGACAAAAAGTCAATTTGGAGGATTGTTTGGATCTAAATCGAATTAAGTAGCTGGTGCAACAAATCACATGCCATTCTAAAAGTTACAACCCATACCATTTTTTTTTTATCCGATTTGTCTCACAGTCATCTCACCTGCAGAACCCAGGGTCTTATAATCAGATAATTGCCAAACCTTCCCAGAAGGCTTTAAAGCAGACAGTGTTTGGAACAGAGTGTGAGTCAGAACAAACATATGACCAATTTAAACATTTGCAAGAGGAAGCCTGATTTGAAAGCAGTAAGAAACAGACCCATCACCACCACTGGGCTTCCTAAGTGATTGATTTTTTTACTTGGAGACTCCAAAACATCTGATAGAAACCATGAGATTCAAAAACAGATTATAACCTCATTCATTTTTCATCATGTATTGCTGCCTTCCCCACATATTTGCTCCGACAATAATCTCCATATGCATTATCATATTTATCTACATATATATTTATGCATTTGGCAGACATTTTAATCCAAAGCGACTTACCTTTATAAGCTACTGTTGCCTTGGTTTTGCTAGCAGCATGCTCTGTTGAGCAACAGGAAATCTGTTTACTAGAAGAGCTCAAGGTTTGGCTAGTTAACTATGCATGGGGAAAATGTACTACATTTGATACTAGCCATGCATTATGACGAAACAAAGTTCCTCGAACTTAGCTCAACCTACTATATTCCTTAGTGTGCTAGATAGAGATAGACTCGTGCTAGATTTAAGTCAGTGATGATGTTCTTTGGTAATTTAAATGTTCTCTGCTCATTTTGCGAATTGAGTATATCATGCAACATTAGTGTGTAAGCTATTTTAGTACTCCAGCACTTTTGAAAAAGCAACACTACAAAACTTAAAACTTTTTAAAAGTGTAGCTTAGCTAAGCTTGCAGCTTAGCTACTAACATTTTAAAAAACATCAACATTACCTTCCTGATCAATGTTGTTTACACCATTGTACTATAAATAATAAAATTAGAGTTAAAATAGTTGTATTGATGATGTATTTCATATATATGTACAATAGAATATAAAGAAGGCATCTGTGCATGTGCTTTTTTTGGCGGGAAATCAGTAGAATTCTACGGAATTGATTTAAACATGATTAAAATGTGTTAAATGGAGCTTAAAAGTACTAACTTTTGCTAGGTGACCACATGATCAAATTAGCCCAATTACTGAAATACACATACACACAAAATAACTTTAGACATCATAATTCTGTGTGCATGGGGTCTGTAAGTGAGCAGTGTACTGGTTACACTTGGCAGCAAAGAATTCAGAATCGTGACAAATGTTTGGCTGTTATCCATGGAATAAGAGACAGCTGAAAGACAGATGAGCATGTGGCAAAACTAATAAGTATAACAAGATGTCAGTAGTAACAATAAGGCTCTGCTGCAAGGTGTAAGTGACAGATGGAGGTGTTAACTCAGGCAAGAGCGGCAGAGCTACCGGTGATGCCTGAACTTGGCCAAGGAGACAAATGAGACAAATCCAGCGGAGCTGTGACTGAGATGATGAGACAAATGCCAGTCTGGGACACTCATAGACTCAGTGACAGTAATGAGGCAGATAGATATCCACCCGAGGAAAGAGATTAATTAAGGAGATGTCCTCTCACATAATGCTGAAAGCAGTCGCCCAGCACAAAGGGAGATAACCGCAAAAGAGATGAGACGTTGACAGGTGAGAAAATTAGGAAATCAGTTGCGCTCCCATTGTCTGATTCAACGGGTGATAATTAGGCATCACAGATGACATCTTGCTTGTATGGGGGTGTCACATCATATGTGGGGGGTGTCATCCTGCAAGTCTTTCTCCTTGTTAATCTATCTGTTGGTTTTTGTTTGGGTGACAAGATGTCCAGTCAACAGCCCCTAGGTCAATGTGTCACAGGGGCATGTATGTGTTTGTGACCTTGTGTATTTATGAATTGTGCCCACTATGTATGTGTCTATTGGTTTTTGTATATTGGGGTAGTCAGTCAGTAGTTGCGTTTAGGCCAGTAACAAACTCTGTGAAAGTACGCAATCATATGCTTATCAGTGCATTGCAAGATTGCATCATTTCTAGGTAACTGAGGTGGTAAAAAAAAACTACTCGGTGGGGTGATAGAGTTATCAAGATGGTGTGTTGTTTAGGTAACGTTGGGTGTCATTTTTAAAATGGTTAAACAACTTTCAGAATGTAAATAGAAACTATATTTCTGGTCTTACCCAGCACAGTGCCTTGTTTAAGGGCACAATGGTGGTAGCTTGTATAGATCCCCTTGTGGGGTTAAAAAAGGTTTGCCTTGTTGGAGCTGATAGCCTTGTGGGCATTGCTTCGACATGTTGTGTAGTTACACTTGAGTGACCCAAGTTGAAATCCCGTCTCGAAATTTACAGGGATGTCCAATCCTGCTCCTGTAGGACAACTATCCTGCAGGGATTAACAATCCTAATTGAACACACCTGAACCAGCAAAGCAAGGTCTTAAGAATTATTTGAAACTTCCAGGCTTGTGTGTTTGGGGTAGGTTGGAACCAAGACATTGGCTCTCCATGAGCAGGATTGGTCATCTTTGGGTTAAAGCCCACAACCTTACACTTACTAAATCTCTCCATCAGACTGTGCCTTTACAAAATCATTCCTTTAACCTTCAGAGCAGGCCTGTAATGTGTGCTTTACCTCCCGGAGCTCTTTTGCCACATCCTTGAGCTCAGCAAGAACTTCCTCCAGCTGTTCCATGACCATCTTAATGTGCCTCCGGATTTCTGCTCTCCGGTCAGGGCTCTGGCTCGGTTCAAATGGTCCTAGCGCTGTGCTGTGAAACATCCTTCACATGGGGACGACAGCAACAGCAGCAGCCAGAAGGGGACAGGACACTGGGCTTCATGTCTGAAGCCCACCACTGTGATGTTTGGCCTTATCTGAAAGAAAGACCCACTCTCTGGTCCAAATATCGTAGCATAGTTTTTTGCTGATGTTAGGAAACTTTGAAATCAGTCCAGAGACATCTAGTATCTCTCTGTAAATTTAATCGGAAAACTTTCAAAAAGAAAGAGGGCATCAAGAAAATTGGAAAAGTTTCAGCACTGAAACAAACAGTTCTCAGCAACGCTTTGATCTTTTCTGTATGATGTTAAAATTAAATCAAATGGTATCATTTTTGGCATGAAAGAAGCTTTGTTCTTAAGACAGCTAGCAAATAAATAAAAGACCCTTTTGAGCTTCTATTTTGAGAAAAGTCAGTCTACCACCTTATGTGGGATATCTGCCAGTTTTTTACCGGTTCTCCACATCTACATATGCATCCTCTGTTGCAACTCCACTGTTTCAAAAAACGTATGCCATACAGTGTGTTTTCCGTTGATGAGAAAGCCTTCAGAGTAGGAGGCATCAGAATTTGATG